>NW_022196900.1:17222379-17245185 GCF_008632895.1 Mastomys coucha | reverse complement strand
TTTTGTCTTGGATGTTTTGATTGTCTGTCCATCTGGTTTTAAGGTCAAGATATGTGACTAATGTCTTTTGGTTTTGATCTCAGCTTCTGTTGTTTCTAACTTAAGACTTGTTAGTTCATTAATGGATGTCTTGCTATATATGCAATAGGATTCATGTTTTATCTCATTGAGATGTTATATGCCTCAAACACACAAGGCTGAAGCCTCTCACTGTACTTTCTGAAGATTTTAACTTGGTGTTATACAAGATCAAAGAGCGTCCATTTTGTGGCCATATATGTGTGGGAAAACTTGGGTTCAATCAAACATGGGTCTGAAGTCTTTAATAAGTTCCCACATAGTAAGGTCAGAAAAGGAGTGATAGTTGTAGGAATTTCAAAATGTAATATGTCTGTGGCATTTTATACTTATTGACTACCCAATACTTTTTGCCATTTTCTTCTTTGGTAGGATTTCCACTTTTTTGTGGTATTAACTGTGCCCATTCCCTCTGCAGGTAGTCTGGGGCAGTGGAGGGCTTGACGCTCTAGTGAAGTCATTTTAAACTGTGTAGACTATAGATGGTGGTCATTGTTAAGCAGAGCTATATGGGATGAATGAGAGCTTTCATGGGTCACAGACATAAAGGTTGGGAGCATTGTGTAAAAAACGTATGGTACATTATTTAGTGGCTTGTGTGTGAAAAGTGCCTCATCGTTGTGAAACTAAGGGGACCGAGGGACATGAGGTAAATCATTAGCTTCCTAGGCTCTATTATAAGCATGATATGTTCACAAGATCAGGTCCTGTGACCTCTATAATTTCGTGCCACATTTGGGGAAATGGAGCATTCCCCTGACTGACCTCAAGGCACACCCTAATCCTCCTTGCCTAAATGACACAGGGAACAGCAGGGAGGAGCAGCACTCTAACAATGGTCAAGGCGTTCTTTGAGCTTGACTCTTCCTCCTGGACACACCCATGCACTATCCACGAAAGATGGGTGTATCTTTGGCTCAAGTGCTGGCAGCTTCAGCCACAACTTCCGCTGTGCAGCGGCCGACAGCAGTGCAGAAAAACATCAACACAGGTAGACATAATAAGTGTATCTGAGAGACAAGTACAGGGATAAGGCTACCCCACCTGACTCTTGAGGTCTATGGACACCTGGGAAGGAATGCACATAAACCTGGGACACTCCGAGGCTCACTAGATGGGACTCCTTCTGTTCCTGGGGCTCTTTCTTTTTACTGAAGCCGTTAGGGGGAGTTTGTTTCTGACTCTACAGTTTTAGCTTAGTTGCTATCCTCTGGCCTCAACAGTTCCTACTGTTGCCAACACTCTCACTGTCCCCTGGCTTCTTTGCTACCCTGTGGTCACCACTTACATTAAAAGCCCTTCTCTGAGCCTCTCTAGAAGCGATTCCTGATTGACGAATGTATTTAAAACATCATTGCAGTTTTCAGGTCCTGCTGCCTGTTCACCTCATCATGGCTGTTCTTCACATCCCATTCTGTTCAAAACTAACATTTATTTTATTATTTACAATCTGGACTCGGTCATATCATAAAGATCCACTTAGAGACAATTGAGCCAAAGGGCTCCTAAGCAGTTTTCTGTATGTCATACTCCACATTAGAGGAAGTAGTTGAATTTGGCTGCCTCTGAATTTCGAGTGCTTAGATAATGAAACGTAATTTACTTTCACTCACACAGCAAGTGAAAGATTTGATGAAGTATATGTTTGAAACAAAGTACAATTTATCTTTATTCACACACTAATTGAAAGGTCTTCCATAGTATATATTTGTAATGAACACAATACTAGAGTCTCAAGGAATCATAGCAGTCTCACTTCTGCCTTCTATGTAAGACATCCCATCAGACACTGTATGGGATGCCAGGGCTAGGCTATAACTGACTTAGCCATCTGTATACCTGTCTTCTGTTTCCTGTCTATAAGTACTGATTTCCCATGATGCAGAGCCAGCCCTATATCATTGTTCTGGATCTGATGGCTGACCCCTTTCTTTGTGGATCATGACTAATTCAATCATTTCAATTCTGCTAAGCAGAAATGATCAGTTTTCCTTAGTATGATGTGACTCAGTTGATTGGGTTCTTTTATGCATTGATATCCAAATTGGTGCTCAGAAAAAAATCTCTAGGTCACACTGCTGACAGGTGACAGGAGATGTTGGAGCCCAAGCCACTCCAGCATCAGTAAAGACAAAGTTCCTAGTGCTGCTTCAGTGGGATTTCTGCTCCTTGTTGTTTCGTTGCCCAAGTCAAGAGTGGTTACTCTGCCTTTATTCGCTCAGTAATAAAGGTGACTAATTTTTAATTTCCCTTCTCAATGGCTTAATAGACACACAGAGTGTTTTACAGAAACTCACCAAAAGAAATTATTACTACCCTTTAAACTAAAGAGGAAGTGGCTATTATACTAATGGTGAGGATGCGGTCAGCCGCCAGCCTCCTGCGTCAGCTGGAACCCTTGCAGAAGCCTCCTGCTTTAGCTGAGGCTGCTGACAGCCTTGGGATCTCAGTACAGGAGAGCCTATATGAAAACAATGTTCCCAAGTATTTCCTTCTTGGACTTCAGACAGTTGGGAGGGAAGAAAGATCAAGTATTTGAGTAAATATGGCAGAGACTTCTGTAGCACGTAAGTCTGGGAGTTACTCCTCTATTCCATGCTAACACCTGCTACTGAACACTCAATATTCTGATTGCACCACAAGCAGACCTGGCCAGACAGTATGGGATTCTTTACCTGGAATTCAAGAGATGAAGTGAGCCTTTTGTCCAGATGTGGGGCAACTTCTCTGGGAACTTTAAAGCGATGAGTCTGGAAGGAAGAGCTAAGAGATTGGTTTCTATCTTCATTCCCTTAGGGAACCATGCTGCCTTTATGCTAGGTGCCTGCTTTAGAGGTGCCATGAGATGCTACTTCCTGGATAAGACCAGAAAGAGCATGTCTAGGATCATTGAAGCTGCTTCGTGCCTTCCCATTTGCTCCTGGAGACCTTGGACTCTCGGCAGCTGCTGTGTAAGAACTCGAAGGCCAATTGAAGTTGAGGTCATTTTCGTTCTCAAGCCTGACGGGAGGAAAGGAAGCCATCTTGGGCTGTGAGCCATGAGTCTCTTTCCCCTTAGGCAGCCTCATGTAGATGGATGGATGATGTTCTCAGCCCTACCACAGAGCATAGCAGACCTCCCAGCAGCTCTAGCAATCTGTCAGCATCCCCAAGCAGAATGCTCTGGGAGGCCTCCCAGCAGTTTTGATTCTAGTCCTATGTGCTTCTAGGGTTTCTTGGGCTGGCTTGTATAAAGGAAGAGAGTATCTCTGATGCTGAGAGCAAGCTGGGAGGGGCTCTTTATCTCTGGGAACACAGAGTGAAGTACCTCAGGGTGGACTGAAACCTTTATGACTTGTCCAGTCCAGCCATCATGTGGCTTGAGGCTTCTAAATGTGGAAGGCTCTGTTTGATCCCCATCAGTCCTGAGCCCTGTGATTCTGAACTCTCCTTAGAGGGCAAGTGTGAATGAACCCTGACCTGTTCTCACAACAATTCTACTGAAAGGCAACTTCAGGCTGCACAGAGATAACCACATGTTCAAAACCAGGTGTCTGAGGGGCTTTAAGTCTCACTGGGCCATTAGCCTATTCTATGTCCTTGGGCAAGTGACTTTGTAATCAGAACTTGCATTTTTGATTTTGTAGAGTGGGGGATCCTGGTACCTGCTTCACAAGATGTGAAGGATTGTCTGAAAAAAAAATGTAAGGAGAGTTCTTGGCATACAGCAGGCATGCAATGAATGCTTCATTGCTCCATTCCTGCTGAGGTGGAAGGGCTGCATGATACAAAGGTGCCAAGGAGACCCAAGATATACCATGAGCTAAGAAGCCCTCTACGGATCACAGGGCAGAACCGTTGGTCCAATGATTGGTTAGGGAATCCTCTGCAGAAAGAGCAAACATCCCCAGGCACAGAGCTTCTGCTCTATATGGTACAGAGATAAAGACCCCTGCTGAACACCTGATATCTCCCTCAACCCCTATGGACCATTTGTCATGGAGAGAGCACAGGGTGCAGCTAATGGGTGATACTTCGGATAGGGGAATCTGGCCCCAAGCAAAGATATTTGTAGCACCTTTATTCTGGCCTGGGGCAGAGGTTCCCAATGAGAGTCCTGTGTAGATTCAAAAAGACCCTGAAGATGAGTCACTCAGGTATGAATCAGTTATAGAGTTTGGGTGTGAAAAGGTGTCAGGCTAGAAGGTGACAATGGAAATTTCTTGCCGATATTTTTTTTTTCTAATTTGTATTCCTTATTATGATCCACCATCTTAGCTGTGTCTGTTTTAGCTGCTGGGCTGCATTGTGGGACACAGCAGTATCTTGTCCATTCTCAGCCACTGTATGTGCTCCCTTCTGGGTGCAAATTTCAAATGCATATACAAAAAGAAGCACCTGACCCAAGCAGAGTCACACAATATTAAGTCTGTGACAATGAAGACAACTTGTCCCTGAAGCCATGAACTACAGAGCTCCACACAGGAGGGAGAAGAATGTTACACTTGGGACTTAGAGGAGCAGAAACCTTGGAAATTGTCTAGGTCTGCAGTGCTTAGCATAGGTGGGCTAGAGAAGATATAGGCATGTAGGGTTATTTGGCTTATAGAGATGATTACAGATATCCACTGAGGCATGGAGCAAGCACTTAATGAAACTTGGATGATGCGCCAGGACTCACTTCACCTTCCAGGTACTTTCTGCTGCTCTATCTCTCCTCACTCAACTGCTTCCTTGTGTCTCAAAAGTCTGTGTTTCTTGAATTATATTCCTCTCTCCAACTAACACTCAGAAGTCTTGTGATCAGTAATTTATTCCAACAGTTTTGATTTGTCCAAGGCAGTTGGAGGTATATTAGTAGTGGCAAGCAGAAGGAGCCTGGAGTCTCAGTGGAATAAGCACTCCTCTAGAACTTCTGCATGACGGAGCTGCAGCACATGCTTCCCGGTGGATCGGACTGGAATTCCAGCTGGCATCTGTATAGCTCCATATCTCTGCTTCCCGAAGGGTACAGCAAGCATAAGCTGGGGCTGGGAGTTCCACGTGTCAGATACAAGGAAGACTTGCTCCTGGTGGATCCCCTGAGGAGGGACTGGCTTGTGTTCTGGAATTCCCAAATAGAGAACAAACAAAGAGATCTGTCATCACATTGGTGTGGAGTTCTTGCTTCTAGAGAGCTGGATTTCTTGGCCTCTGTCTTTTCTTACACACGACAATGTTCCCATGAGTGAGAAGCCCAAATGCCAAGCAAAGAGACAGACCAGCTTGGGAAATAAACTTTGGCATTCAAGGTGGCCTCCTTGTAGTTCACCTTAGCCTACCTCTGTGATCTCACCTGCAATGACTCCATACATGCACCCTGCATTCCAGTGAACTCATCCTGTCTAGGTCATTCTGGACTTTCTGCCTTCTGCCTGAGCAGGTCTTTCTCCCTGGAGTACCTCCCTAGGACACTTTGATTCTTTGTTTCCGTTCAGCAGGACCCTACATGGTCTCATATGCTGCCCCCATGACACATTACATTCTTCCATCCCTGGAAATGATGTTTCCTCTTCTGGCTCTGCATATCTTTTCCTATTATTCATTCAATAAGTATTTACTGAGTCATCCCACAATTCCAACACTATTCTAGACACATCAGTGAATGACAACAAGGTCTTTGACGAGTTTACATCCTGATATCTCATTTAATTCACTGTTTCATTTGGATGGGTCTTATTCTCCTACAAGACATTTTCCACTCAAGATCCGATTTACATCCAGGTCTGGTGGTATAGATCTGCCATCATAGCTACTTGGGAGACTGAGGCAAGGGGATCACAATTTCAAGACTTGCATGGTCAACTTAGTGAGACCTTTTCTCACAATAATATATTAAGTAGGTTTAAAGCTTGGCTAGAATGTTGAAGTCTCAGACTTAGTCCCTAGTACGCAAAGACTTTAAAGAAAATATTTAAGCCGGGCGTGGTGGCGCACGCCTTTAATCCCAGCACTTGGGAGGCAGAGGCAGGTAGATTTCTGAGTTCGAGGCCAGCCTGGTCTACAGAGTGAGCTCCAGGACAGCCAGGGCTATACAGAGAAACCCTGTCTCGAAAAACCAAAAAAAAAAAAAAAAAAAGAAAATATTTAATTTGTCTTTAGTCATAGGTATGTCTGTATGGTCATGTATGAGTATGTGCACAAAAAATGCAGGTGCCCAAGGAGGACAGAACAGGACACAAGACCCCCTGGAACTGGAGTTACAGAGGTTGTGAGCTGCCTTCTATGGGTACTTGGAACTGTATGTATAACCTCAGGACATCTCTCCAGTTTTTTTCTCTTCTCCTCACCTGACTTGATACCTTTGCATGTGGTTTTCTTCTTCATGGAATGAACTTCTCTCTCCTTTACAAGCACTGGCTTACTTTAGCATTTCATCTTGTGAGAATTTACCCTTGGAATTTCTAATTTGAGGACTCAATACGCTCATGGCATGAAAGCTATTGCATCATGTATCCCAGTTCCTTGAGTATGAGTCTGAGACAGTGTACCTCTTCTTCAGATGGTATGCAACTGAGATCAGAGACAGTGTCAATTTTTGTTTGCTATTTGAAGTCCAAGCATAGAGAAGGGCTTTAGTAAGTATTTATAGAGGGAATGGCTCAATGTGCCCACTTGTCATAATATGTGTATCTGCCATGTGGAGATGTGGTCAAACATGTGGATTGCTGTCACTAGAATAATTCTGGACATTCTCCTTTCATCTGTACATTTTTGGTTCTCAAGATATTTATCCTAAACTGAGCTTTAGCAACTCTAGCTAACATAACAAGAATAAAATTCTGTGCACACAGAACATTAGTACTCTACTTCTGGGATTACTATTTGAATAAAATGAATCCAGAGTTTGGTAGAGATACAGAAAGTTGGCTCATCAGATAAAGGCACTTACCATAGAAGAGTGCTGGCCTGAGTTTGACCCCTGGAAGCCATATAAAGGTGAAGAAAAAGAGAACCAACTTTGTAAAGTTGTTCTATGATCTCCAAACCTGTACTGTAACACCAATAATAGTAACAATAAATAATCTTAGTAACAACAACAATGGGTGTTTTGGTCCATCCAATGCTGACAATAACATGTTAAGTTGTATAAATGAACACATTGTATAAAGGGTACTAGAAGGCATTCCAGACATGATGGGGATCTACTAATTTTGGCAGCAAGGGATACTGCTGATCTTCCTGAGATGTCAGTCCAGTATATAAAATTTTACCCAGTACCTTTCAATAGCTGTTGAAACAAAAATATTTCTTATAAATGGAAGAAAGCTGCAACACTGAGTGAAATCTTTCCTCTCATTATTTGACATCTTAAAAAGTGACTAGTAGTACTATAAGTTGACTTATTAATAAGAAAACCACAGTGATAAATTATATTCACATATACTAGCTAATTTTATTATAATACTCTAGCAAGATTTATATCAGTCCTACTTTTGATAGCTGAGAAAATTGAGGCTTGCAATGGTTTGATGAAGGACGATGGGTATTGTATTTGTCAGCATTGACTAGGTTGGGCTGTTGAAATGGCAATACCAGCACTTTTGTGCATTAGTGGTTTGCTTTGTTTTGCTCCTATTGTTAAGGGTTTGCTAGAGGATACTGCACAAGGCCTGGTTATTGAGTGACTATGATAGTCTTAATTGCTAACTTGATGCAATGTAGAATCACTTTGGGAAGGGAGTTTTAATGAGGGACTGTGTACATTAAGTTGCCCTGTAGCCATGCCTATAGGGAATTGTCTTGATTGTATTAAGTGATGTGGAAAGACTAAGCCTATTGTGCGAAGCTTCATTCTCTAGGAAAAGATTCTGGATTGCTTAAGAGTAGAAAAGGTGTCTGAGAATTACACTTGCATACATTCATTTCTCTCTGATCTTGACAGGCTGTCATGTGACTAGCTGTTTTTAGTTACTGCTGTGTTCCACACAATGATGGACTATAACATGGAACTGTGAACTAAAAAGAGCTTCTTTCCTAAGTTACCTTTTGCAATGGTCTCTTGTCATACAAACAGGAGAGGAAATTAGTATAGAGACTCAGGCTTCCACATCATATGTTCCTTATGATGATGACTGTGAGAACAGGGACTCTGAGAGTCTCAAGCTAGCATCTTAACTGCATTTGCCTGGAAGTGACATATACCACTTCTCATAACTAGTCATACAGCATAACTAGCCTTTAAAAAGGCTAATGAGTATAATACTAGCTTCAATGTAAAAAGTTCTTTGTGCCATTTCACTCAGCTACACATGAAATGAAATGTTAACTCAAAATCAATATGGCTATTTTCCACACAGAAGATAGATATGTTTAATCACATGTTTGCTGTTTGACTGTTGACTTGGTTCTACAATCAACTAAGGGACATGATTCTGGGCAGGGCTTTGATGTAATTTCCAGGAAAGATTGGGTGAAGAGAGAAGATTTCCCAACTTCCATATGTGGTTGGTACCTTCTGGTGGCAGCCCACATGCAATGAAGTTCTTCTTGCCTTTGCTTCTTGATGGTATATACATCCATCTTGTTATTGCTTCTTCTCACCTTTCATTGACATTAGAACTTAGTTTCTGGAGCTTCCAACATGGAGTAAAGATCTGTGACTCTCCAGAGATCCTCCTGACACCCAGCATCAAGCTGAAACTACTGAAGCATTGAGACTCCTAGATTGAAAGGCCACTGTGTTCTCAGCCTCTCCAGTAGGATGATCATTATTAGACTACATAGCCTCACCAGTGTAAGCCATTCTAATAAACCTCATCTTAATATATATTTATCTTAACATTTAATAGCCTCAAAGTATAAGCCATTTTATTAAATTCCATATTTATGTATATTTCATTTTATGAGTTTTATTCCTCTAGAAAGCCCTGACTTAGATACAGAACCTCCTAATCCTACTTAAACTTTTTTTTTTTTGAAATCACAATAGTATCCAGACCTTTTACAGTCTCACTTCTGAAACTGATATTCTATACACACTCAGAACCATCTTTATAAACAAGATGAGAAGCATCTACCCCATGGCCACAGGAAGACACTCAAGTGCCTAGCCTGGCCCTGTGGCTTGAGGATGTGGTGCCGCTATGATGTACAGATATGTGATGGAGAGGAGGGAAAGAAAGGCTATGAGATGGAGAGATGGGAGAGGAAGGGAAGCAGAGTGGTCTGTGCACTGTGGAAAGAGGAGGCACTGAAGATATGACAGTGTGAAGAACAGGCTGATATGAGGAGCCTCAAAGCCACCAGAGGCCACATGATGTTTGGGCTTAGGCTGCCACCGAGGGCCAGGTTTACGTTGATGCCCTTACCCTTTGTTGCCACCAAGTGCCATCCAGATGTTTGTGGTCTGTGATGCTGCCTGAGGTCTTGCTGATGTCAGGGGTCTATGCTGCCACTGGGTGTCATATTGATCTGAGTGGCCTATGGCTGCCACCTGAGGTCATGGTGATGTCCTGGCCCATCTGCCGCTGAGGGTCATGTCTGGATTTGCGGTCCTATAGCAGGGGGGGTCAGTATTAATGTCTGTAGCCTGTGTTATCACCAAAGGTCATATGGATGTCCAAGTGCTCTGCTGAGTTGGCCCCACCCCTCACAAGCAGCTACATCGAGGAGAGCTGATCCTGCCCCTTGTGGCATGGGCCAAGTTAAAGCTGGCCCCATCTCTTGCCTGGGGATAGGGGAAGGGGGCAGTGGATACTGGGGTTGACTAACTCAACTATCACCTAGGCCGAGTTTCAGGGCCTTGAGTTAGCTCTCCCCAACATCTGCCCCATGTATTAGTTGTTGGAGCACCTGAAGGGGCTAGTTCTGTAGAAACAAACCCAGAGGATCTCTAAGACTCAGGGAAGCAGCAGGATATTCAGGAGGTGTTTGGATGAGGGCAGTATTGATCGTGTAGCAGATGCCAGAGGCCTTGAACCACACCAATGACTTATTACAATGAACATTTGCAAGTAAGTTGTTTGGGTAAAAGTGAATACTACATGAAATACTGCAGCTCCCAATGCCACTAGAATAATGAATATGTGGTAGGGAGTTGGGAAAGATGGAGGAGCAGAGTTATAAAAGAACAGAGTGGAGAAGCAACAGCTACAACTAGTCTGCAATTGATGGAGGAGAAGGTCAGTGCCTAGAGGGGTCAGAAAAGGTTTTTTTTTTCTTTTTTTAAAATTTTATTTTAAATTTTCTTTTCTTTTGGTGGGGAGGTGACAGGGATGGAGGGTAGATATGGAAAGACTGGGAAGTGAGTGGGATTGGATTGCATGGTGTTGATGTTCCCAGAGAATCAATAAAAAATTATGTTAAGAAAGAAGAAAAGGATCAAGTTGAACTACTTAGCTACTCTCTTTCCCAAATAAGAAATTATATACATCACAATCTTGCTCTGTCCACATCCTTTGTTTTACCCATCTCATTGGCCTATGTGTTCTCAGAGACCCTATTGACCCCTATTTTCCCTCATTCTTTATCTTTTATGTTGTCTGGCTTCCGACTTGGTTTGTGAAAACATGAAGCTGGCAGATAAATACAAGGCAACAACAGATAAATTCAGGACATTTTCCACATAACTCCTGTTTTTGATAGTATCCCCCATGACAACTACATACCTTGTAAGACTTATAGATCCTACTAGACAGGAATACTGAGGTTCCAATATCTTCCTGATGGTAAACAGCTCCAGGATTTTGCAAACCTTAGGTATGAAAGAAGTTTCTGACCATTTTTATTCTTTGAGCTAACTCATTGTCTCCTCTCATCTTCTCAACAGCACATATAAGTAAGTCTTTGTAGTAAAGCCCTTTTTTAGTGGATACCTAGAATGATTTGGGTTTTCTGACTGGATTCAAATAATATTCTCAGTGGTAAAGTTTATTTATATAGACACCAATTAAACCACAATTCCTCTTGGTATTCCTGATCTGGTATCTTAGTTTAGAGTGGAGGTAAATCTTTCTACAGGAAATAGGCAGAAAACTCTTGGAGACAACCTTTCCATGGCTGGTTCATCATGTTAGCACCTACAACCTCTAGGCTCTTCCATCCTTCACCCTCGTGCCTTGCTCCCTTACCTCAGGCTCTTCTTAACTTAGCAAGTAGTCTGGACCTCTTAGTCTGTCTCCTGAAATCTGTAAGCCTGCTTGAGATATTATCTCCATCACATGCAAGACCCTATCAGTCTCCCATTTTTAAAAGAATAATATGCTCAAAGTCTCAATATTGTTTCATTTCTCCATATTGACTACCCCAGGCTTCCTCCCTTTGCAATTCTATTGATTTTTCTCTATCCAATAGTCTTTTACCTGTTATTTAGGACTTTGATCTGGTTTCATATTTTCTTAAAAATCACCTTGACTTTTAATGAAGAAAGTCCTGAGCTAAGACTCCAAAGAATCTCTGGACTCCTGTAGCCAGACTACCCTATCATTAATGGTTTACTTTGTAATCGTCCTCAGTAGGCCTTGTGCCTTGTGGGATGCTCTGCTTATTTCTGCATTCTCAACACTATTATTGGGATCTTGGAGTAGATAAATACTATGTATGAAGAAAAATGATTTACACATGACTGAGAGACTGGGAGAAAATATGAAGTCAGGAATGATTCAACCAATACAGCATGATATTCCAACTATGATGTCTATTATGGACAGAATGGACCTGTGAAAGCTATCAATTGATCTCTCTGAAAACTGCATTCCAGGGTAGTTGAACGCTTATAATCTATTGGTTAAATATTCTAAGATTGGAGTCCTGGTAAAAACCCAGCAAACACACCAACTGCTCATCAGACTAATTCATACAAAGTTCTAGTTGCTGGCAAGAACAGATCAATAAACTAACCACAACTCAAGACCACTCAGTCAAAATAAATTTGAGGAAAATCTAGCTAATCAGTTTCTCCAAGTTAGTTGTATCTTTTTGTTGCTTTTGGACAGCTGAATACATTATTGGTTTTCATTTTTTGTCATAGCTGTGGGTTTTGATGGGCATTGTTTATGATTTGGAAGCTCTCATGGTAATATTATCCATCAAATGATTCATTACAAGGATTGAAAATATTGAATTTTCAGCACACGGGGAATTGTTTTGTGAGTTTTCTGATTATATCCCATTACTATAACATTCATAATGGAGCAGCCCTAAGAAAACAGTGGACACTTGTCCCGAGGTTTTTTTCATAACAGGAACATTTCAAATTTAGAGGCCAATGTGTGATATAAGAGAGGAACTACAGATGCTGGAGGAGCTACACATCCCTGGTGTGCCCAGAATATAAGTGTGTTCAAGGACCACATCTTCCCATGTGAACTACAGGGTAAACTGAGGAGCAGGGATGCTGAGATGCCCTGTAGTCCATCTTCTGGTTGCTTAAGTTCAAACGCATTTTCTGATTTATGCTTTCCCAAGAACTAGTTTGGATTTCCTCTTGCCCACTTCTTCTGGGCCTAGAGGTTTTTAGGCTAAAATATAAAATGCTAAAGCTCTTAGAGGGAAGACCCGTGTCACTGTGGACAAGTTGCAGATACTATTTTTGATGGTCATCTCTATTGAAAGGAAGACCATGCCATTTACCCTACAAGAAACTACAGGATTAAACCAGTAATTTTGGCAAAATGTCTAGCCTTGGTGGCCTTCATCAATGGTCACTTTATTTGCAGTCTTTTTCCAGTTTGATGGTAGAAGGTAATGATTTAAGTCATCTTTCCTTTCTGGCAACTCACACAGCACACATGTAGCTGTTTAGGAAAGGATCCCAGGAACCCATCTGTGCTCACATCATCACCAGCCAGGTGAACCTGGACAGGGGGAAATGTTCTGTCTCAGCAGAAGAGGGTTTATTTTGATCAGAAGTGAGTTCTTACACTTCACTTTATATTATTTAGACATTGGTCGATGTTGAGAAAAACTGAAAATATGGCCATTTTAGTTTCCATTTCTCATTGTCATTGAGATTTCTAATTTCTACTAAAAACCAAAATTAGGGATCTCCTGGGATGACTGTTGAGAGTCTTTGAGGGTATTTCTTGTTAGACAGACACAGACTGTGGGCATCTCATGGACATTCCCCATCCTCAGATTGTAAGGCAGAATTTTATTATGATCCATCCAAATGCCTGCCCAGTTTACTCCAGTTGTTCCAAATACATTATGATTTTGGTCAGCAGAGTTTTCTTCTGTCAATATAAATTAAAAGCTTAAGATTCCAAGAGAGAAAATAAATTAAATTCTATAAGCATCTGAGTCTCTCTCTCTCTCTCTCTCTCTCTCTCTCTTATATATATATATATATATAGTTATATATATATATAAAACTATATATATATATATATATAACTATATATATATATATATATAGTTTTAATTATCATGGAAATAGTAAGGTTATTTCTTTTTCCTCTCAGCTTCAGGTTAAATATATCACTTTCAGACAAGAGGGGTTTGGACATTGGCATATGGAATGCAGAAGTGTTTATTCCTAAAAAAAAGTCACACAAAAGGGAAAAAATCCAAACAATAATATATAAATCAAAATCCAAATGAGGCCATTTAAACAAGCATCGTAACAATGAGTAATGTGGCCTATTTGCTTTAACCACAGAGAATTTACCATTGGAGTAAATCAACACTACTGCATGATCAAGCCATCAGTAACTTTAGCCTTCCAGCATATTGTTGTATTTCTTCAGATATTGTTAGTATGCAGTTCTAATTCCCTTGATTTGACAGAACCATAAACGCTGTTGAATAAGAAAAAAAATCTCTAACCAAATAACATTTTGTGGGGATCCAGATTATAAGCACAAACTATGAGGGATACAACTTCAAACTCAGTTCTGTTCCTTCTTCTCTCCCTCTTTTCTTATCCTCCATTTTCTCCTCTGTCTCTTCTTCATTATTTCTCTCTTCCTTTCCCTTCTCTCTTGTGCATTTCACTAGCTTACTCTCATTAAGCTGTGCTACACATGTTAAAAGGAGACCTCCTGCCTACCCCCTTAATGATGGCACTGGTGTCTCAGCTGCACTAGTTTTGCTATGTTCAGTTCCTTTTGAAAACCACTCCAAACTTGTAAATACATATGGAAAGAACTACTGCATATTCTGTCCATACAGTGCCATGTTTCCTATTGACTGAACTAGACTACTACTTTACAGGGACAGAGATTAAATAACCTGTAGAGTTTTGCTGGTACACAAATCAGTTCTTTCAATGAAGTGGAAATATAGCTTCACACTTAAATATATGACCCAGTTAGACAATGGCCAGTCTTTGTATCTAACACAGAAATCCATTAACTTAACTTGTTTCTACAGAGCTTCTAAAATTATCTTTAGTTTACATATATATATATATATATATATATATATATATATATATATATATATATATATATATATATATACATGAAAGTGTGTGTACCTATGTGTGTGCATATGATGTCCAGAGAACTATGTCAGCTGTCTTCTATCACATTTCATATCTATCTATCTATCTATCTATCTATCTATCTATCTATCTATCTATCTATCTATCTTTGGTGAGGTCTCTCCCTGAACCTGGAACTCCCTGATTTAGTCAACTGGCTGACCCTCAATCCCTCAGGATATCTCATCTCTCACTCTTCATAGCTCTGTGGTTATGGGCAGGTACCACCACACTCAGCTTCTTACATAGATACTGAGAGTCTTAACTATGGTTCTAAAACTTGCAGTGCATGCCCTTTATGTATGGAACCACTTACTTGCCCCTATAGGTTATTTTAGATCAGTCAGCATCTTACTAGTTATCACACAAACGCATTCACTTAATGCTTAACAAAGTCTTAGAATTAGACCCAACTAGTGAGTGTGACACTTTGCTCATTTATTAAACTTTTTGTTTAGTAATCTTGGTGGAATTAATACATTCAAATATATTGGATGGTCTTGATAGGTTATCTCTATGAAAGGTCTTTGTATGTATCTGACACCCAGTATATACTCAACAAATGTTTCCCATTGTTATTGTGATATAAAGATAGTGGGAATATAGACCAGCTTCATGTGAAATGCTCATGTCAGGATGCTTCTGCAAGATTTATGCCATCTGTTACTATCTTGGGCCAGAGGATGGAGATAGGAAGGAAGTGCCATGGGAACATAAATAAGGAAGCCTAAATAAACTTTAAACTTCAAAGTTTAAACTGTATATCAATATATATCTCTGCCCAGAAGGCCAAACAACAGCTAATTTTGATTATTAAAGTACATGGTTATAACAGCCAGTGTATGAAAGCACATGGGGATTCTTCAGAAGAAACTTATATTAGACTATGTTTGAAGCCAAAATAACCAAAAACTTATGCAACCAATTCTCTCGTTATACATTTTTTTTAAATGAACCTCTTTAATTGGGTTTTGAAACACAGTCCTCACTCTTCATGAGAGATTGATAGAAACCCAGAGATTTTCAGTGTTTGTGAGTTCTGGTAGGTGTGTGTGTGTCTGTGTGTGTGTGTGTGTGTGTGTGTGTATGTTGAAATTCAACACATTAGTACTGGATTTGAATGTACTTTGGGGAGCAGCAACAGTAGATCACTATATGGGCTAAGGTATCAAGATCTACATTGAGCCAGAACTTTGATTAATTTTACTGTAGAAATTCTGTGCTGATGGCAGCCAGTGTTATGACTTTCAGAACCATATCATCCTTACAATTATTATTGAGGAACCGTGAGCTGCACCATGATTACAGAGGCCAATGTCAGACATGTGCAAGCTTAAATCTTCTCCTTTTCTTCAAGGACTATGTGTTTTTCTTCCAAGAATCTCTTCCACTTCAAGGAACAAAATCCACCAACAGTACTTTCTGGTAC
Organism: Mastomys coucha; assembly: GCF_008632895.1. Classification (NCBI taxonomy): domain Eukaryota; kingdom Metazoa; phylum Chordata; class Mammalia; order Rodentia; family Muridae; genus Mastomys; species Mastomys coucha. The sequence goes on along the minus strand of NW_022196900.1, from coordinate 17,229,235 downwards.
CAAGGGAGCTTAGCACAGAGGGAGGCTTTCAGGTTAGATCCAGCTTAAAGCATCAGAGTCTGTTTGTCTGAGCATGCAGTATCTTCAGCAAACTTCAGTATCTTACCTCCAGACTTTGAGAGGTGAATAAGGGTTACATGAATAGCCTGCATTGTTTGGGGATAACTTGGACTACCCGGACCAGCCACTCTAAAGGAGTTTTCTTATGCTTGGTGTTGTTAGTCTATGATTCTTGTGGGGAGCACTGTCAGCACAGGTGGCCCAACTTTCTTTATATATAGGACCTCATTTACAGGCCACAGGGCAATGAATTGAATACTTTGCACTGCTATCCAATAGGTCTAGGATCTGAGAGAACACTTTAGCACTTCCAAATTCTTTATTCATTTTAAAGCCAGGAGGCTAATATATACTTATATGCATTGTGTATAATTTTTTTGGTAAATATAAACTAATATGATTCCTTGAGTCTTTATTAAACAACCTTCGTGTTATTGTTCTTTATTGGAGGGAAAGTGCATACCTAGGAGGGGCTGGATAGAGGAAAGGGAAGAGGGAAAGTGATATAATTCTATTTTAATTAAAAATGTTTAAAAACCAACTAATAAGTACAAAATGTCCAAAAGGCAAGTTGGCCTTGCAGATCGAATCCTCTAAAACCAATCATAGCCGCTGATTCTTTTACCCCCTTCTTTCCCATTTAATTTAACAAAAACAAAGAGTCAGAATAACACACACACACTGATTTTATTAAAAATAATTATTCTTGGAAATGTGTTTTATAATAGATTCTTTTCAAAAGAAGCAATTTAAATGGCCAATACTAGGAGACTAGGTCAATTTAAGCCAATTAGTGCCAATAGCATGCACCATTATGTTATCTACACTATTTTATATTGTAGCAAAACAATCATCGGTTGCTTGCTTGGTGCCAGATATTTCTTTTCTCAATTTTCCTAATTATATATGATGGGCAATTATTGATGTTTTTATTAGAGAGTTGCCATGAACTTTACCTTTTTATTCTCTTGTTCTGCAAAGAAATGGCCTAGCCAAATCTTCACAATGAAGAGGATAATGGGAAGTGACACTGACCAGATACCTTGGTACTGTTGAGGAACATGGCACCTTCATTCACAAGCCACTGGGCAGTGCTGAATACAGAGAGAAAGCTTTGCACTGTTGTCCAGATCTAGGCTTTGACTGTAGGCACTTTCAGTTACTTCATTCATTTTACAGCTAGGTATTTAATTTCCAGAAAGGAGTTAAAATTCTTCTTGCTTTCCACTTCCTTTCAGTTTCAATCTAATATTAATGAGGCTTTAATTTCTTTCCCCTGCATATCACAAAGTACATGTACAAGCCTGACAACTTATTGGGTGGGGAGAATTGCTGCATTCCCAGAATCTGTCCAGGTTTCTAATTTCTTAGAGTCATAGATTCTTTCCTATTCTGACAATTAATGCTATGGCTCCTACCCAGCACTACAGAACAGGGTTAGAGTTTTTCAGTTTCCCAGAGCAAACTGATGGAGGGAGGCTAGGGAGTTGAAGGGTGAGAGAGTGATTTTAAAATAGATTATGGAAACCCATGCGGGTAAGAGGAAATTGTGTGCAAGATGGAGGTGTTGAAAAGGAACAAACCATGGGACCAGTAAACTGGAGGTCCCCATTGGCCTAAAGGATTGTGGATACAGGAATAGCAGAAGATGTGGGTTGGTAGTAGGGAGGTGGTCATCTAAGGGTAGGAAGGTCATAAGAGAGGCTTCGTAGTAGGACAACATTGATCCATAAGGCCCAAGGTATAGGTAAGGATGGTAGTGATGGGTCAGAACCATGGACGGATACCAAGGTGGATGATGATGTCGTGGAGACAAGAGGAGTTAGAGAAGACTCACTGAGTCTCAGCTCTTCAGTGAATGAGTGAGGATCCTCACAGTGGGGTGTGCCTAATGGTGTGTGTACTTTTATGGAGCTGGTGATTATTTTGAACAGGAAGTGTGCCATATTGAGAGAAAACGTATGGGAATTAAGTGGCCAAGGAGGATGTCATGCCACCAGACACATCAACCCATGCTAGAGACCCAACTAGAAACGTTGTAAGCTTTCTCCCTAGCTTTGACACTCTGAAAGTTTGTCTATAGCATTGTTCCTTTGCCTATGATCAGGTCCCATCACCATGGCTCATTGGATGAGTTTAGGTTGCTGGTTTTTGTTTTTTGTTTTGTTTTGTTTTGTTTTAGTGAGCCCAAACAGAATCTCTGTGGGAATTTGGGGTCTCAGAATCTCAGATGGCTCCAGCCAATAAATGCACAATTCCTTAAATAAGTATCTATGTTCTACCAAAATGTTCTTTCTCTAGAAATTTTATATGTGTCCTCTATTGTTACTGTGGCTAGGTAACACAGGCTCTCTGCTCTGTGATATGATTGATTCCCTCTATACCTTATGATACAAAATACTTTACGCACACCCATGTATACAAAATACACACCATGTTAATAGGAAACAGGCTTTCTTAGGATATAACCTGAACTGGCGAGGCAGGGTAATAGATTATGAATTAGAACAGAAGCCACCTTTATCATCCCCAAACACTTCTCAAGTATTTTTGACCAATTAGTTTAGGGAGAACATTTTCTCCTTAGTTCAAATTATAGGCTTGGGTGTGTGTGTGTGTCATTATTTTGTTTTCCAGCTCAAGTGTGGCCTTGCTAACAATGACAGTCCATCAGCTCCCAGGCATCAGGAACCTGCACACCTTCCTGTTAGTAGAACGTGACTTTAAATGACCTGCTATTCCATACCAGACCAATCCCCAGTGTTATTTCTATTGTAAACACTTGTCCAAATGCTCTAGGTTTGGGAGGAAACACCTTTCCTGTGTGGCCCTGTCATGAGATGATGGACAATTATCATAGCTATGAACTCATTGTAATTACACATTAGTCAAGCAGGAGTCCAACAGCCATGTCCACGGTGATCTTCCCAGCCAAGGACTTTTGTACATGCTACTCTGTAGAAACCTCAGGTTGTCGAGTGATTAACTTGCCCTTTGGTTCACAGTGCCACCAAAGGGGGCCAACACAGGCATCTCACAGAGAGAAGGAAGGGTGAGTGTCTGAATGAAAAGACATGATGAGAAGACTGGCTTTGAACCCTGCTTCCTGTGGGGCCTTGAGAGATAATTTTGTCACTCCTTCGGAGATTCATCAGTACAACCTATTCCTGATATTCCTTTCACAGGCCTACAGTATAAACCATAGAAGTACCCCTTAGAGGCTATAGAAATATTACCTTGCATAAAGCATATTTTAGAGATTTCAATTGGTGTTTTTGAATTTTGGCGAAGACATCTCAGAGTTGGTTGGTAATTCTGAGTCATGATTTCTCTTTAGATGCAGTTCTCTAATATTTTAAAACAAGGACTGACATTGCTGCTTTGGTGAACATACTTTCCCTCATTTTCATGTGTCTCTGTGAGATCCTAGAAAGTGAATCATTTTTTCCAGTTAAGAAAACAAAACAATGCCATTTCTAACTGGTTTTGTTTACCTTGAAACAGCCTTCTGTGAAAGAGAGTTCTTAGCAAATCAGAGAAGAATTGAACATTATGTTCTTATTTTTCCTGACATCAACAATAACACTGTTCCCACTCCCCAAATACACATACACAAAGGGATTTCCAGACCCATTAGCTTCTTAGACCCAAGTCCTCTAGATTCTTGAGAGGTACAAAAATCAGTGTTTGTAGTTGACCTTGTATGACCTCATATAGACCTGATATTTGAGACCATCAAACCTGTAACTAAAGATACCTATTCTTCTACAAATTCACTTAAAAATACTCACCTTGTCTTCATTCTCTACATCCCTTTTATGAATTTTCAACATGACATCCATGCATTTATCTCTAAGGCTCATCTGCCAACTCTGAATATCATTATTTATGCTGCCCAGAGCAGGTAGCCAGATGGAAGACTAACAAGTACCCTTTCGTCCTTGGCAGTGCCACTAAACAACTCTCAAAATACCAGAACCATTGGGCTTGTGAGACCCAAAGGCAAGTCCTCATATGAGTATATGCAAAATACAACCCAAGATAAACAGCCTGTGGAGTTCACCTGAGACGAGCTCCATCCTGCTTACTGTGTTTGCATTTTGTAGACATACTGTGCTTTCAGCCTGTGCTGCCCACCCAAGTCCCTGTCCTTACCGTGAAACATACCAGTGGGATGCTTTGCCTAAGAACCTAGTTTCTGTGTATCACTGGCGCCCATATGCAGAGGGTCCAAACAAGCCCCAACGTTAGTTGGGGGTGATGGGTGGGGTGCTGTAGGGCAGTGGTGTCCACCCAATACCGTTTTAGATGAGATGAGGCTTAGATGACAGTACAGATACAGAGCACACTAAAATTCTGTTATTTAGAAAAAGGTACCCTGAGTATATTTTATGTTATAGACATTTAAATTTATGGTTTGGTTATTGGTCTGACAGGTAGAAAGACGTATAGATGTTTAGATAGGTTATCAAATATTTCTTTTCACCATGCTCCCCCCCCCGAATAGAATGTTCTGCTATTCCACTGTGGAATGTTTTTTGCCGTTATTACAAAAAGCAGGTCCATAAACTCAAGGAAGTCTCTCAAAAGTCCCTGGACCTCTAACCCTCCAAGTCCATGCACTCTTCTTCTCCACATGCTTTCTCTGCCAGAGGATGTTGAATTGTGGGACCTCGGGATCCCCAATGCAGCATGGTGGAAACTGAGGCATAGTCAGGAGAAAAATATATGCTGAGCCTTTGTGTAGTTTCTCTGTCAAGTTTCAGAACCCTGCTGATGGGACCATGGAGTCCACTCACACCACTTCTACTGGTTCCCTCTGTCCCTCCTCCATTGCACAGACTCGGTCATTTCAACTCCCTTCTCTTGGGATGTTTGTAGTCCAGGAGAGATGAGAGCTTGATCTGTCAGTTCCCATTTTCACTGAGTATATGGAATGAACTAGGGCCTCAGTATTCTGTAGTTAGTACCAAATATTCAAACAGTTTATTACTTTTGTTATTTATATATTACTCCTTGGTAATTTCTTGGAGTAAATTTCTTCCTTACTTCATAATACTTTTCACTTCCTTCATGTTTGAATCCATTTTAGTGACATGTTATCTTAGACATTTGTAGACATGCTATTGTTTACCATTCTTCTGTTTGTGACTGACACCAAGGAGGGAGAGACCCCTGGGGAGCCTTGATACTCAGATTTGGTTTCAATGGATCAGATAGGATCAGATTGGAATGAAATGGTCCACTTGAATTGTTCTTCTGTTTTCAAAACCGACTTCATAAAATAAGGTCAATGGCCAGAATTTTTGGCTTAAGATTTTTTTTCAGCAGAATCTTGGAGATATAAGGGAATGGGAAGCAGGCAGATTCAGCCAGGATGATCTCAGTTCAGGGTAATCTTTATATGATGTCCAGGTTTCTCAGAAATTGTCCAGGCAAAGCCCTCTTGGCTCCAGATCTCTGCAGACATGTGTCAAATGTAGTGAGTGCCTGCTCTGCTCAGTGTCATGTTCGACAGGCAGGGAAGATGGATGCTTTTCAGGACATCACAAAACCTTCAGGAAACTGTCAGCAGAGGAAATTGCACACGTGTTGTGTGCTTGTTTCTAAAGAGCTGTGTATGCTTTCTACCTTTGTAGTTGATGAAGTCCATAGGGGATTTCCCCTATCTTCATTGCAGAGGAAGATGGCCAGGTTCAGAGAGTAAGCAAGAGGATCATGAAGGGGAAGAGGTATTTACTGGGTCAGTGCCATGTCTCTTCCTCTGAACCTCACTAGGTTAGGCTAGGCAGTAATTTAGCCTTGTGCCAATACCATGAGAGACAGAATTAAATCTCAAGGCCTATTGATGTGAGAACAAACCCTGGCCTTCTCAAACAATCTTGCCTCACCTCAGGCTCCATTTGGAGGAAGCTGATTGACTTCAGGAACCATAGAGTTGGGTTTTTTGGCTTCATCTTAATGAATACTATCCAAATTTCATAGCATTGCATTTGAGGTCTTTCAAAACTTAGTTCCTGTCTTAGGGTCACTATTGCTGTATGAAACAGCATGACCAAAAGCACCTTGGGAAGGAAAGGATCTATTTCACTTACAGTTTCATCTCACAGTTGATCATCAAAGGCAGTCAGGGCAAGAACTCAAAGAGGGCAGGAACCTGCAGGTAGGAGATAATGGAGTAGTTTCAGAGGAGTACCGATTACCGGCTTGCTCAGCTTGCTTCCTCAGAAGATCCAGGACTGCTAGACCAGGAGTGACAGCACCCACAATGTCCTGGGGCTTCCCATACCAATTACTAATTAAGAAAATGTCCTATAGACTTGCCTATGACCTGATCTTGTAGATGCAATTTCTCAGTTGAGATGTCCTCTCTACGCTGTGTCAAGTTGACATAAAACTAGCCAATGGAGTTGCAGTCTGGGTTGAGATCTTAGATGGTAAAGTTCTTGCCTTGTAAGCTCAAGACCTGGGTTCAGTTCTCAGCTCTGAAGTGACAGATACTGGGCACAGTGACATTTACTTTTAATGTCAGCACTAAGGATGTGGAGATAGGCAGAATGCTGGTTCTCTGGAGAGACAGCCTGATTTATTTGGCAAGTTTCAGGCCAGTCAAAGATCCTGTCTCAAAAAGTAAAGTAGATAGTTCCTGAGGCAGAATTGTCCTTTAGTTATATGTTTGTATAGGATGGGAGAGAGTCCTGTCCATTTTATTCCTCTATGTCATCTCAAGTCTCATGGTCTCTGTCTCTGTCTGCCTCCCCCCCTGCAGGCATGCACAAACGCACACAAACCCACC
>NW_022196900.1:17191003-17222266 GCF_008632895.1 Mastomys coucha | reverse complement strand
ACACCCACACCCATACACACACACACAGTTGTAACTTACTTGACTTAGAATTGCAGTAGCATGAATGTCTAATGGTTATAAGTCTTGTTTGTTGATCTGCTGTTCTTTTAGTGCCTGATATATTCTTAGTTCATGTGCCAGAATTATCCACCCTAACACTTCACACTCAGTGTTCATTTTTTTGGTATCCTATATATGAACCCTTACCTTTAAGTCAAGAGTTGGTCTAGGATTTTCTGCATGTTGTTCATAAAGAAATTCTCTCTTATCAACCTTTCTGAACTGTGAGTTTCTTATCTGTCACTCAGTTATTCAGGTCACCTTAAGGGGTGAGACAGGAATAGGGAACATAGGAGTCTTCACAGACTCCTGGCATGCTTCCTCTGTGTATGCCTCTATACCTCTAGCATGGGATCAATTAGAAATATACAGATGGATGAGACAATTTCCTAGCTTATACCTGCTCTTAACATAGTTAGGAAGAGATAGTTACATAAGTAAGCATCACTAATGCTGTGATGCAGGGGATGGTCTGGGCATGTGATATGGTAGATGCTTGGCATCCAGCAGTTGGTTGTGCAGTAGGATTATTTGATGATAGAGGAGTGAAGCAAAAAGGAGAGGGATGAAGCTGGGGTACTGAGGCTGTTTCCCACCCTGTCCAGAGGGTGCTAAATACCTGGCTTGCCAAGAGGGTGTTTTGCTGGACACATTTTCCACAGTGACGTTAGTTCAAAATCCCTGTGGGAAGCAAGTGGTGAGGAGAATGGAAAAGAACAATGTTTTCCAGCAGGCCCATTACAGGATGGAAAACCTGACATGCGTGTGCAAAGGTCTCTTTTCTCTTGGAAAGAGTTAGAGAACTTATTGACTCCTGACTGGTTGGGACTTTTATTAATATCAGATTCCATGGTATTTAGGATTAGAAGTGTCCAGATCAATTTACCTTAACTACATACCTATGAGTTCATCTCAGGATCATATTATTGAGTGAAAAACAAAAAAGCCATGGAAAAACTCTCACAGTATGACTTCATTCATATATATATATATATATATATATATGTATATATATGTATATATGTATACATATACATATATATGTAGTACATCTACATGTGTAAATGCACATGTATGTAGTTTATGGATGCAGACTTGTGAAACTGTAAATTGGACAATACATTGTAGTTGCCTTTCCTGTTGGTATGAGGAATCAGCTTAAACATGCAAGGGTACATGCTGGTTAGCAGTTTGAGGTGCAGTGCATCATGGCAGAAGGGTGAAGCAGCCAGCCACTATTGCATCTACAGTCAGGAAACAGGGACGATGGATGCTGGTGTTCAGCTAGAGTCTTCCTTTCCTTATACATATGTGTCCAGAGGCTTGTCTCCTAGGCAATTCCAGATAATGATAAAGCAAAATCACTAACCATCAGAAAACAAACACAAAGGTTAAATGTGCGACTGTAGATTTTAAGGGAGAAAGGTGTGGAATGGGGTGGGAGCTCACATGAGAGCTCATGATAATGATGATGCTCTTTGTCCCCCCTGAATAGGCAACAAGAACAGAGGTATTCATTGTGCACTGACTCTTCTCTTCCTATGTTACATATATTTTTGTCAATCATAGGCAGCAAAGGCAGTGAAAACAAACCTGTCTGATTGACAGGGCTATATTGTGGTGCTCAGCATAAGAAGGTGGGATGCCAGGTATTCATATATTTGAAGGAAGATCATCTGGACTTTGGTCAGTTAGCAATTTCTTGTGTGTCAGTATGAACTGGCTTTTCTTATATCACTAACTGATTTATACTTGGAATAAAAATATCCCAAATCTAACTTTACAAATTGATCCTGGATTCCCCCATTGAATTAAAAGGTTATTTATCTTCCTGTGATATAAACAAGAAGGAAACAGTAAGCTCTCTATTTCTTAAGGTTCTGCGTCCTGGGACATATCCCATCACAGACTAGGTTCTGTGTAATCAGGCCTACAATGGCTGCAACTGCACTGAGCATGCACAGAATTTTTCCTTGACACAAATCCCTAAACAATCCATGATAACAACAATAATTTATGCCATATTAAGCATTCTAAGTACCCAGACATGATTTTCTGGTATATGGAATGATGTGTATAAATTATTTGTAAGTATGGCATTATTTTGGATATGAGATTTGAGCATTGACTGATTTACATCCCTCCCAGGGACTTCTAGGACCAAACCCTTGCAAATACTGTGGGGATGATTGCAACGTAAGGAGAAAAGACAAGCAGGGCACAGCACAGCCATGTGTTCAGTTTCATTCTGACAGAATTTAAAAGTCAGTTTATATACATAGACTTTTAAAAAGCTTAGAGATATGCATACATGGGAAATTATAGTCAATCCCATTAATCTGTACAATGGGGAAGAAGGAGGAAGAAGAGGAGGAGATAGAGAGGGAGGGTGGGGATGAGAAGGAAGGGAGAAGGGAGGGAGGGAAAGAGAGAGGGGAAGGAGCTCCACAAAGATATTCAAAAGACTTTCAGGAATAGCTTGTTTCACAAAGAGGGCAGATACATTAAGCAGCTGGCCTCTTTGATTACTTCACTTCCCAAATTCCCCTCACTGTGGACCCATCCTCTCTGCCCTCCTGTGCTGGCCAGTGGCTTTCCTTTTGTGTGTTTTAAGTGACTGGAGAAGACTCTTCATTCTGTTTTCTGAAAAGGATGAAAGCTTAATTCAGTCACTAGAGAGCATCAATGAGTCCAGGAGACTACCAGTAGTTAGGAAAATTACTGGAAGGGACATGTGGCAAGGCATGGCCTACATCAGGACAGAGGATGTCCTGTGTACAGGAGCCCCTGTGAGCAAGGTCTGCCCCACAGAAGTAGGACCTTCCTATAGGAAAAGCACCAGACTTGGCATCAAAGTCTCTTACAGTGCACCCCCTTCTTTTCTTTTCAGTCTAGTTTATTGCCCCTGATTTGCTGGGAAGCTGATTAAGACTCAGTTCAGTGTAGAGAAATTTGTTTGAGAGTGCTTTTGGGGTAGCTCTTTTAAAGGAAGAGGAAGGGACAGAGATAGTAGGAAGGAGGAAGAGAAGCTAGGATGAGATATCCTTTTGGTGGAAACCTCAGCTGACCTGGCAGAAGAAGTGAAGAGCATAGTTGGTCAGACTTAAAGTAGTGGGTGGGACTTGGACTTTACACTCACCTGTGTTCATCAAGCCATAATGCTGGCCAACTCAGGGTGTGGCACGACCATCATTAAGAGAGAATCTTATCAGCAGAAGCAAACCTCAAAGGGGTCAATGACATTCATATTGACTTTCACCAAGCCCTCTTTTGTGGTACTAGAGATTAAACCTAGGGCCCAAGTACTCTATTACTGAGCCATGTTGTCATCTCCCAAGGATTTTGTTCTTGCATGGGATCTGGCAAGTGAAAAGATCCATTATATTTGCATACTGCAATCACAGTATTACCTGATGTCATTTTTCAATAAAATATCTTTCTGTGACTTTCTGTTGCCTTTAAGAAAAGGACCAAGAACAGTGTTCATTCTTACATTCTGTACTTGCTTTCAGCCCTTCTTCATAAATCTATTTCTCATTCTTCCCATGCATCCTTAAAATCACACATTGCATTCCCACTGCCCCAAACATGCCCCCACCTGAACATACAGCTTTATCTACTTGTTTGCTGTGTCTGTAAATGTCTTCCTCCCTCAAGGTCCCTTCCACAAGTAAGGTCAAATTCAAGTGTTTCTTGGCATCATCTGCTGTTCTCTGTATTCTGTTTTTCATTGAAGGAAAGACTTAATGGTAAATGAAAGTTCTCTGTAAGGGGATCATCAAACAGGCTGTAAAAGGCGGCATTTTTCCCAGATCCATGGCTGGTTCTTTCACGTTGACATTCCCCACTCAGCTGATGTAACTCACAGTTTAGTGGTGTGATGGACAGTTTGAAGCAAGTATGAATACTGGGACTCTGCTGTGTCACCTCTCTTTCTCCACTATGGAAGCAGCCATTGACTGAGTCCCAACCATGTATCCAGCTCTGTCCTCATCACTTTCAGTCCTCTGAAGAATTCTACAAGTTAGATATTGGCACATCCATTTGGTTTATGGAACAATGGAGACTTAGGAGGTTGCTCTAACTTGTCTAAGGTGATAGACTATAAAAGGGAACAATAGATGTGGCTGCAATTCAAGGCAGTCTGAATTGAGAATGCTCCTTCTACCCAGTATCCCTTACTTCTGTAGTGAAGTGTAGAACACTTCTTCTATCTTGTCTTTCTTACTGCTATAATTAGTGTTTGTAGAAAATGTTTACCTGTTAGTGATGGCAAATGCTTTTGGGGAATGAGCCCCTTATTAGGAGAAAGTAAGAAGCCCTGGCATTTTGGTATTGATAAAGTCTATAAGTAGACACATTAAATTGTGTTTCTGTCTATTTCTCTACTATGAAAAAGAGTGCAGAGGGTTGAATGATTAGGAAAGAGTAACCGTAAAAATACCAGAGAAGATGAGATTGCAGAGAGCCTACCTTTTATCATCATAGTTATTAAGATGTTGGCAGGGGAAACATTGGATAAGACTGCTGCTGATAGAATACCATCAGGATAATTTTCCCACACATCCACTATACTAACTGTGTTCTAAGCATCATAAATTCCCCAACAACCTGAGGAGGTCAGTGTGATCATCATACACAGATGGACAGAGACCTGACCATTTTGCATTTTGGTATGGACCCAGTGGAAATGAAAACAGCAGTCCATAAAACTTCTAGCACGTGAACATTCATAGTAGCTTCATTGTTAATAGGAAAGAATGAGGACAGCCCAGGTGCCCAAACTGGCATGTTGATACCATCGACTGCTATGAAAAGGCGAAACAGAAGCAGTGTGTACTGGGAACAAGCTCAATAAATGGATGTATCTCAGTCTTCATGTTAACTGGAAAAACACATATTTGCACCCGAACCCACAGACTGTCATTACATTCACTATAAGCAAACTGGTATTGTGGAAAAAAAAATATAAGAGCAGTGGTTACTTTTGTGTTGTGTGACTAACTCCTTCTATACTTGTCATCAAGTGTGTATTTGTAAATGCCTCTAGGATTCCCATTCACAGGTAGAATTTCAACATAGTACAGATAAGTGAAGGTCACGTGTTTGAGGAATGCCATAAGAATGCATCCTAAAAGGTGTGCTTTGGAAAGATTCTAGAAAAGATGATGACATTGATGGTTAGTGTTAAGCCGTTGGCGAGGAACATGGTGGGAGCAGGCACAGCACAAGCAAAGGCAAGGGCTCAGCTCCAAGTCAATGAGAGATAAAGGGTTCAGAACATGTTCTTAGATTACTGGGAGTTAGTGACACCTTTGGAGGGGCAAAATCAGAACTCTGTTTTACAGAGATTCCCTTTGTATTATGCACAATGTGAATTCGACAAGTGGAAGGAATGACAGGAGCTCCAGGAAGCTGTGGCATTAGCCAGTTCTGCTAGCATTGGACACACCCTTGGCAGCCAAGGCTGCCATAGGAACATCAAGACCCAATAGAAGCCAGGGGAGCTTGCATATCATAGGAGTGTTTAGAGATCTCAAGGCACTTGGAAGAATGGCTGATACATATCAAAAGGTTAGGGTACTTTTAAGGGTTTAGCAAAAGTGATTGATTTTGAAGTCTACTGTAAGAAAGAAGAGAAATTACTAGAGCCCCAAAGAAGTGACTGTCTCAGGATAGATGATACTAGGCTGTATAGGTGTGTGAAGTTGTGTCACATTAGGCATCACCGGAGATCTCATGGGAACCCAAGAGTCAGTCACTCTTTACAATTCTTGATTTTGATGTTACTTCATGCATACAGAGTGGCAGTTATTTTTTTGCCATCTTGTTCTAAGCAAACACAGAAGCCGATGGCAAGAGGGACAACATAGGGGTTGGAGTAATTGAACAGAGATCTTAATTTAGTAACCTTGGAAAGTTGGAAGTGGCTAATAGTTTTGTTGACACCATTATCTGTCACACATCCTGGGTCAGTAGTCAGGAGGAGGCATTCTGAGGTTCAACAACACAGACTTGTAAATGACCTTGGATAGCTCATTGAACTTATTATCTCAGTATCTTCACTTGTAATACAGAGATAGTAACACTGCCCACCCCTTGGAATTGCAAAGAGTAATAAGATAGGCCTGGGGAGATAGCTCAGTCCATAAAATGCTTGCTGCTTAATCAAGAAGAGCTGAATTAAATCCCAAGCACCCATATAAACAACAAGCAGACATAGCAGTGTGCCTGTAATCTTGGTGCTGGGGGTGGGGCATAAAAAAGAGGATTCCTGGAGTTTGCTAGCCAGCTCTTCTGGCCACATCAGTGTATACCACGTCCTTGAGAGACCATGGGTTAAAAAGTAAGATGGGCCAGGTATGATTCTTTTGTGCCGGAACTTTGGAAACAGAGGCAGGCAGATCATCATCTGGGCTGATGTAGTGAGTTCTAGGTCAGTTAGAGACCCTTTTTCAAAATAACAAAAGATATAAAATGATTGAGGAAGATAGATACCTCTCTCTCTCTCTCTCTCTCTCTCTCTCTCTCTCTCTTTCTCTTTCTCCATTCATTCCACTTCCCCAGCAGAGCTGAACTTAAACCACAAACTCTTTTATGCCCTATTAGTCCATGTCACCTTCAAGTACACCATAAAATGTGGAGATGGAGGAGGTTGGCAATTTGTGTGTTTCTTTTCACTAATAGCTTCCTTTTTGTGGGTTTAAATGAAAAGATGTTAATTACATAAAAACATTCAAAATAATGAAAACTATTGATAGATTTGTTGAAATTAAGTTCCCCCTCTCTTTCTATGTGTGTGTGTGTGTGTGTCTGTGTGTGTGTGTGTCTGTGTGTGTGCGCATATGGAGGCAAGAGTATGACCACAGGTGTTCTTCAGGTTATATTCAGGTTGTATTTTGAGACTGAGTCTCTCCCTGGGACCCAGAGCTCACTGTTTAGGTTAGGCCGACTAGCCAGTGAACTCTAATATTGCTTTGCCAGTATTTCAAGTGCATGGCATTCAGCCTTTTTTTTTAATATGAAGGTTCTAGGAACAGAACCTTATGATCAAATGCAGGAACTTATGATTGCAAGAGAAGAACTTTACCTACTGAGCTATCTCCAAGCCACAGATGAACTCTCTTCTTTCTCTTAAATAATATATTTATTAGTTCTTTAAGAACTCTCTAAGTTATATTTTGATCATATTCCATCTCTCTCCCCCAGATTCTCCACTCTCTACCCTCACATCTCCATTCACCAAGCTTTGAGGTTTTTTTTTTTTTTTTTTTATAAATCTCCATTCAGTCTAGTTTATATTGCTCAACTACTCTTGGAAGTGAGGAATACCCTGGAGGGTCATTGACCTCCCAAGGGACTCATCACTAATGAAAACTGACTCCTTTCAGCAGTCATCAAACACCCATATCTCCTAAGCTAGTGAGGGGAATTCATGTCCATTCCTCCAACTCCATGTTGATATTTTTTTCTGGCTTGAGTTTATGTATCTTTGCATGCTGTCACAATTACTGCAAATTCTAATGTGTAACTATCAAGCTGTGTCCAGAAAACACTGTCCCTTGAAGTCATCCACCACCTCTGGTGCTTAGGATCTCTCTGTCTCCTCTTATAAATAGATCTCTAAGTATTCCAAGTGTGAGTGTGCTATATGTACCCTATTTTGGGTTGAGTACTCCACATCTCTTATTTTTTGCACAATGATCAGTAGAGGGTCTCTGTGTAAACTATCTTCTATTGGAAGGAGAAGCTTGTCAGAAAAGGGTTGAGAGATACACAAATCTATAAAGGACATATGGAAATCTACAACTGTAGAAATTTTCTAATATATATATATATATATATATATATATATATATATATATATATGAATTTTAATGGAGTTATCTTACAAAAAGGGGATAATACCCTGATCAGATACCAAATGCTAACAAAAGAATATACGCCAGTGTACTGGCTGGTTTTGTATGTCAACTTGACACAAACTGGAGTTATCATGGAGAAAGGAGTCTTCCTTGAGGAAATGCCTCCCTGACATCCAGCTGTAAGCCATTTTCTCAATTAGTGATCATGTGGGGATGACCCAGCCCATTGTGGGTGGTTCCCTCCCTGGGCTGGTAGTTCTGTATTCTATAAGAAAGCAAGCTGAGCAAGCCAGGCGAAGCAATCCAGTAAGCAGCACCCCTCCATGGCCTCTGCATCAGCCCCTGCCTGCAAGTTCCTGCCCTGTTCAAGTACCTGTCCTGACTTCCTTTGGTGATGAACAACAATGTGGAAGTTTAAGCTGAATAAACCCTTTCCTCTCCAAGTTGCTTCTTGGTCATGATGTTTTGTGCAGGAATACAAAGCCTGGCTAAGACAACCAGTTTCATGAGTGGGTTACCTACTTTCGAGCAGTTGACCTGTAGGGTTCCGTAAACCTCCAAACAGTACAGGAGGTTTCCAATAATCTTGGTTGATCTCTATAACTTAGCGGTAAGGCTCCATTGCTAAAGATACCACATACTTGTGTCATATAGCATGAAGAGATCAAGCTGGTACTTACCTGTATGCTTCATCAGTACTTGCTTGCGTTTATAGTGCTGGAAGATCCTATGTATGCTTTCTGAGGAGAAAGCGTCATTAGCCCCACACAGCTGTGAACTCTGCAAGCACAATCATGCCTGGCCTGAAGAGATAGGTCCAGTAATGCAATAGGAGTATGAGTGTTATGGAGTAACAAACCACTTTATGTTTAGATCTAAGGCCTGCTCCATGAAATGAAACCTATAGTCGGCACCATTAATAGGGCCAAGAACTGTCATAGGTCCTAGAGGAGAATGGCTAGAAATGTCATAGGCCCTAGAAGAGAACTGAACACTGCTATTCTGCTGAATGGAGATGGTATTAAAACCACTTCTAATGACAGGACTTTCTCCTACAGAACAGGAACTGGGAAGACTTAAACCCTTTGCCTACCCTGCATAGAATTATTAAGTTAGTGGTCTCACATCATGCAATAAGAAATAAGTTTTCTGGGAGTTAGAAAAAGAGTTTAAAACTGGTCCTCATTTTAAATCACTATAGTTTCAATAAGGTTGAATAGCCTGTCAAAGTCATCTTAGTGTGGATGAATTTTTAAATTTAATTTAATTTTATTTTTTTACTAGTGTGGATGATTTTATACCTACAATCTTTGGTCAAAATTGGTTACCAAGTTGGAGAAATGGCTAAGTGGTTAAAAGCATGTATTGGTTCTTAGAACCATATTTGGTAGTTCACACTATCTGTACCTTCAGCTCTAAAGGATTCAGCTACTTTTTGGGGGGTCAGCAGGCAACTACACTAATACTCACAGACATACAAGCATAAACATGATTTTAAAATTCATCTTTAGAAAATTTGGTTCCTATATGCATTTAACTAGTCTGTAGAAACATGCTGTGAAAATAAATGGAAAATCATAGTTTATTTTTACTAATAAAAATGCATTTTTAATATTTGCGTCACTCTAGAATGATGTCATTCTAGAGTGTTTGTTTTGTGTTTGTTTATTTGGAGACTGGGTTTCATGTATCCCAGACTGGCCTTGGACTTGCCACATAGCTAAAGATTTAATTCCTGATTCTTCTGCCTCCAACTCCCACATGGTGGGATTAAAGGTATATATCGCCATTCTAGAGATGGAAAACAGGGCTTTGTGCATACTGGGCAGGAACTCTGCCCACTGAACATACTCCCAGCAGGATAGAAGTTTTTCAGTCCACCTTATCCAGCATGCATTGAGCCCTGACTTGATCCCACATGACCATGTATATTTCATTTTACTTTACAGGACTCTATTCTGTTAATCAAATCCCCTTAAAAACTTAAAATCACTGCTTTTTAAGCTTTTCTTATATCTAATGGATATCTAATTGATTATGATATCTAATTGATATCTAATAGATAACAGAATTGATTATGTTTATCAATCCATATAAAGATATCTGGTGATTTCTTTCAGTTGCCTAGAACTGTGCTTTATAAATATATCAGCCATTTGTCCATAAATGATGATGAACACTTAGCTTGCTCGTATTTGTTAAATATACATTTATGTATTTGTTTACACACACACACACACACACACACACATATAGAAAGAGAGAGAGACAGAGAGAGAAAGAGAGAGAGAAAGAGAGAGAAAGAGAGAGAGAGAAAGAGAGAGGGACTATATATCTACTGTTGGGCACAGGAAAGATTGTAAGAATTCAGGTATAGTATTTTTTATCATGGCATTATCATAATAATCAGGTTTTTAGGCTTACTATAAATACAGCAAGCAGCTTGAGATTAAGCAATATATCATAGATAATAAACAGTATTTTGGACATGCATTCCCAGGAGAAAAACGCAGAAAGAACATACAATAGCTTATGCCTCAGCAGATCAGTTTCAGCATACTTAGTGGTGTTCTCTCCAGCCAGTGTCCTACTCCATAGGGCCACGCAGAACAAGCCCAGTCCCCTTTTATAGGACAACGGCACTTCAGAGATTCAAAGACATCAACTGGGAAGTTGAGCCTTTAAAAAAAAACTGCACAGTTCCTGTCTCTTCAGTGGCTTTCTGTGGTCTGGCTTGAGTTTCACCCTCTGGACCACACACTTCTTGGGTTTACTTTGGTCTCAATTTCTCTTGAACTGTGGAGAATCCAAAGGCATGTTCCTGAGCAGAAATGTCACCCCCTCTAGTCTATGATCTTTTGGGTTAAGTGTCCCCAGCTTGAGTAACGTTTCTGGCTGGCTATGTTCTATGTCAATAACTAACACAGTCTATGAAAATGCTGTGTCTTTTTTCTCAGTGTTAATAAAAATTCTCTTTTTGTCGGGAGTTGATTTTAGAAGGCACGCACATGTATCGTCATTCAATCTGATGTCGCCTTGTTAGATTCTGAACTTCCTGTGGAATTTTTCATTCTGATTGTTAACCAAAAATATGTGTTTCCTTTCTAACTTTCTAGTCCCAAACAATGCAGAATTGATTATGGCCCTTGTATGAGATCCCAGGGGCCATTTTTGAAGCCGAGCTTAGGCTGCCTGTGGGCATGGTGGTCATGCCACCCACGAGTCACCCACAGCATCTGTTTACACTGAGTCTTGGAGAAATAAAAGCGTCAGGTCACTTTCTATAACTCTGCTTCATTTCCCAACAGTGCTTTCCCTCTTGCTGTGTGGTTTACTTAGCTCTTGGTTTATCAGGCTCTTAACATGCTTAGGAGCTTCATGAGGAGAAGTGTTAGCCTGGATTTCTTATTGCTGCTATGTCCCTGGCACCTCCAATAGTGTCACGCATACACATAAGACACGCAGAAACCATTTCATTTGCCAATCAATTAGTTCATTTCCTTTTAGAATCTCTGTCGTACACACTGCACTTCCTCAACCCCCACCCAAAGGAACAGAGGTTTTTTTGATTCAGTTCATCACACAGGGAAGAATATTCCTTAATTTATATCTATTATTCCTAAGCAACACACACACAAACAAACACACACACACACAAACACACACACACAAACACACACACACACACACACACACACACACACACACACACACACACACACACACACACAAGGAAATGAGCACATCACCCAAAAATCATAATAGTCCACTTATTCATACCAAAACATTTCTTTTAGTTCTATTTTTTCCTGGATGATATACATGAGTCTCTTTTAACAATCCAATGGTTAGGACTATAGATATATATAAGACCAACAAGATGTAGAGTTTATAGAAAACTAGGCTCTTCCAGGTGAACCTCACAGAGAGACAGGCATAGTTTGAGTTCTAGCTGCTTCATATTGGCTGCATGATTAATTAGCAGTTACTTAGTTTATTCTAGCCTCAGTTTCGTCATCTATGAAATGGGACATTAATACCATTGTACTTATTATGGGAATGGGAAGATTAAATGACAGAATGCTGGCAAAGTCCAAACATCTGAAATGTTAAATTCTGTTCCATTTCCCCAACAAATTCCCACAGAAAAGTTGCTCAAATCTTCTAGACACAAATTCTCTTTTAATACAGAAACAAACTGTGCTTCAAAACAGAGGCAACCAAATCAGCAGGATCAGGCTTGGCATGGCAGTAATTACTTCTGGTAGCATCTGCATCATTCTGAGTCCCAAACGAAAGCCCCAGAAAAATTTCCCAGGATCATCAGTTGGCTGGTAAAAAAAAAAAAAAAATTAAAAAACAAAACAAAACAACTATGGCCTTATTGTGTCAAAATGTGTCAGAAAAAAATGATTCTCAGGTTTGAATTCAATGAGCAATACACCAAAGGGTGGGTTGGTGGTGGGGAGCAGAGCCAGTGGTCTTCCCTTCTCTCCCTGGCAGCTGACCCTGCTCTCCAGACCCTCGCAGGTCATGCTGTTTCATGCATTTGCTATGTGTGCATTTCGTATCCCTTCTTATCTCTCACGTTGCAGGTGTCACTAGACTGGGGTGAAACCACACAGGCTGTTCATCATAATGCTAAAGTGATGGCTGGAGCAAATGCTGTGGCTACTCACATGTCACCACCTCCCCAGGAAGCAATAAAGAAATCAAACTAAATCCGAATGTACCTGATGTGGTAGAAAGTAGGGCACAGGAAACTGGGAGTTACGAGCAGAACTGAAAAGCAGAGGGAGGATGGGCTTACATGAAACCAAAAGAATTATTAGAAAAGTGCAGAGAGAATTGCACACATAGGATGAGGGGAGCATCTGTAGGTCTGGGGGTCAAGGGAAGCTTAGACAACATCAATATGACTGTTAAGAGGGACTCCATAGAGGGAACAGTAAGGACTATACTGGTTGGCAGCTCCAAGGCTAAAGTAGCCTATGGAGTTAGTAGGCTAGAGAGATGATAGCAATGCTGGGAGGGACACATTGGGGACTAGAAGCTGGGGACTCAGTGGGTAAAGCCAGGGAGGTGCCAGGGAAGTGGGGGACAAGATAGTGACACCACTACAAGTGACTGCTTTTTCTTCACTCAGTCATTTGATCAGTTAGCAAATATTTATTTATTTATTTATTTTTTGTTATTTGGTATTTTAAAGTGTATGAATGTTTTGCTTGCATGTATGTCTGTGAAGCACATGAATGCCTGGTCCCTATGAAGGTTGGAAGAGGACAATAGATTGTCTGGAACTGGAGTTGTAAATGGTTGTGAGATGCCATACGGTTGTTGAGAATCAAATCTGCATCCTCTGGAAGAGCAGACGGTAATGGGCCATCTCTCTGGCCCCTAGCTAATATTACTAAGAAGCTGCTCTAGGGGCTGGAGAGATGGCTCAGTAGATCTTGTTGGAGAACTGACTCTGATTCTCAGCATCCAAGTCAGGGAGCCCACAACTGCTTGTAACTTTAGCTCCAGGATATTATCCAAGGGTACCTGTGAAACACACCACACACACACACACACACACACACACACACACACACACACACACACACACACACACACACACACAACCTTTAAAAAAGAGGAAAGTGCTTTGGTCAGAGAACTCTTTAATGGGGCTATAGTTAAAAGTGGCAAGCAATGACCCTGGTGTGAGAGCAAGAATATATGCTAGGGAAGGTGAATCAGATTGTAACATAATGGATCAGCAAATAATCACCACAAGGCTAAGGTCAGTCACCAGACAGTGTTGTTTCTGAGAAGGAAAGCTAACTGCTCGGAAGAAAAGTACCTAGGTGATTTGATTTACTCTTGAAGGTTAGGAAGGGCCTTTCCAAAGAAGTGACACTTAATTTGAAGTCAGAGTGATAAAGTAGTTGGCCAAGCAGAGATGGGGCATGGGCCACAAGGGACACGGCACACCTGTCAAATGGAGCTAGGGGTAAACTCTAAATAAAGCAAATAAATAAAGCCAAGCAACATGGGGTAGGAGAAAGGTGGGTTAGAAGGTTGGAATCAAATGTAGGGTGCACTCCTGAACACCCAGGAGGCTGAGGTGGGGGCTTTGAAGCTCAGTCTAAGTTTGTTATAAACTGAAGATTTTGCGGTGGTGTGACTGACTGTCAAAAAGGATTCTTTTGCCCATTGTAGGGGAAATGGATAGTACTGCAGTTCTATTTGTCACCATGACAAACATCCTGACCAAAAACAACTTATGAGAAGAAAGGTTTATACCAGTGTTGAGTCTCAAGCAGAGACTCAAAGCAGAAAGTGTGAAAGAAGGCTGCTTACTGGCTCTCACAACATACTTAAGCTTAGCAAGCTTTCTTATACAGCCCAGATCACCTGCCCAGGGAACAGCACTACCCACACGAGGCTGGATCCTCCTATATCAATTAACAATTAAGATAACCACCCACTATATGTCCATATACCAATACTATCTGGGCAATTATTTAATTTGGATTTCCTAATCAGATGATTATAGATTGTCAAGTTGACCATTAGAACTAAGACAGATGGAAAGGGGAGAAGCAGGGAATTCACTTCTCTGTAATGTGAATGGACTACAAAGGGGTGCTGGTAGCCTCTGTTTGCATGTGGCAATGAAGATGGGGAGGTAAAGGAAAGTACAATGTAAGGACGAAGTACAAAGCCATTTGGGACCAATTTGACACAAGAACAAGACAAGTGAGAGGAACTGAGATTCCCAAAATCCATCATTACAGAGCTCAGACTGTAGCTTGCTTTGGAATAAGAGTCTGAGAAAATCTAATTATTATGAGTTTTCTTCCTTGCTGGTTATTAAGAAAGCAAATGCAGATAAGGTACCTTTATTCGATGCTGATGTGGGAGGAAACCTAGTAAAGCCACTGTGGAAATCAAGAACTACCATAGGATCCAGCAATAGCACCTTGTGTGTATAACCAAAGGACCCCAAGTCAACACACCACATAGGTACTTGCACATTCAGAGACTGGAATCTTATCATTTAACTGGAGTTATATGATCAAGTATAACTGGAGATTATAATGCTAAGCAAAAAAAGCAAACCGAGAAAGTAAAAATGTATGTATTTTTCTCTCATAAGCAGATTCTATATTATCATACCTTTCTATGTATCGCCTCTCTGTCTATTTCTTCTTGTTCTTGTTCTTGTTCTTGTTCTTGTTCTTGTTCTTGTTCTTGTTCTTCTTGTTCTTGTTCTTCTTCCTCTTCCTCTTCCTCTTCCTCTTCCTCTTCCTCTTCCTCTTCCTCTTCCTCTTCCTCTTCCTCTTCCTCTTCTTCTTCTTCTTCTTCTTCTTCTTCTTCTTCTTCTTCTTCTTCTTCTTCTTCTTCTTCTTCTTCTTCTTCTTCTTCTCCATCATCTATTCTACCAAAAAAGCCAGAGAACTATTTGGGACTGGCAAGAAGGTAAGAAAAGATCAGAGAAATCAGTGTGATGATCAAGGGGACAAATAAAAACCAAAAACAATCACACACACACACACACACACACACACACACACACACACGTATATGTATATATGAAAATGTCATAATAAAACCCATTACTTGTAAATTAACTAAAAACTGAAGACATATGTGCTCATTCGGGATTAGGATAAACTACACATCCAGTGGTCAGTGTCCTTGAGAGAGACAGCTACAAAGAGAAGACCAGGTAAAGACAGGCAGAGAAGCAAGTGCTGTGTGAAAGTTACAGAGGTCCTGCATTGCCCACAGGCCCCAAGAGCTAGATAGGTGTAGACCTGTGTCTCTCTCAGGGCTTCCAGAAGGGACCCATCTTTGGTTGTATCCAGTCTTAGACTTATGGCCCTAGAACTGTGCAAGAATCATATTAAGCTGTTTTAAGCCAGGCTTGTGGTTCAGTTGCTTATGGCAGCCACAAGAAGCCAACAGAGGAGGGAAGAAGAAATCAGGACTAGACCTGCAAGCATGCAATTCTAGTACCAATTTCTGAGTGGAAGACTAGGGGAAGAAGATGGTTGTCTACAGCTGCCTGTGTCTTCTGGAGAAGCATGTGAAGTGGCTTGCAGACCTAAGTGGGACAGTGATAAGGAAGCCTAGTCTCTAAAGGCAGAGACTGATGGGGACCAGGGGCTCCTGTTTCCACCTTCTTCCCCATTTGATGCCACAGGCACTGTGTCCTCTCAGAATTCATGTGCTATACTGCAAGCAACATCTGGGCATAGAAAGCTCTCTATGGCACCTGAACTTGACTATGCAACATTTGAATTTGTATTTGAATCAGGCACTAAATACCTTAATGAACCTTTCATCCATTATTGACAATCATGACCAATTGTTGTCCCAGAATTTCTTAATTTTCCATTTAAGAACCTGTTTGCCACCTCACCATAAGGAATCACCTTACTGTAATATGGTATTTATAAGCATGCCAAGGCATTTCAGTATATTTTTTTTTTTCAAAATTGGGGAATCTATGACAAACTTCTCAAATCATTAAGGCATTTGTCTCTTCCTCTCCATGTGAGAGCACCCGGATAAAATCAGAAAATTTGTTCAGTTCTGTGTGAATGGCTTATAAGTTTTCAAGTTTCAGCCGGCAACCCTAGGATGTGCTGACATACTTTGTAGGTTTTGGTTTCTGTGGTTAGGAAGCATCTAAGAAGCTGTAAGTAATTACCTCTTGGACAACTGCTTAAGCTGCCTTCACTGCTTGAAAATTCCCCCTCACAGCCCACCTTGTTCCATCATCCCAGCCTCCCCATCCTTCAGGATGCCGCTTTAGGACCCCACCTCTGGGGTTGGTGCAGTTAAGAGCACATACTGGGCTTGCAGAGTTCAGTTCTCAGCACCCACATCCTCTGACTCTCAACTGATTCTCTTAAACTTTAACTATAGGGATTCCAACTTCCGTTAGCTCTTTAGGCAACAACACTTATGTACAAACCCACACAAGGTACCCACATAGACGCAGGGTTTGAAAAGTCTTTTAAAGAGATTTCCATTTCTGCAAGTGCAGCCTCTTTTTAGTGACATCCAGGATGGGATGGGTTGGGGGAGTTTGGAGGAGTAGAGAGCCCCCATACATATTGACTTCCTGCCATGGTGACTGCAGCACCTCTCTGCCTATGGCCAGCTCTGAGAACTGTAGCTCCTTCCATCTCATTTCCGCTTTCTAAGCATCCTGACCTGTGTTGCCTTTACTGTTACCTCCCTGTAAGCATGACCACTCAGGGATGACATGTTCAATGCAGCGGGATGGGTTCACGTGTAAAGAGAGGAGGATAGAGGATGCTCACACACTTGTGAGTTGGGAAGTGGCTTTCCTCAAATGGTTGCTTTGACAGTGTCCTACGGAAACCACATGGATAGAACTTTCTGGAAGCTGAGTCTTGTTTTCAGTGTAGCTCGCCTTCTTCATTATATCTAACTTCTATTCATCTTTCTTCCTTTATATTTTATTTTATTTTTTGTGTATGTATGTATGTATGTATGTAGTATGTATGTATGTATGTATGTAGTATGTATGTATGTATATGTGTGTGTTTATGTATGTATATATGTATGTATGTAGTATGTATGTATGTATATGTGTGTGTTTATGTATGTATATACGTATGTATGTATGTATGTAGTATGTATGTATGTATATGTGTGTGTTTATGTATGTATGTATGTATGTATATGTATGTGTTTATGTATGTATGTATGTATGTATGTATGTAGTATGTATGTATATGTGTGTTTATGTATGTATGTATGTATGTATGTATGTAACAGGCCTCAGGCTGGCAGCAAACTTCTATGTAGCTGGAGTAGAAACCAGAACCTAGCTTCCTGCCTTCAGCTCTTCTGGGCTGGGATTGCAGCCCCACACAAGCACACCTGGATTATGAGACCCTTAGGATGAAAGCCAGGGCTCTGTGTATGCTAGGCTAGCACTGCATCAACTGAGTTAGACACCCAGCTTGAAAATCCTTACTGTTCAGCCCACCGCCAGAACTCTCCGTCAGCTCCCAGCTGGGTTTTCCTGGGTCAAAATTCAGCTTGTTTCTAGGCCACAGTTTTCCTAAGTGTGGTTTCTCTGCCTTGTCTAGACATTTAGGCTGCTGTCATGAAAATACTTTCAGGTTTCATCTGTTCTCTGAGAATCCTCCTTTCTCCAGTTTGCTCGTGGCTCAGTCTAGGCTTTAAAAAAATATTTATTTTTATTCATGCATCTCTGTGTGTGTCTGTGTGAATGTATGCCACACGAGTGTATGGTCCCTGGAGTCTAGAAATGGGGACCGAATCTTCTGGAGTAGACTGTGAGGCAGTTGTGGGCTGCCTAACCTGGGGGCTGGCAACCCAATGTGGCTCCTCTAGAGGAAAAGCAAGTGCACTTGACGGCTGACCTGCTTCCTCAATCCTATCTGGGTTTCTAAAATGGGGCATTTCTTACCCCACTGACAGTAGTATAAAGAAAACCTAAATTCTAGAAGTCCTATCTCCTCTCTAGAGAGACAGCAGGTTAGTAAAAAGATACACACCCATTCAGCTCATTTGCACTTAAGATTTCATGCGAACTTGGCTTTTGAGTACAGAAGGATCTGTGCTTTGTAGGCTTCATTTCCTGAGGCCGCCGGAGTTAGGAGAGACTCCATCCATGTAACGATTTGCAAAGCATCATGGGAGCATGGTGTAATGTCTGACCGTGGGAGGACAGGTGCAGGGGGGTACGGGAGCGGGGGCGTGGGGAACGGTTTTTTGAAGCGGGGGAATGACTCTTGTTGAGTCGTGTCAAGCAGGGCAATCAAGTGCATCCCTTCTCCAATCCACTTTACGCAGCCATGTGTACCTCACACAGAACATTTTACTGTTATAACTTAAAATACTGCACTGTGACACCACTGAGTGCCAGAGCCCAGACACCTTCAGAGACCTTTGGGTCTCACATTTCCTAAGATGAGGGAATAGGTCCTGATGGCGCTTGTGATTATTTTGTTGCCGTATCTGGATACAACATCAAATGTCTATCCTTTTAGGTAGAAAATTTCCGTTTTCGTATCCCAGCTTTTGTTTGGGCTTGAGAAAGGTTTCAGAATATTTTTCTTCTTTTTTCTGTCCATTACTCACATCTTTAAAATGTCTAGTTGTATATACATGAAGCTGGGGCAAACATCAGGGCCAAAAGTTCTTCAGTGCACCCTGTGAGGTGTGCTTTGTAATTCTTCTGTTGTCGGATGTTAGCTATGCCCCATCATGGTTAAATGTTGACACGTGGGAAGGGATATTCACTTCTGGTTAAGGCAATTTAAGATGTGCTCTTGTACAATATTTACATAAATACAACTATAAGATAAAAAGAAAAAAAATATTGCCGGTCCTGAGACTTACAGACTTTGTTTGTGGAGATCCCAGGGTGAGAAACTGGTGTCTGTTCCTTGAAAGTTATAGATGGATGAAATCAGTGAGGATCTGGGTACTTTTCTGTTTGGGTTGTGTCAGTCTTAAGCCTTTTTTAAAAACTATTTTTACTGTTTTACAATTGCATATTTACCATTACGAGCACTTCAAAACCTTTGGGAAGTGGATAGCATGACCGTCCTAATGAGCTTGTCTTTAAACTTAGGTCAGTCCTGCTGAACTTCAGCGTCTTTGTGTAGCATCTCTCCCCTCTTAACTGCGCCCTCCTGGCACAAACCTGTGAACGACTTAGTCCTTCCCTTTGGTGATTAACTACCAGGGAATGATGGACTCACTGGGAAGCAACTTAAGGCTGGGATATATCCAGGCATGCCTGCAGCTGGCAGGTTGCACACAAGCCTCTCTCTGTCTTTCCAGATAGCAGGTCTTCTGGCTGGTACTGGCCAGAGTCTGCCCACCAAATGATTCCATGGCTTTTGTAGGACTATGACTGGATGCTCTGCTTGAAAGCTTGCAGGCCCCGTGACTGGGAACTGGGAACACTTGTCACAGCCGAGACCGGACAGGTCGTGTCTTCAGGAGCCTCTACCCTTTGGTTGCCACTTTAGCTCTCACTTCTTCAAATGAAATGTGGAAAAAAAGATACTGGGCTCTGGTGAACATCTGGGTAGCATATTGGGCAAAGGGATCTGTTTCTCTTTTCCTCTTACAGTAAGGAAACCATCCTCTGTTCCTGGGAAGATGATTAATGATCACACCCATAAAGCCAAAAGCTATGAGCCTTTACATTGCTTTCCCTCTCTCTCTCTCTTTTTTTATTTCTACCTGTGGACAGATAACTTCTTCCTGTGCAGTTGGCTCGGCACATTTTACATTCCAGGAACCTCCCCAGCTTGTAGATTGTGCTGACGGCTTTCCCCTTTGGCTCACTTGAGCAGTTATCTGGTAGACAACAGAGAAAATTCTGAAACCCAAGAGTCTGCCTTTGTCCTCCTCTTCATTTCAACCCTGTTTCTGTTCAGAAAAGACAAACCACAGCCCAGACAGGAAGGCACGTTCACAAGTGTATGGTGACCTGTCGGACTGAGTTGACTCATGACTGAGGTCAGGGTCACCTCCTGTGGCCACCTGACTTCCGACACGACAAAGGGAACAGATTTGGCTGTCAGCCCCCACTCCCACCCTTCCTGCAATGGCCTGAAGCCTTTCAGTTTCCTCTTGCACTCTCTTGGTCCTTGAAGCATCATCTGACTCTGCATCGAGATGTAGGACCTGGGGTCTTGATGTTGTAGTCTGATGCCACCAGCAGAGCATCCTCTTTGCTCTACCTTATTCTCTAACTCCTGACTCCTACTTCCATATTCTTTCAGATCACTTTACTCTCAGTCTGTGTTTATCCACACCCAAGTGCCTTGTGTGTGTGTTGGTTTATGCAGAGGACAGAGGTCAACATCTGGCATCTGATACCTTCTTTGATCACTCTCTACCTCTGTTTTTTGAGACAGGTTCTCTCACTGAACCTGAATCTCAGCAATTGAATTAGACTAGATGTTCAATGGTCCTTCGTCTCTGCCCCTCACCCTATGCAGGGATTAATGGTGTGTATCATCACCACATCTGGCTTTCTACATGGGTGCAGGGGATTTGAATTTAGGTTCTTATGCTTCTGAGTTTACTGACTGTCCCATCTCTTCAGCTCCATAGAGTTTATTTATTTGTTTTTAAACATTTTTTCTTTTTCAACTTCTGAACAAAGGACACCCCTACCCGCATCTTGACTTTGGTCTATGGGTACATAATCTCTTCCATGCTTGTGTCTCTATTTTTGTATCTCTATACCCTCTAGTAAGTTGCTACACTAAACCATCCCGTCCTCCTTTCTCTTCCCTAGGCAAGGTTTGCTAAGGGGCTTCACATTTTTCTGAAGCCAGATAGATCAGCCGAGAGATATGGCCCCCAACCACCATCTCTCTCTTTTTAAAAATTTTTTTTCACCATCTTTCTTTTTACAACTTGTCTGTCATTATACATGATCACAACACGGGGCAGAGATGGCAGCAGCATAAACAAGCACCTAGTGTATCCGTGGGGAAGGTGTGCTGCCTCCACACTTCTGGTTGGTAATTAAATATGTATCAAATAATTAAAAAAATTATTCTCTTCTTCTGGGCTCATACTTCCAGTAGTTCATTCTTCCACATCTAGAATAGACAGAAATGGTACATGCACCTATACAATTTGCTACAGTCAGTGAAGTGCAGCATGCTGGTTTGGATCCCGGAACACAGGCCATTGGTAGGAGACCTAATGAAATCAGGGCAAAGTATCAAAGTTCAGATTTCCATGGTCAGGGCTGTTCGATGGTAAGGTGAGGTGCTCGCACCAGGAGAGGCTGAGCAAGGCACTCTTTTCTGTGACCTGAAAATAATTCTGAAGCAAGTGTTTGTTAAAATGCTTAGCCAAGAGGATTTTTCTCTGCAGTCCAATTTGCAAAAGAAAGACTGGAAAACACCTGGCTACCCAATCATTTCTGAAGTGATTCCGATGCCTCACTGACGAGAGAGCAAGTCAGCTCAGTGGTGGTTTCGAATCATATTTAATAAGAAGATATTTACGATAGCTTAAGTCAACTAGAAATGCACAGAATATTACATTATTAAAATTGGTGCTCATAGAAAATTAAAGAGTGTTCTGAGAGAATAGGATGAATGGAGATTTTTAAAATTGTCCACATCTTCCACTTTCTGCCTTACAACTATAGACAAGGACATTAGCTTGCTTATCCGAAAACGAAAAAAATGAAGATTAAAATTTCTAATATTTTGGGTTCACCTATATATATATATCAACATGCAGGTATATAAATATATATATAAAACCTTGAGTATGTATGTGCTTGCCAGGTTTTTTTTTCCCCTATGAACCTCGTGTGGGTTTGACGGTACATTCTTTAGTTTAATTTGTATTTGTAAAACCATCAGTCAGATTGCCCTGACACAAGCTTGCCAGTGACAGATTGAGCTCGGAGAATCAGGCTCAGATGTCCACACATAAACTGTTAGCTTTGAGTAAGGTGAGGTCTCTCCAAGGGATCTGAATGACTCACACGCTTACATTAGTCCTGACCACAAGTAAACTTGGCATTCACCAACACCATTCAGAATCTGTCCATTAGAAAGGGGTTGGTATAGAGTGGGATTTAGTGAGAAGAGAGTGACAAGTGACCCACTTACTTCAGTGTCATCTCAGCAGTTGCATTTCTGGCACTCTATCAGGTTGACCTCAGTTTTCCCTTTACTCTAGTGGGTATTTCTCATAATGGGACAAGAAGCATCAGCATGTGAACCTGTCTGGCATCATTCGAGATGAGCTCACCTGGTTATTTCCCCAGCTCTAAGCAGGACTCGCAACAGAGGCTCCAGTGACTTGGCTTTGCATACTGCTTGTCCAAGGCTGGTCAGGCTGACACAGCATCCATTGTCTTGACAATGGGCTTCCTCACCGGGAGTGAGCAGATTTGACAACTCTTCTGATGAATGTCCACATGCGTTAGTGAGTGAGTCAACGGTCTGGGTCCAAGCAAATCTGTAACTCTGACAAGGAAAATTTTATGAGTCTAAGAATGGAAGGGATAGACTGTAGACCCTGTTAATTGCTCAAGATAATGACTCCCCTCAGGCCTTGTTGGGTCTTTTCTTTCTTCTGACTGCTACATGTATTATTTTCCCTAGAATGTGTAGCATACTCATTTGCTATATGAAAACTACCATGTCCATTCATACAATATTGAAAAGGGATGACTGGTCTCTTTTTAATATAGCTGAGTCCCTAAAAGGAGTGAGCTTTTCAGCATCCTGGTCAAAATACTGGCATGTGAGGACCCTGTATACTGGCCCTCTAGGGTTGACTAATTCCTAGGTCTTGAGGGTGCTGGATATCCTTCATGTCTACTGTTCATCAGGGCTTGCTGTAGCTGGCAAAACATGAGGATTTGAGCAAGCAGATTTTGTTTTAAAGCTTTTGGGCTAATTATCTAGATGACCTTGCATGAGTCAGCTTTTGGACCTCATTGACAATAAAATTAAGGCTAACAATACTTACCACACAGTGTGGCTATGAATTTAGTCACTAAAAATTTTACCATACAGCATGTTATTACTTCTTATGAATCACAATTCAGATGTGTCTATGTGTGCTGTTCTATGTGTTCTGAAATGTGAAAAGATTAGAATTTGTTTTGTTCTAAAAAGTGGAAATTTAGTCTAACTAGCTAGTATATACTTTGTAGAGATACATCCATTTTTAAAGATTTATTTTAAATATGTGTTTAGATATGTGTGTGGTTGTGGGTTTGTACTCCTGAGTGAAGATCATGTGGAGGCCGGAGAGGGCATTGGTTTCCTCAGAGTTGGAATTGCAGATAGCTGTGAGTTCCCCAGCATGTGGGGGTTTCTCTAAGAACATTGGATTTTTTTCCATTTTTTTACTAAATTATTTTATTTATTTACATTCCAAAATTTGTCCCCTTTCCCAGTACCTGCCCCAGAGTTCTTCACCTTTCCCCCTCTTTAGTTTTGCCTCTGAGAGGGTGCTCCCACACTCGCCCACATCTCACCTCCCAGCATCCCCCTTCTCTGGGGCATCCTCTCCTACCAAGGCCAGGCTGCAGATCCATTCCTCCAGCCCATACTCCAATTTTTATAGAGCTGACAAGTTATAGTGCCTTCCAACCTTACAATGGAGAATATAATTAATATTAAGAATACAATTACTTGTTTTTGTGCTATATACTGTGTGCCCAAATCACATTTCCAAATGAGGTTTAAAGATAGAACTTTACAAAGAAAATTCTTTTGCTACCACAGTTCCAAAGCCTTGCCTGAGGCCTCTTCAACCAAAAACTTGCTGGAGGTCTTAAGAAGATGTTTTCCTTCTTTGTAACCATGTTGAGTCCCTTCTTGTCCCTGTGTCCTTCTGAGAAAGTTGGAGTCACTTGCCCCTATTGCATGATGACACTGGGTGAGCAGGAAAAAAGTCTTCTTCACCATGTGGCTTCTAGTACATCTTTTTATGGCTCTGTACCTCCAAAATCCCCACAAAGAAAGTGAAAAATGTTAAAATGGAACACTGAAGGAGGATATGTCTGTAAACTAAAATCCCATTCTTGTTATTGAACTCTAACCTTTCCTCTACAAAACTGCAACACACTAAATATTTGAAGCTGTTTCCAGGACTGAAACGGTAGTGGGCAAGTGGCCACCATCTTGCTAGGCCTTTGGGGTTTGGACATGTCCAATCACAGAACACTTGCTGCTGGTGGAAGCAACTCTTCCTTTTCTGTCAGAGCCCTACTCCTGCCTCTTCCTATCAGGAGGGGTCTGCCTTTCTGCTTGCCCTTGTTTTCTGCTCTTCCTACTTCAATGACTCCAGAATATACTTGCCTTCTTCAGTTGTGGTGCAACCTCTCAGGTTTCTGAGCTAACTGTCCTGTTCGCTATCATACTTTCCGCCACTACACTGATTTCCTCTACTATTCTTAGCATGAAACATTTTCTGAACTCTCTAATATCCTGGATAATACCTAGATAATATGGCTATTGATGGAGATCCATCTCTCGGTCTGTCACGTAGATTTCAGTGAAGACTGGCTGATAAGGATGGAGCAGTTTTTCTGTGTCAGTCACTATTCTAAAAATTTTATGTAGTTATTATAAAGATGTTAACAAGTGGGTGTTGGTGTTGTCTACTTGTTTAGAGAGGAGACAGAGGCACAGAGTTGGTAACTACCTCTGGGAACTGAACACAGAAGTCTGCCCTACTATATTGCCCATGTAAGACTGTCTGTCTTTAGACTGATGTGAACAGGAGATCACTGATACTGTTCTTTCATTAGTAGGTACCATTACTGCCATGCAAAGAATTTTACTCCTCTGCACAAGACCAAGGTGCCTTTCTTGATTTTTGTCCCCTCAACTCCCCATGTCTCATGAAGGGATGGGATGATAGAGTTTCTGATTCTCCTAGCAGTAATTTATATGAAGGGAACTTTAAAAAGTCTGGCCTATTTTCTGGGTCAGAGTATATACTAACTTGTCTCTGATTTAGACTTTTCAAAGTTAGATGACAGCAGTTCTCTTAGCAAGAAAATCTTGTTATAGTATTTAAAAACATTTTTTTAAAAATATGTTTTCATGATTTGTCCGCACTTATGCCTCTGAATCACATGCTTACAGTACCAGCCAAGGTCAGAAGAAGTATTCAAATTTCCTGAAACCAGAGTTATATATGGTTGTTAGCTGCTATGTGGGTGCTAAGTACTGAACCTAGGTCCTCTCTAAGACACTCAAGTGCTCTTAACCAGAGAGCCAATCTCTCTAGCTTCATAATCAGTTGTTTTTATATTGACTTAGTTAGAGTTTTATTGCTGTGAAGAGACACCATGACCAAGGCAACTCTTATAAAAGACAACTGGCTTACAGTTGCAGAGGTTCAGTCCATTATCATCATGGTAGGAAGCATGGTAGCACGCAGGCAGACATGACATGGTGGTTGAGGAGTTGAGAATTCTATCTACATCTTGATCCACAGGCAGCAGAAAGAGCCTGTGTGCCACACGGGACTTCAAAGCCTGCACTCATAGTGACACACTTTCTCCATGACCCTATCTTCTCTAACAAGATCACACCTCCTAACAATGCCACTCCCTATGGGCCAAGCATTCAAAAACATGACTGTGGGGACCATACCTATTCAAACCACCACATATATCATAGGAACATTTTAAAGAAAATGAGTTCTAGTAATCTGGCCAGATGTGCTTCAGATCTGGTCTATAGTTTTCTTTAATCTTTTTCAGAATTCAGGACACTTACAACTAGGCTATCCTAGTCTTTTCTGTTTTTAATTTGTCTGTCTTTTGTTACTATTGTTATTCATTTCCATTGTACATATTCATTGTACATTGTATATACACTGTATATATATTGTATGTACATGTATACATTATATGTAATGCTAGGTTATGTATGGCCATTTTCGGGTAGGTATATTGCTCCTTATGCTTTCACACTCTCTTCTCTGCCCTCACTATCTTTGTCCCCCAGTCTGTTTCACTTCTTCTTTCATATCATAAATGATACACACATGGTTTTAAGTATTAGTATAAAATGCAGGAAAAATGTGTTACAAAATGATGATGCCTGTTGGAGACTGGCTTAATTTCCTTAATGTGATTATTTCCACTTATTTTAGTTGTCCTGCATATCACAAAACTTCATTCTTAGTGTTTGAAAACAATTCCATTGTGCATGTAGACCATGGGTTAGCTCCTGTCTCTTAAAACCTAGGTAGAGCTGTTATTGTAGGGATGGAAAAAACAAGACCCCATTGATTCCTAAGATGTGTCATGTGTTTCAGCATGCCTCCTTCTTCTGGTCCCATGCCCCATTCTGTCTTTTGCTACCACAGACTCCTTATTTGGTTCCCACTTCTGCTTCTCCATGGAATACCCCTCCACCCTTCTTGATGAGATCCATCTTGTTTAAGAAGGCTAGTGTAAATACCCCTTTTCATTTGAAACCTTCTATTTTTTTTCCTAGACTGCCTCTCACCCCTGGTTTCTTGCTGCATACAATTGAGTGTCTCTTCCTTCCTACACTTGGTCCAATTTAGTTCTTCTGATAATTATGTATGTATAGATATACTTCTCATGCTCACATAACAGACCTTCATCTTGGCGAGTGAGTTCACCTTAGCAGAAGTTTGTGCAGCTATGTGTTCTAATGAGCCAAGACTTTTAAAGAATGAAGTAATTGAAAAAAATAACTCAAACAAAAGCTCATTTATAGAAGAGTTTGCTGTTAAAAAAAACCTGAAGAATAAAAAAAAATGTGATATTATCTACAAAATGGGATACTACTCAGCTGTTAAGAACAAAAACATCATAAAATTTGCAGAGAAATGGATGGAACTATAAAATATCATCCTGAGCAAGGTAACCCAGATATACATGCACGGTATGTACTGACTTATAAGTGGACATGAGCCATAAACTACAGGCTGATCATACTACAATTCATAGACCTAAAGAAAATAAGTAATAAGGAGGGCCCAATGGAGGAGGCCTCAATCTCACTCAGAAGGGGAAATAAAATAGATATTGGAGGTGGATGGAAGGAGGGACTGGATGAAGAAAGGGAATGTGGATGGGGATCTGGTGTAGAAGGTAGCAAGAGAGGCTGGAAGACAGAATGGAAATGAGTTGAGGGGGCAGCATCTCTGGGACTAGTCTGAGACCTGGGTTGTTGGAGGCTCTTGAGAGTCTATGGAGGACAACCCTTGCTGAGACTTCTAGCAATGGGGAATATGGAGACCGAAGTAGTCACCTCCTGTAGCAAAGAGAGACTTCCACTGGAGGAAGGGGACATCAACCCACTCACAAAATCTTCAACATAAAATTTGTCCTGCCTAAAAGATGGACAGAGATAAAGATGGAGCAGAGACTAAGAGAATGTCCAACCAATGACTGGCCCTACTTGAGATCCATCCCATGGGAGACAACCAAATCCTGACACTATTAATTTAACTCTGCTATGCTAGTAGATAGGAGTCTAGAATAGCTGTCCCTTGAGAGGTTTCATCTAGTAGCTGATGGGAACAGATGCAAAGACCCACAGCCAAACTTCTGGTAGAGCTTGGGGAGTCTTGTATAAGAATGTTGAAAAGGACTGAGCAAGCTTAAGCGGTCAAGGACACCACAAGAAGACATACAGAGCCAACTAACCTGGGCCCATTAGGAGCTGCCAGAGGCTGGATCACCAACCAGGGAGCATGCAGGGGCCAGACCTAGGCCCTGTACATATTTGTAGCAGATATTTATCTTGGACTTCTTGTGGGTTCCCCAACAATTGGAATGGGGGCTGTCTCTTACTCTGTTCCCTGCCTTTGGATACCCTTCCCCTTGCTGGACTGCCTGATAGAACAATCCTCAATGGGAGAGGATGCACTTTGTCAGGATGTGACTTGATGTCCCAGTGTGGGATGGCATCCAAGGGGCTGGAGAAGGGGAGGGGATAATGGGGGAAGAGATTTGTGAGGGAGAATGGGACTGCGAGGAGAGAAGGGATGTGGGGGGCTGTGATCCAGATGTAAAGTGAATAAATAAATAAAATAATAATAATAAAATGGGAATCTCCTTTGTAGAAAGTCTGCCTCAAGAATTACATTTGAGCCTTTATCAGATATAAGGTTTCTATTCTACAATCTAGAAATACAGAACACAGATCAAAGATTAGACAGTGGAGAATGATACTATATTGTGTAGGTGGCAGCATATAGCAATAGAATAAATTCTGTCTCCATTCCTTATCTTTATAACCTCTAAGTGTGTTATTTGTTAAGACAAATAAAAAAAACCCCTCACCTAAGTTTTGATATGCTTCACATAGCAGAGAATATTTTGCATTATATATTCTATTTCCTCGACATTGGCACCAGGCCTCTTGGAGTGTCAGCCATAACCACAGATCATCAATCAGAGCTGCCCATGTGGTACTTTCTGTCAGGTGGAGGCGCCCCAGGGAGCAGCTCCTGAGAGAAATTCATCTTTAGTGAGGGTGCTAGACAGGTATGGGTTCCAAGGCCTACCATAGGAGAGCCTCTGTGTCTAGCCCCAGTGTATGTGGTATAAGACTTCTAGCTCAGTTCATAAGAGGAACAAAGGTATCATTATTTACTTGAATGCTTGAGTAATATGGTTGGAGGATTGCTCCCAGTAATACAGACTCCAAGTTGCGTCCCTGGCCCTCTCTATTCAGTGATTCCATAGGCAGTTTCAATAACTCCCTACTTTCTGTTTAAATTAGGAGGCTGGATTTTCATTAGATTTTTAGTAGGACCTTTGAGGTCCTACTAAAGGTGAGGTAATTCTATAAAAATGGATGCTAAATATGATTCTTCAGTCTCCTTAGAATTTTACCCAAAATCCCAGAGTGGGCAAAACCCCTAGTTGGCATAGCTTAACAAACCACTGGACCACTTTTGGTGGAGCTATTAAGAGAATATGGACTCTTTTTCCTAGCATTAGAGAAGTGACCATTCTCAAACTTCATCTTAGGGGGAGGTTGAACTTTAGAAAAAGTCATCCTTAGCTCCTGGTGTCTTCATCATTACAGGTGACACTGGGTGTCTTATGTCTACTGTTGACATCAGTGCTATGAGAGCAAGTGCTCAACTTGTTCCTTGTTTTCAAGACACTCTTACATCCTCCAGTGGACCACCAGTGGATAGAAATGTGTCTGTTGATTCCCATAACAAGACACGTAACTTTTAAGTTCACACAGTGGTCATTCCTTTGGCCCTGACTCATCTTTTCACCATCTTTAAGAAGTTCCCCTTCAGAGAATAATTCTCTGTGTGTATTATGTTGCTAGTGATTTTGAGTAAGAGGATTTTTAAATTTTACTGTGAATTCCTTTTTGAGGGGGAGCTTCTAGAACAGGAAGAAAAAAATTAAAACTCCTCTTCTCACCTATTGTGAGCCTTTCTGATTCCACTGTTCTTCCCTGGGCGTTCATAGGCCCTGGGCGTTCATAGGCCCTAGGCATTCTGCTCGTCAGCCAAGACTTTCTTTCTAATTATTTCTTTGAATTTTTGAAATTATAGTATAATTATTTCCATTCCCCCTCTAAATCCTCCTATATACCCTGTTTGTTCTTTTATAAAATTCATGCTTCTTTCTAAATTTATGTATATATACATACATGTGTGCAAGCCTGTGTGTGTGTGTGTGTGTGTGTGTGTGTGTGTAACAAGCATATCCTTTGAGCATAGTCTGAGTTCCAGGACCCTAGATCAGTGACTGTCACATGCTGGCTGTATCTTTCCTAGAAAACACCCATTCTATTCCATATCAGTGTTTGTATCAGTAGCTGACAGCATTTCAGCAGCCTAAACAGATGATGAATGCTTGTGGCTGTCTGGCATTCAGTAATACTATCCCCTGTTTCCCCATCTAGGCTGGCAGGGACAAGGATATTGCATTTGTTTTACAAATTCACTGGGGCAGAGCCAGAGTAAACATCAATTGGAGGTTCCATTTAGGGCCAACTCATTAGAATTTAAAGCAATTTGTATAAAATAGTCTCAATTAACACAGCTCATTAGAGTCTAATTGGAGTCTAAACTCTTCCTTCCACCTGGTTGTCTCAGTGGGGCTCCTGGGGATGCATTGCTGGGGGTGGATGTCTACACCGTGTATATGTGTGGACATGCCAAAGAGCTAGTTTTCCCACAGCAGGGTAGGGATAATCCAAAGGAAATGCATGAAGAATCAGACTGGCTTGACTAAAAAACTGTAGAACTGCAAAAGGCAACAAGATGAGACCCAAGGTAAAATGTTTCTTTCTTATTATACATAACCAAAAGATGTTGCTGATGTTCATCTACACTTAGACTGGTCAAGGGAAAGGTTTTTGGAGACCGGCCACCACTCCCCTTTTCTAGGCCAGTGTTAAGTCACATTAGGATGATTTAGTAAGTGTTAAGTCAGCAATCTGTCCTGGTTCTCATTCTAGTGAGTACCTATCAGGAGCCTGCAGTCGTGTGTAGGCTCCTTTGCTCTGCGGAAGGTATCTGTATGGTGTCCAACCTGGACTCGTCCAGTTAACTCTTTGGAATGCCATGTTTCCTTCTCCTTACTATCCTTGATGTGTTATAGTCTTTAAACATGTTGACTTAGATTGTGAAATTTCACCTCCAGACTCAAGACACTATTTCTTTTTCATATGTTTGAATTCCAGGAGTTTATAGACTTAGAAGAGAAGCCAGGCCCTGCTTAGTACAACTCCATTGGCAAACCAAACCAAACCAAACCAACCCAAACCAAACCAAACCAAACCAAACCAAACCA
>NW_022196900.1:17084117-17190955 GCF_008632895.1 Mastomys coucha | reverse complement strand
ATGGGGGGGGGGGGGAAATCCTGCTTCTTTGGACATTTCTTTCCCAACCTTGTGGTTTCTGGAGCTTCAACAGATCTGAATCTGCTTTGATTTTGAGAATCTTTCCCAAATAGTCTATGATTTTCTTCAATCTGCTCTTCTCTGGTCTAAGAATTCCGATCACACTCAATAGTCCTTGAATAGAGTTATTTTTAGTCTTCTTCCATCCTGATCTTGAATACTTTTTTTTTTCTTATTTTTTCCTCTTATAATGAAAAACCTAAAGCAGAGAACGTTTTGGCCACTGGTATCATTAACACTGGAAGAACAGAATTGACCTTAATGCCCAGGCTTCATTTTCATGTCAGTCTAGCCAGTTCTATTTTTAACACTTTGGGCAGCTGTATTAGATATTCACCTCATAACAGGCACCATTTCAATTGATGTCCTGTGGCCTGGCCTTGTCCATACACCAGGCCTATTGGGTATAGCTGTACCATGGTTTATTCCATGCTGAACTTTCTGTTTAGTTCCAGGACTCACATTTGAATTGGATTCTTTGTTGTCTCCACATTCAGTATATTGAATTTTTTTTTTATATATTCTAGATTCCATTCTCCTTCAAATAAATATCTGACAAAGATTTTCTCCCATTCTGTGGGGGTTTTCTTCATTTGAATGGCAATTTCTTTGCTGTATAAAAGCCTTTTAAATTCGTGAGATCTTATTTGTTGATTATTGGCCTCATGTCCTAGCACACTTCTAAATATCTACATCATGAAATGTGCTCCCTACTCTTTGCTGGGGCTGTTTTCCAAGTTTTGGGTCTTATATTAAGTTTTGGATCTTATATTGATCCTATTGGAGTTAAATTTTGTATAGGATGAGAGACAAATATCAAGTTTAATTTTTCTTAATACAGATGCCTGGTTTTATTGTTTGTTGAAGATGCTATACTTCTCCTAAAGTTTTGACATCTTTGTCAAAAATCAAATGATTGGGGGCTAGAGAGATGGCTCTGTGGTAAAAGCACTGACTGCTCTTCCAGAGGTCATGAGTTCCATTCTCAGCAACCACATGGTGGCTCACAACCATCTGTAATTGGATTCGCTGCCCTCTTCTGGGGCAGTGTCAGTGACATTATACTCATATACATTAAATAAATAAATCTTAAAAAAAATCAAATGATTAGAGTTGCATGGTCTTGTATCTGGGTTCTCTATACCATTCCATTGATCTATAGGCCTATTTTTAGGCCAGTACCAAATGTTTTTATTACAATATGTTACTTTTATTGCTATATTTAGTATGATGAAATAAGATGTCGTGATACCTCCAGCAGTCCAGCAGGAGTGGCTTTTGTTGTTGTTGTCTGTTTGTTTTTTGTTTTTTTTTTCTCCTTTTTTTTTTTCAGAATTGCTTTATCTATCTGTGATCTCTTGTGAGTTTATATGAAATTTAAGAGTGCTTGTTTTTATATTCCTGTGAAGAATGCCACTAGAATTTGGATTGTGATTACATTGAATCTGTAGAATGCTTTTGGTAAGATAGTCATTTTCTCAGTATTGATTTTCCAATCCATGAACATGGAATGTCTTGCTAGCCTTCTAGTATCTTCTACAATTTTTTTCTTCAGTGTTTTAAAGTTTTCACTGTAGAGGCCTGGTCACCTTTAATCTAATATAAGTTATGGTTTGAAGCTATGGATGGGTTTGTTTCTTCCATTTTTTTTCCAGCTAATTTGTCATTGATATAGAGTAAGGCTAATGCGTTTTGTGTGTTGGTATTGCTTCTTGCCACTACTCTGAAAGTGTTTATCAATTATTATTAGAGTCTTTAAAATTTCTTTTGTAGAATTGAGAGACACTTGACTTCTTCTGTTCCTATTTGTATCCCTTTTATTTGCTTCTCTTGTCTGATTGTTCTAGCTTTCTTTATCAGCTGAAATGTATCATTTAGTTGTTTAAGATTTCTTAATGTTGGCTTTAGGGATATTAATGTCTTTCTTAGGACTGTTTTCATCATATCCCATAGGCTTTGGTATGTCGTATTTTCATTTTCATTTGACCCCAGGAATGTTTCAATTTCCTTATTGATTTCTTCATGGCCACAGTCATTCAATAATGTTTAATTTCCATGAGCTTGTGTACTTTCATGATTTCTGTCGATGTTGATTTGTAGTCTTACTCCATCATGATCAGATGGGATGCAAGGAATTATTTCAGTTTTCCTGTATTTGTTGAAACTTGTTTGGTGTCCTAATTTATGATGTATTTTGAAAAAAAAAATTCTGTTGACTGCTAAAAAGAATTACAATCTGCAATGGTTCAATAGAATGTTCTGTTCATTAAGTCCATTTAATCTGTGATATTGGTTAATTTGCACATTTCTCTAGTTACTTATTTTTGTTGAGAAGACCTGTCAGTTGGTGTGGTGGTTTGAGTAAAAATGGTCCTAATAGGCCCATAGAGACTAGAACTATTAGAAAGAGTAGCCTTGTTGGATTAAGTATGGCCTTGTTGAAGTAAGTGTGGTCTTGTTGGAGTAGGTATGTCACTGGGAGGTGGGGGAAACTTTGAGGTTTCAGATGCTCAAGCCAGATCTAGTGGCTTACCGTCTCTTCCTGCTGCCTGGTGATCCAGATATAGAACTCTTGGCTACTTCTCTAGCACCATTTTTTGCCTGCATGCCACCATTCTTCCAACCATGACTATAACGGACTAAACATCAGATCTGGAGGTCAGTCCCAATTATTGCTATGATAGGTTGGACAATAGTTTTGTTTGGAGGAACATAAACTGTGGATTAGAAAACCAGTGGATGCTTTAAGTGGGGCTTTAATGGATCATCTTAGTATAAATATGGAACACAGTGGTGCTGAGGGTAATTTGGACTATAGGTGCCTGATTCTAAAGGTTTCAGAGGAGAAGAATCTTAGTATGTGGCCTAGAAACTGTTCTTGTGATATTTTGGCAAAGACTGCTTTTTCCCTTGTCCAGAAAGCCTGTCTGAGGCTCAATTGAGGAGTTATGGATTAATTGTATTGGCAGAGGAAATCTCAAAGCCTAGTACTGACTCTGCCCTGTGGTTATTAGTGTTCACTCTTATGGAGATCTATAATAAAAAGGAGAAAACCGAGCAAGGAAAAAAATACAAACTGTGCAGTTTGAGGGGAAAAGGAACAGCAGGATGTGGAATGGAGTGAAGTCCTGTGTTCAAGGAAATTGATTAAAGAAGAGCCTGATGCTCTGATAGTACCTGACTAATACAGAAGTAGAGGTTCACAGCCATCCATTGGACTGAGTACAGGGTCCTCAATGAAGGAGTTAGAGAAAGGACCAAAGGAGCTGAAAGGTTTGCAGCCCCTTAGGACAAACAACAATATGAACTAACTAGTACCCTCAGACTCAACCACCAACCAAGGACTATACATGGTGGGACTGATTGTTCTGACAGCATGTGTATAGTAGAAGATTGCAAAGTCGATCATCAATGGGAGGAGAGGCCCTTGGCCCCCTGTGAATGTTCTGTGCCCCAGTGTAGTGGAATGCCAGAGCCAATACGTGGGAGAGGGTGGGGTGGCAAGCAAAGCTTGATGTTAGATGGAATGTAAGAAATGGTGACCTCAGGGCCAGACTGCACATAGCTAAGCCTCCAACCTGTGAAAAGAAATTAAAAAAAAGTTTAGGGCCCAGTGTGACACCTTTAATCCCAGAACTCTGGAGGGAGAAGCAGGCTGATCTCTGAGTTTGAGGCTAGCCTAGTCTATGGAGAGTTGCAGGTCAAGCCAAGTTTAGGCAGTGAAGAAAATATCAAAAATAGAAAGCTGGTAAAAATGTATTTGAACAAGCCTCAGAAAGCCACAGAACTTGACAATTTCCGTCATGTGGTTATGGGTTTAAAGTCAAGGATGCAAGAAAGGGGTTATGGAATCATCCCTCTGTGACTTAGAAAAGATGCTGGGAGCAGGCATGTGACAGGGGTGTCCCTGCATGGAGGTCTAGAGAGGCCATTGTATGAAGCTATGAAGGCAAATCCTGGATTGCCTTGGACACTCAAAAGTGTTGGAGATGCAAGAGTTGAGGGATACCTGCCAAGGAACGCTAGTAACAGGTTGTAGAAGCAGCCCTTGTGTGAAGGTAGAATGTTCCAAATAACACCGGAGAGCTGCTGTGCACAGCACTTATGAGGGGGAGAAGGGGTGTGACATCAAGAGTTAGCTCAGGCCCTGCCCTCCAGGAACATGATCCTTGGGGAAAAACATGGCCAGAGGGATCCTCAGTCCTACCCACCACACCATCAGCTCATTCTACTGAAACTTTAAAAGCCAGGAGTGCCTGATGTGTTTCAAGTTTTGATGCCATTCCCAAAGCCAGGCATACTCAGTTTCATAAACAAATACTGTTAGATAATAAAATCACTGATTAACTCTGGCACAACAGGAGTATATGGTTTCACTCTCACCAATTGTCTTAGGGGTTTTTATTGCTATGAAAAGACACCATAACCATGGCAACTCTTATAAATGAAAACATATAATTGGGTCTGGCTTATAGTATAGAGGTTTACTCCATTGCCATCATGGTAGGAAGCGTGGTGGCAAACAAGGCAGACATGGCACTGGAGAGGTAACCAAGAGTTCTACATCTGGATCCCCTAGGCAGCAGG
Organism: Mastomys coucha; assembly: GCF_008632895.1. Taxonomy (NCBI): domain Eukaryota; kingdom Metazoa; phylum Chordata; class Mammalia; order Rodentia; family Muridae; genus Mastomys; species Mastomys coucha. The sequence goes on along the minus strand of NW_022196900.1, from coordinate 17,186,308 downwards.
AAGAGAGACTGCTCTTCCTGAAGCCCACACTGCTCGAGGGAAACAAGAAAAGAGGAAGATGTGTCACATGCTGCTCAGTAGACTTCCCACAAGCCACCTCTCTCTTCTGAAATGTCACTGAATGGACTGGGGAGGATTGCGGGTTTATAAAACTGCTTTTATCTGAGGAAAAACAAAAGGTCTGGTGGACCTTTTTCTGTGTGACTTTGTGATTTTTTTTCCTTGCTGCTGTCAAAATTCTTTCCTTGTTTTATGCATTTCATACTTTAATAGTAACGCAACAGGGGGTTGTTCTTTTCTAGTCCCGTCTTGTTTGGTATTCTAGGTGTCTCTAAAGTCTGGGTTGACATCTCTTTTTGTAACTCTGGGAATTTTTTCCTTATTTTTTAAAAGTAGTGTTTTCTATGCATTTAGAATTATTCTTTCTTTGCCTATTATCTTTGCCTCATATCTTTTTAGGTGTCCTGTGTATATTATAGCTCTCATTAATACATTACTATTTTATCTTTGTCCTTGATGGGTTGCCCCAGTTCTTCCACATTGTTTTCAAACTCATAGAGTCTTCCATTTCTTTCTTTTATTCTATTGCTGAGACTTTCCATGGAAATTTTTGATGAATTTATATATCTTTCATTTTAAGCACTTCCAATCTGCTTTTTATGTGTACATCTTTTTTGAATTCCTCTTTCATATCTTGTATTACCTTACTCATTTGATTTAGTTGTTTGTGTTTTCAATCAGGAACTTATTTTCCTTAATATCTCTGAACTTATTTCTAATCATGGTGGTTGTCTGCTGGGGAAGTTCATTGAATTTACTCTCACTAGATGATTTTAGGCCTTGAACCAAGTTAAACTGTTTGGACAAAAAGGTATATTGTGTGACAAACCATAATGCAATGCAGCTTCCCTGGCAAAATGTATATTTTTTAATTTTTTTTGTTTTCTTTTGTTGGGGAGGCTACAAGGGGAGAGGGTGGATACAGAGGAATGGGAAAGTTGAGTGGAATTGGTGTTCATGATGTGAAATTCACAAAGAAACAATAAAAAGTTAAAAAAATATCTTTTGGAGAAGTTAGGGTATGTGCCTCTGTATGTGTGTGTGTTGTGTGTGTATTCCTCCAGGAACCCATCTAAAGGTCCATTGGTTGGCAAGAAGTTGACCAATGGTGGCCAAGGAATGAGCAATCGCAGTATTTTCCCTGTAATTACCATGGGCTGACATTTCTTTCACACACACACAAACACACCTGTTACAGGATATTTGATTACATTGTAAACCTTGAGATTGTATTTTTCCTGAAAAAGTGTGTTTCTAGTTGTGATGTGGTTCAGCCTTAGCATATACCTTTAATCCCTCTGGCTATAATACAGACACACCCTTAGAATACATCCTTAATCCCAAACAAGGAGGGTAAAGTTAATTTGTAGAAGGAAGCATCCATATCTGAAAGTGATGTTTCAATGAGTGGCAGACAAAGTGACAAATCAGAGAAAGATTTGAGAGAAGAGGATAGGCCCAACTCTCACAAGAACAGATAGGAAAGAGAGGCAATTTCAGAGAGTACAGAGGGAGGAGAAAAAGGGAGTTTTGCCAGGAGAATTTTACAGAGATGGGGTGAAGAGAGAACAAGCTAGACACAAGTGAGGACAGAACGATCCAGAGAATGAGAAGAGCCAGAAGATTAGAACAGATCACTAGAGTTAGTTTGAGGACAAGGAGAACAATTCAAGAGAAGAGGAGAGAAGCCAGATTGAATCAATCAGCATGGAGAGAAGTTTTGAGCTATAACATCTGAGTTGACTAGCCAGCAAGATTCAGAAAAAACAAGAAAGGATGAGCTCATTCAGCAGTAAGTTGAAGAGGCTGAAAACATTCTAGGCCTAGATAGATTGTACAGACCTTAGTAGATTCCAGGACTAGGCCTAGGTTAAGCAGGCCGAGGCAGTAAGCCTTGGAGACAATTACATCAGGAGAATAAAAGTTATTTCTACACACACACACACACACACACACACACACACACAGGAGGTGGAGAGGGGGAAAGAGGAAGAGAAGGAGTGGTGAGGGGGAGAAGGAGAGGGAGGGAGAGGGAGTTGGAGAGGGAGAGGGAGATGGAGAGAGGGAGGGAGAGGGAGAGAATCAAGCAGTTTTTGTATAGAATTTCCAGAAATAAATGCAAAGCACCCAGAGTCCAGGACAGAACATGGAGTACAATTGTAGGGAGCATAGAAGACACTAACACAGGGCAATTATGCATTGTGTGGGCTTCCTTTGAGTGTGTTCTCTCCTTCTGAAAGCTACTCTGTCTCTTTCCTCCTTCCTGTGCACTCTCTGATTAAATCCCCCCTTTCCAAATACACCCTCAAATTCTCATTTCCCCATATCAACTCTTCACTCAGAAATAAGAAGTCCTCCACTCCCCTTTGTTACCATAGACATTTCCTCACTTGTGATTCTCTTGCCTGAAGCTTTCTGGGTGAGGCGGTGGAGCTGAGATCCGAGGTAAGACACTCAGATTGTCAGATCTTCCAGAATAAGCTTCGTGTCAATGGAGCTGGGCATCTTGCTCAGTCATTCAGCCTTTGCTTACAGTGCTCAAAGACCTAGATTTGATTCCCCATCCACATGCGGCTTTATGGAGTGTGGGGAACAGAGGAACAGCGAAACACAAACTGAAACAAACTCTCAAACTAACAACACTGCCCCTGGTTTCACATAGCAGGTTAGTCTGCCAGAAACTCCTTGGCTCCTTGGTTTAGTTTCTGATTTTTCCAGCAAGAGTAATTTTGGTCAGATAATTTAAAAGATTCCTTATCACTTTCCCCAAATTCCAGACATAGTCCATTCCATCATCAGGTTCGAATCCATCCTTGTGAGCTCACCTCTTTACTTCACTTTGGACCAGGCTCCCTACACCTTGTTGGAGATGCCCAGCTCCATTGCTCTTTCAGTTGCTGGAGCCCCACCATTCATCACAGAGCTTCTGCCTGGAAGCTTTTACACTATACGTTTTATAGCCACCTTTCACATTGTACTTCCCCAGCAAAGTATTCTCCAACCATCAGACTACTTTTAAATATGCCTGGAAGTTACTCTCACTTTCACACGCTGTGGCTCACTTAGAATTATGTTGGGTCTTTCAATATCTTATAATTAATGTTTTATGTTAAAATTTGTGTTCCTCACTAAATTAGTATACAAGTGGCCAAAATTTGCCAAGGTCTGCTGGAACTTAGATAACCTAAGTATCTTTAAAGAAGTTTTTCATACAGGCCTTAGAGGAAGATACTGGCACTGTCCCTCCCATTTTACAGATGCAGAAATTGCGACATAGAGCAATTAATGCCTTTATTCAAGGTCACATGGCTTACTCAGAACATAGCTGATAAATAGATACATGCTTTTTATTTCTATCTGCCACAAGGACTGGAACTCTATTTGCTGCCACACTGTCTTCCACACCAAGCTCCTGCTGTATAACAGCGATCAGTAAATACTTATTGAGTCATGGAAGTCGACTAATTCATCTTAATTAGGATGTCTTTGTTCTTTGGTGCAGAAATAGAGGAAGAGGACAGATAGTACACACAGTAATGTTGGTGGCTAGAACTTTGTCTTCCAAACACTTGATAACTCCGTGGGCAAGTGCCAGAAACACCAGGAGAGCTGGCAGCAGGAACTCGTGCTTGCCATTTAGTGGCTTAGGGCATCCACTTTTTTCTGACTTGAATTCATGGAAAGGAGCCCCACAACTCTTCCAATGAAACCCAGCCCAAGCATCATGGGAAGGGATAGCGGGGGTGGCTGCCCAGTGGACATTCTCCATTTCAGATGTGGTTAAGGGCAGAGTTCCCTCTTGGTTTGTCCTAAACTTTCACCCCATGATGAGTAAGGGGGTGATTCACCAGCAATCTATTTTCACTAGTAAATCAGTTCCAACTCAGCACAGTTTCCATTGCCATGGAGGGCAAACCACAGCCGTATTGAGTTTGTTAATACTTAAAGCTAGAGTTGGGCAGTTTGCAGATGACAAAGGCAGTCCTTTAGGGGAAATACACACATGATTTATGGTGTGATACAGAGGTTAAGGACAAGGGGTTCTTATTGTACCACATTTTATTGCATCAACTATACGTGTATTTAGGTTCTGGGGCAGTTGCTGTGGATACAAAGCAGAATAAGATAAACTTATTTCTCTGGGTGTGTTATATTTACCATGCTGGCTGTTCTGAGTCAATGCAGTTAGCTATGTTAAGTCCAAAAGAACCTTAATAACATGCCATTTGAGGTCCTCATAGAAGGATCTAGAAGATTGACAAGGGGCAGTGGAGGAGTTTTGCAGGTAAAGGAATAGAACCTACAGAGATTGGAAAGACGAGAAGATTGTGAGGTACCGGAAACAGTTGGTACAATGGGTCTGCCTGTAGGAAGATCAGGGATAACAAAGGAAAAGAGCAGCCTATGGAGCCTTCCAGTGTGGTGGGGAGCACGCCCCAGTCACTTCTGTCATTTTCAACAGCCTCAAGTTTAATTCCACAGTCAGAAAAGCAGACTGAAGGCAGTGATGAGGGCATCAGTCTGTGACTCCTCTTTCAGTGGTCCTGGCCAAGAGTCCTGTCCTCTAAGGGTTTGGTCTATAAGTTCTTCTTTTATGTTGTCCTTTAAACATTCCTTTACCTATCCTTCAGGGAATGTCTAAATTGGTAGCAAATTAACCATAATCAGATTCATATTACTTCAGGGCATTTTATTTAATGCTGAAAAGATGAATAGAACTGAAGATGATAGATAAACATTACATGACATGTTTGCATGATATTTTTACAACAAATAATGCACTGAGCCTTTAAGAGGTTAAGTAGCTTGATGAAGGTCATGCAGGTAAGGATCCTAGATTGAAGCTTTGGAAGTTCCCTGGTTCTCAGTTTCCTAATCTTTTATACAAGTATGCTAGGGATATATCACACAAAAACTGAAGATAAATTAAGACAATATATGTTAGAGCTGGAGAGGTAACTCAGCAGTTAAAAACATTTATTGCTTTTGCAGAAGACCTAGGTTTAGTTCTCAGCATGTACATGATAACTCACAGCAACCTGTAACTCCAGTTCCAGGGGATCCACTATCCTCTTTTGGATCTGTAGACATCACATACACAGGTAGAGCACACATACACATTTAGGTAAAACATGCAGACCCAGAAAGTAAAAAAAAAACAAATCTTAAAAAAAGATCGCATATGTGTAAAGCCCCACACAGCGAGTCATATCGATTTTGCTTGGTGTTGGTGTTGGGGATTGAACCCAGGGACTTAGGCATGCTATGCAAGTGCTCTGCCATTGAACTAGGTTCAAGTCCCACTCTTGCTTTTTTTCTTCTTAGTGTTAGTACTGAACAGAGTTGGGACTGGGCTCAGGGAGAGCTAAGGTCTTCCAGGGTCATCTTCATTCTGGGGCCATGCACCTCCACAAGCATTCTGTGCAAGATGATATAGCATGCTTTGGTCTGGCCTCTCAGTATAACAGCTACAAGAATAAACAGGCTAGGGAATGAAGTGGCATCAGAGTGGTGTCGGATAAGTGATTACAGAGTAGGAGACCAGGCTGACGTATGTGGCAACTGTCCATTTCTTAAAACTCGCTAAGTTCTCTTCTGGGACCAGGCCCAACCCCAGTGAAACCCGTCATCTGAGGACTGTTGGACTTTAGCCCCTGATGACCTGCATGTCTTTGTGCTCTTTGATTCTACAGCAGTGGCATCATCAAAAGAGGCTTCGGACTTGGCTGAGTTGGTGGTTCACATCCCAACTTCAGTACTTGTGTACTTTCTGATGTATATGATATATGTCATGCATATCATATATCACAGACATGTGAAAGAATCATATACATGTGTATATGTGTAGGAATTGATCCAAAGATATAGAAACAGATAAAATGCAAAAGGAACATATATTTTAAAGTTATCCTTTTCTTTACTCTTTAAAAGCATATGGTTGTTCCATGTACAGCCCTTGCTTCATTTCCTAATTTCTGTTAGCTCTTTGTCATCTCTTTTAAATTTCCATTTTCATATAAATCCCACCATTCTTTAGCCCCTTTGTCTCCTCCTTTAGTTTCAGGCTATACTTTTTGAGGCCAGATAGCTAATTTGGTCATGTAATCAAATAGCTGCTATTTCATCTCTAGGTAGAGAAGGTAGTAAAAAGAAAACAAAAGGAATCAAAACCAACCAACCAATAAATAGCAGAAGAAATGAAAAGTATGAACAAAAGCCCCACCTACAGCCACCGACCACAACCACCAACTCTAAATCCTATGTCCATGTTTTAGCTCAGGTACCAGCAAGACCAGCTTGAAAGGGTTGACTGTGCATCCCAGTTTTGGTTGGCAGCAAGGGTAAAGGTGCCTTTCCTTTGTTTATGATAGCAGTTAGCCCAATCCTCCATCTGTTTACCCCACCCCACCCTACCCCGATGCCCACTCCATGCTTGTAGATGAAAGTCCTCCCCAGCTCTTGTTTTCCGTTTAGTCCAGGAGAGGCTGTCACTTCCCATCCTTGTTTGTGATCAGATTACGTTAGACTGAATTCCCATTTCTCATTTAAAACTAATATCTGCATCTCATTAGAGAAGACAGGTGAGAAGCCACTTCATAAACAATATGATCTGTTATGGGCATTCTATCCCCAAAGTAGTTATTTTTCCCCCAAGGAAAAGTGGACTTACTTCACAAGTCCACCCAAGCATTTTGAGCCTTGAAAAAAAAAAACTACAGAAAGCAACATTCATTTCTTTTGAGACATCCTAATTTGTCTTCAGTGATTAAAGGTCATCTTCTGAGAAATATTAAAAATACCTTTCCACAGCCGATTTTAAAAATAAGAGTTTTAATGAATGCTAAAGGATGTTAAAGAATTTTTAGTGCCCCAAGTTCTTATTGCTGAGCCTACTTATAACGGTTCCTACTGTTCACATTGGCTTTGAAGCTAATCTCCTAGAATTTGAAGGTGCAGAGTATACAAATGCTTTATTTCTGTTTCTGCTGCCTTTTTTAAATTCTGCATCACAGGGTTGAAATCTGGAGAGCTGAGAACATGCCTTAATGTAGATTTCTCTCCCAGCACATGTAAGATCCTGCATTTGACTCCCAGCAATTCAATAGAATAAAATAAAAATTTAATTCAGTGTCATTCAATTTGACAAACACCCACAATAATCCTGACAGGTTTTAGGTGATAGCTGACAACTAGAGAAGACAACTGAGCATGGATCGTGGAGGAAGTCATGAGTTACACAAGTTAGCTTGCTTCAAACTGAGTAATATCATTACTGAAAACTTTTATTTGTATACAAGACTTCCTGGCTGGTAAAATTTCTTTGTAACTCGTCCCTTCAGGTCATAACTCTTGTCTTATCTCAATAATAGTCATATGAGATAAAGCTCCACTATTGTTCTTTGGAGGAGAGAATCCTTAAGTTTATCAAGATTAAATATGGTGTATCGTATGGCATCAGGAACTGGCTTTACAGTTGTAAGTCACCTCTGAATCACAGCCCAAATAAAAGGCAGACCCTCCCCTGACCTTCATCTCTTTCCCTCTTCATCTTTGTTAGCCCGCTTTGTTCTTTTACCCCCACAATAAACCTCTCCCCCGTGGAACTGTACTGGCCTGTACTGGCCTGGTGTGACTGTCTGGATGAGCCGTGATTCTAACCCAACAATGTAAGTGTAGGTCCTAGATAGTTTATGGTATGGACAAGAGCCACACACAATTGAATATAAATTCCTTTTCCTTTCTTGTACCAGACTGAACTTACCTATTTAAAAAAAAAAACCCACATACACACATCAAAATAATTATGGTCCATTTTTTTGTGTGTTTTAATATGGAACAAATAACATTTGTTTTTCCTAGCCAGGCTTACTGCCATAGGTTTCCCCTAACGCATGAGAACTTAGAATTGTCTAGAATAAAGGAGCTGTGTATACAGGTATTGTTATTGTCTCTATTCGCCAAGACAAATAAAAAGTGGCGAACAGGATATCTTTTGTTTCACTGGGACTCTTTAGCTGGGACAAGTGGTTATTTTCATTTGCTTTTGCTATGGAATGATTAATACAACCAGGTGTGATATATTCAGGTCTTAGGACAAATCTCACCAAGATCAACCAGCTTCACTTCATTGAAGACAGATGATTACAGTGTCTAGATTGGACTGTGTGACATCTGATTTTCATAGTGACACATCAGGCTTGATTTTAGGAACCATGAAGCACCAGTTGAACTAGTTCTGACCAAATTTGTTTTCCAAGTAGAAGAGGGGGAAAAAGAGAAAATAATCTTGGTTTCTATAGCAGAGAATGCATTTTTTTCAGCTTTTAGGAAATTTCTTTTCCTTCCACCCTTTCCCCCCTTCCCTCCTGCAGAGGAGCTCAGGACCAAGTGGTGGCTACAACCCTTTCAGTGGCCTCCATTGTAGGAGCTGCTGAGCAGTCCTCTGTGGCTGGCTAAGCACTCAGATCTTCAGTGGGATCTTCAGCGGGATAGGCACAGAGGTCACCTGTACCCCCTTAGACTAGTCAGCCACCTCAGGCTGAGCAGCAGTAAACTCAGGAGCTGGTGCACCATTCACCCTGAAATTCCTCCTTGGTCACAGCCTTCTCAGCAACAGCCTGCTCCTCTTTGTCAATCTCTGCAGAAGTGAAGATCGGGCATAACTTCCCATGGGTACCCATGGGAGGCAGTACCTCCTATGCTGAGTACTTCCCGGGTCAGCATCCACCACATTAGATCCAATGAATGTGCTTCCTTGTTGCATGGAATGGATGGCACATAGTGCAGATGTCCACATGGTGCAGGGGAGAATCTGTGTTGCAAAAAGCAATGGTGGGAAGGTTGTCATAAGAGGCCTCTGTCGGTGCTGGTGGTCAGCCTGGGTCAGTCACCCCTAGAAGTGGTGCCTCCCTGAAGGCATATTGGATCTGGCTAGTGATGGTTCCAGATGTGAAGTGGCCAACAATGGGAGTGGCTCTCATGGCAGCAGGTAACTTCAGCACAGCTTGCTGGCCAGTGTTCTCAGAGGAGATGAAGGTGACATCAGCACAAGCTTCAAGCAGCAGCTTCTCCCAGGTCCTCTTCATATTTATGATGGAGATACCATCACTTTTCCTTTTGTAGATGGACTGCTCCATCTGAAAGTCAAGGTTGGTGCAACCTAAGTGGGTTCCTGCAGCAAGGAATTTCTCCTCCTCCTTCATCTGTAGGACATCAATGGCTCTAGATATTTTGTAAGGTTCCCTTTAAGTTGCCATGGGAATCAAGAACAATGCCATATTGACCCATACCTGGGCATCGTGGAAAGTGCAGAGGATGTATTTTAAGGTAGATAAGTAGTTAACGGGTGCTTTACCCTTCAGCACTCCTCCTAGACAGCTGATGGTATAATTGCCAACATAACAGAAGCAAAGAGGTGTCATGAAATTGGTTAATCTCCTTCTTTCAGCTAATGACCTCTTGCTAAAGAAAGCTGTGATCATTTGTATTCAATTTATCGTTTTGGTTCCATAGTAAAGGTGGGACTGCCACTTAAAAACTAGGTAATCTAGGATGATTTAATTAAACCTCAAGAAGTTTAGCCTGCCTATCAGTGATAGAGAGGAAACACCACTCAGCTCATGGAGGAATCTGAGGCATGCAGTTGAATACAGCACTTGTCTTGCATAATCTAACAGTAAGCTCATGGGTGATGGCACTATCACAAAGCTTTCACCATCCATTTGAATAGGCCAAAAAAGGATTTCTCAACTCTTAGTCTTTGGTCTTAGCCACAGTGCTGGCTCACTTCTTAGGAATTTGGCTCAGAGTCCATCCCAAGTCCCCAGAATGGCCCACATTGAGCAAGAGGCAAGAAACCCTCTGAAGTACCAATGTTCTTTGGGTATTTGAAGAGGTGTCACCTGGTCCTCAGTATCACAGCATCTTGGTGTTTTTTTCTAATGTGACTTTGATGGAGTTTTGGTGAAACTGTCACCATCAATGGGATTCCATGGTAATCAGCTTTGGCACAAAGGAGACCAAAGCTGGTAAGACTAGAGTCATGGCCTTGATGAATCTCACCTTTGTGCCGCTGACTTCTTTTGTGTAACTGAGATATGACTGACATACAATGAACCAGTAATACTTAATGAATGAGTTTGAAGATAACTATACATTTACAAAACTGGTCCATGAATAATATCATACAGATAGCCATTACTTCTTATTTCTTTTTGTGAAATAAGGTCACTTGGCACAAAGTAAACTTTAGGGGAATATTTCAAGTATACTGCACAGTCTAATGGGCTATATACATAATAGGCTTAGGTGTTATCCATAGCTGAAACTGTGCCCCATGCACTTAGACAAACACTTTCTCATCTCGTCTCTTCACAGCTACAGGAAACCATCTTCCAACTTTCTGTTCCTATAAGCCTGCCCTCTGTAGGTTCCTGCTAGAGATGGGGTCAGGGATTAATTGTTCTGGGGGCTGACTAACCCCAACCAATATGTCTTTCAAGTTCATCCATGTTGTAGTGAATGGCAGAACCTCTTTTTCTTTATAGATTGATAATTTTATTATGAGAAGATGCTAATTTCTGTATCATTCTGCACTTGTTGAGGGAGAAGGTCACTTTTTCATCTTTCATTCTGCAGGCATAGTATATAATTTTTCTCAGTTTGCATGTGTTGCAAATTTTCTTTATTCTGAGAGCAAATTCCACTTGGTCACAGTGTATGATTTTTGTGTTAATAAACTCAGTTCAATAGGATTTTATCAAGCATTTCTATACTTGCGTTCACCAAAAATATTGGACTAACATTTTCTTTATTTGCAGTGTCTTTTATATTGGAGTGTCCAATGGGCCTCTAAAAATCAATGCAGAAGTATTTTATATTCTTCTACAACTTGGGGGAGTTTTAAAAGAACAAGTGTTAATTCTGTAAGTGTTTGGTAGTATTAGTATTCACTGTGAAGCCATTTGGTTCTAGGCTTTACTTCTTGAGAGTTTTTTTCCTTCTACATAAACCCTTTTATATCTTTGATTGTTATAGGCTGTCCAGACTTTCTAAACATGTCAATGCACTGTGAGTGGGTTGTGTATGTTTAGATTTTTTTCTATTTCACCTAGATTGTCTAATTGGTTGGAATGGAATTATCCATAGCAATTTCTTATGGTCTTTTTGATCATATGATATCAGATGTAATTCTCTGTTTGCATTCCTGATTTTATTTGATGTCTGTTTCTGTGTCTCTGTCTCTCTTCTTCCTTCACTTCCTCCTTTACTTTTTGTGTTTGTCTATAGTCTTTATTGTTTCACTGATCAATTAAAATAAATTATAAAATTTATATTAATAATATTCTCAAATTATCAGATTGGAAATCTCATAAAGGAAAGATAGAATAAGAGCTTGGTTGAAGGTTACTGATATATGGTATATTGAGCCAGGATACTAAGGGTCAAGGGTCAGATAGGGAAGTTCTACCTGAGTACTGGGAAGACTGAGGATCCAAAGATCGAAAGGATGATAACTCATTCTTAGAATGTTGGTCTGCCCAAACTACAAAGAAGTAAAGGCAGTGACAACTCTCAGTGGCCTAGAGTACAGAAGCCAGAATTTATTTTGTTGAGGGTATTTGCTATAGTACACACTTCCCTTTTCTAGATAGAGTTAGCTAACAAAATCTTATCCAGCTTCTGTATTACATAAAACACTTTATTTATTTTTACATTATTATATTCATAACAAAACTTTATTTTAACTATTAGTTATAAACGTAACACTGTTATTATATAATAGTTTTCTGTGCATTGAAAAGCTAGGGTAAGTGGTTGCAGACACCTGATAGGAACACATTTAGCAGCTGATAGTACCTGAAAGCAGGCAAGTCTGAAAAGGATAGTCATGAACTTCTGTTAAACATTCTTAGAGGCCAATGAGACTAAACATGGTGTTGATTGTATCTTCAATGTGTCTTTACATTTGAACATATTCTGGTTTAGATGGGGACACAGAAGTCCTTTCAATCTTTGTACTTCTCCCTTGGTCCTACCCCTCTCTTATAGGGGTCTCCCTCAATCCTCCCATTTTTATTTGACACCACATCCAGGGAAACACTGAGGTTAGAGGACACCTTGTGGGAGGCAGTTAATTTTCTCTTTCTACTGTGGAGGTCTCTAGAAGTAAACTCGAGTCACTGGGCTTGGCAACACGTGCTTTTATGTGCAAGTCCATCTCTTCAGTCAGCATTTAGAGCCTTTTGACAAGCCAATCTTGAATTAATTGACACCTGGTGATACTGCCATTTCCTTTGAACAAAACAGTGAGGCATTGTCACAAATTAAGAGACCTTAATACCTTGGAACTATTAGAAAATGCACTGTGAAAGAGAACAAACATCCTGAAAGGAACAGAAATTTTCACGTCATAGTCTGGAAATACGGTCACAATTTAGGATTGACAACATTTAAATACCTTACTAAAGGGTAGAAGAACCAACTTGGACAAAGTGTGGACAAAGAATGAGAAACACTGAATTGAATACAGATACTGTTTGTGGTGGTAAATTTTTTGTCAACATGTCACAAGCTAGGGCCATCTAGGAAGAAGAAACGTAAATTTAAAAATAGGCCTTCATCAGGTTGTCTGTAGGCAGGTTGGTGGAGCATTTTATTGACTGGTGATTAATAATTAATGATTAATGTGGGATGGTCTAGGACATTGTTCATGAGCCACCCCTAGGCAGGTGAGAAAGTATGGGGGAGAAAGCCAAGAAACAACACTCCTTGATGGTCCCTGCTTCAGTTCCTGCCTCCTTGTTCCTGCCTTGAGTTTCTGTGCTGACTTCACTCCAAGATGGACTGTAAAATGTAAAGTGAAATGGACCCTTTCTTTCCCAAGTTGCTTTTGGTCATGGAGTTAATCACAGCAATAGAAAACAAAGTAGGGTACTGTTTAGTTGTCCTTTCTGTGATCTTTGATAAGTCTTCTCTCTCTAACTACAAGAACTGTCACCTATAACACAAGGGAGCTAGACTATTTTAGTGATTTCAAATACATTTTTGTACTTCAAATTGCTTTAAGTAAATTTTGTTGACATTGTGAAGAAATTAAATAATAAAGAAGATTTGCTCTGTTTGAAGTCCGGGTGGCTTTGTGGTTCAAAGCTTTACCTGCATATATCTCCTCCCTTGCCCTGTGGTTGTTGGTTTAATGCTCCTAGAATAAATGACTTCTCTCCACTGTTAATGTCTTTTGCTTTATGAAAAGGCAGTGGCTTAGTAGAAGTTAACATGCACACAGAACTCATGCTGAGCTTTCTTTTATAATTTTTTTTGGAAAAGTAAACACTGGGGCTAATAATTCTTTAATATATCCCAGCCCATAGAATGTGATGCTCTAAGTAATGCTGTAAATAGCAGACTTCAAAAGAGGTCAGCAGGTATGTTTATGAATAGAAATCCACATTTAAGCATAAATGCTTCTAAGTGGAATTTATGGAGCATAACTGGTTTTGAGATTCTGTAAAGTTCTTATAGCATATATGTGCTTCACAATGAATAATTCCAATACAAGTCTACTGACCCCTGAACATATATATGACATTAGTGAGTGCTTTGATATACTTGGGATTGTATAATCAGTAGCCTGGAGGATGGTGGAATTATTCTACAAGAACTCAGAGGTTGCCGTGTGGTTGGTGGATTGCCAATCTGCAGTTTCTGGTTCATAATTAGCTCTCTAATATCTCTGTTGAATGAATGGAAGAATGCAGCAATGTCTCTGAAAAATTCTAGTGACTACTTAAGCTAAGGCCTTACTGAGAAAGTACATCCATGGATACAGAAGCTTCTGAACTTGGCAGGTTATTGTGCTTACCTGCATTTGATTATGTAAACTTAAGCCAATAGAGTTGTTTTGTGAGCTGAGATCATAAATCCAAAACAAGAGAGTGGAATCCTTAGGGATTTAAATTATGGCTACCGAGAAACTAGTATCTGAAAGTCAGACCTTTGAGCACGCTCTTTAAGATAAATTGATAATCATTCATTTCAGAAAAATGTGTGTAATTCATAAGATGTAGTTACATTTCTGCCTTGATGGTGGTCAAAAGCTCTGTAGTTTTAATTGACTCATCCATTGTCTGATTGATTGGAAGTTTTGGTTTCGTACAAGCAAAACCAGGAAGAAGATCCCATTGAAAGGGTTCTCATTCTTCTCTTTTCAAAACATGTCCTATGCTCACAGAGTTGATTCAGCTTCTCATCTTGTGCTTGTGATTTCAAGCTGCACAGAACACAATTGCATCCTGAATTAGGGATGATTGCTAAGCTCTTGGGTGGTATTGTGAAGCTTGCAGAGCACCAAGACAGTATTGTCACCTGTGTATTCAGCAGAGATTTGATTTTGGAGATGCTCCTTGGTTGAAAGTGTATCGGTTACTTTTCCTGCTGCTCTGGCTGAATACGTGACAAATACCAACTTAAGGAAGGGTTGATTCTGGCTCAGCATTTGAGAAGGGAAACGGTTTGTCATATCTGGGGAGGCAACATGACTGGTCACATTGTGTCTACAGTCAGGAAGTCAGGAAGAGATGAATGTTATTGTTCACACCTTCTTGTCCTCTCTCCAGCCCCACCCCCTCTTTTTATTCAGTGTAGTCAGACAGGCCATGAGATGGTACCACCACCACCCACAATTATGATGGGTCTTCCTTTCTCTGTGAAACTTCTTTGGAAATGCCTTTGGTGGACACACCCAGAGGTATATCTCCTAGGTGTTTCTAAATATAGTCGAGTTGACAGTGAGGCACAACCATCCCAAAGAGGTCCCAAGGATCAATGGGCCTTACTTAGATGACAGGGAAGAATCAGTGTTGGATTAGAAATTCTTCTGAGCTCTTTCTAAGTGGATGGGCAATGCAGCTCAAGGGGTATGTATCACTTAAGTGTGTTCCACTTGGCTGTAATCTTCAGTCACTACTGATTTATAGCAAAGTTACTTTATTTGACTAAATGAAGAAAAAAAGATGCTTAATGGTTTATAAAAGTGTCCAACTGTAAAGTGGAAAATACATTTAATGGAATGATTTAATGGAAGGGACTTTAAAAATGAATGAATTTTATATTTTTATAAAGAGTTGATAGTAAGTGCAATAGCTTTCCACTCATGTCCCAGGGTTATCATTATTGATACTGTATACTGTTATAATGTAGTAAGGCATTCAAAACTATGAGTGGGACTCTGTCTTCAGACTCCTCAGTCCTTAGAATTCTCATGTGTGCTTCCTTTGATGAAGTTTGTTGTCTCTTTGGATTTAACATCTGTCATCCCTTTCCCACTTCACTCTGATCTCCATCAACTTTATGCTGTTGTGAGATGGAGAGGCATTGTGTTTCTGAAAATGTGAGTAAGGTTTCTAAGAACATTCTGAGGGGTATAGTTTCAGTCAAGTGTGCACTAAATTAATGGTATTTGAGAGTGTGTACATTTTTGTTGTTCCTTTATATCTATTTATTCCCTGGCTTTGAAAGAGTAGTATTTCTACTTATGTTGAATGAGTGAGACTTTTGTTTGGCTTGTTGTAGAATATTGATAAACTTGACTGTGAGAGACCATTGATCTGTTTTGTTCACTAACCATGTGTATAGAAGGCCTGAGACATTTCAAAAGTCTGTTACTACTCACCTAATGACAATGTGTGGTTACAAGTGAGATGGCTAAAAACAAATGACTTAATAAATTTTTTTATTACAAACACAAACTTCCCAGGATACACAAATGCCACAGCACATGGTCATTGCAACAATGTCAGATGGAAAAACAACTGTGGTGCTTTGAAGAGAAATGGCTGCCATAGATTGATGTTTTTGAATGCTTGTCCCATAGCAAGTGGCATTATTAAGAGATATGGCCTTGTTGAAGTAGGTGTGGCCTTGTTGGATGATGGATGTCACTTTGGGGGTGACCTTTGATGTCTCCTATGCTCAAGCTACACATCAAGATGTAGAACTCTCAGCTCCTCCAGTATCATATCTGCTTGCACACTTCATGCTTCCTGCCATGGTGATAATGGACTAAATCTCTTAAACTGTAAGTCAGTACCATTTAAATGTCTTCCTTTATAAGAGTTGTGATGGTCACGGTATCTCTTCACAGCAATAAAAGCTTAACTAAGATATCAACATATCACTAAGTGATTGAACAGGATATCTCTCTTTCAGTTGTGTTTTCATTGTATACTGTATCTTATAAAGTTGAGAGTCTCATCTCAGTAGATCAAATCAGATACAGGATCAAATCTCTACCATGAGAAGTCATGTCAAATCTCCAAAACTACAATTTACCTGGACACTAATCTCCCTTCAAGTGCTTGTTATAAGATTGTTTTCATGCTCAAAGTTCTCTTTATAAAGTACATATGATCATTCTAGTGTACTAGATTGACTGTCAAGTTGGGAATAAAAATTCCCTGGAAATCTCATATTAAAGTCCCTTGAGGCAGGGCTGGAGAGATAGCTCAGTTGTTCAGGGTGCTTGTTCTCCTTACAGAAGACCCAGGTTCAATACCTAATATCCACACAGCTTACAAGAGTCTGTGACTTTAGTTCCAGGAGATAGGACACTCTCTTGGACTCTGAAAGCACCAGGCATCCATATGATACAGATATACACTTGTAGGCAAACCACTTATCTCTATAAAATAGAACAGGTAGACCTTAAAGATAAAAAAAAAAAAAACCTTCTTGAAGCAACATAATAACACAGAATGGAACCTTACACTTGCCAAAAAGGCCAGGGTAGACTAGACACAGAAAAACTTGTATTAGTCACATATAATTTCTAATTTCCCCTTATAAACAAGCAAACAAACAAACGAAGGACTTGAAGCTGGACTTGGTAGCACATACCTATATACCTGGGAAGCTGACAGAGGGATTATAAATCTTAAACCTTCAAAGGCTACAGCCTTCTGAAGGAGCTTACTCCTTTCAAAATAAAAATGAAAGAGGCCTGGAACTGTGGTTCAAGATAGAGTGCTTGCATAGAATGTGTGGCACCTTAGATTCAGTTTCCAGCATCTCAAAGCAAAGAAAAATAAAGTGATACTAGAGTCTAAATGAGATGTTCTGAAGTTTGCTTCTAATTAACACTCATGTCTTAATTTGGTTCTGAGCTATAAACACTGGAAGACAAGGAGAAATGCTGGGGACATGAGAAATGCATAAGCATTATATGCAAACAAAACAGTGTCTAAAACTCTCCAACTTCATTTCAGATTTTTGAAGGCATTCAGGTTGATGGTAGCATATCTTTAAGAGATTGTGTTTCAAGCAATATTTTAAACCGTGTGTCATGAGCTGTAAGGCCAGGTCATTTCACAGATATATGTGTCAGCATGATTGCTTTATTTGTTTCTTTTTTCTTTTTTCTTTCTTTTTTTTTTATGACTGCCTCTTCCTCAAATTTTGGTTTCACTGTGCTTTTAGATCTCCCCTTTCTGTTGCAGGATCTGCTGGGTCTTTCTGATTTTTTTCTTCTTTTTCTGTTTTATAGAGGAGCTAGCTCCTCTATAAAAGCCCTCCAATGCAGTTCAGTATGATTTAGAACTCCAGTAAGGACTTAAATGAACACTGCCTATACTGTGTCATTGAAATCGGGGACTGTCAGCAAAGCAGATAAGTCAATCTGAAGGCTTCTCTAGGGGAACCACACAGAGCTCTTCGAGCTGTCGACAGCACATCCTGTTCACAGTTTCAGACCCTGGAAGTGCTTTCATTCAGCAGCAAGTCCAGCCTTTCAAATGCTGCAATGGAGGCCTTTGTTGGCAAATGCTCTGTCTGTGTGCACAGAGGACTCATTCTTCCATGAAAGGCCAGGCAGCCTGCTGATGGGCCAAACCAGTTTACAGTGATGTTGCTCTCAGGAGGGAAAGGCAAGCAAGCCATTGGTGTGGCCCATAATGGAGTCATTTATCTCTCTGCAGCTTTGTGTCCTCACAGCCCTTCTTAGTACATGCCACCTTCAGAGTGCCCCCCATACCTCGGTCTTTGAGAAGCAATACTTAGCAGACTGAAGTATTTCTGACACTCCTAAGATAAATTCCTGAATATAAAACAGAGGCACTTGTAAGGTGCTGTCCCCAGGGTCCCTTGTGGAAATGCTTTGAGGAGAAAGTAATGTCAGTCAGTACACACCTCTCCCTCTACACACCCACCTTTCCCTTTGATCTTAGCGTGTTTACCTGTGGCTTACTGGTACCAAGACAAACTAGGTATGGAACATTGGGCTTTGAAATAGGTCTGGTTCTCCAATAGGTGTTCTTTGAAGTCAGATCCATTATGTATTGTTCATTGTCCTTTCAAGCGTGCCCACATGTATTTCTAAGACCAGAGCTCATCTTTACTTATTCCAAAGAACTCCAGTTTGTTGCCATATTGGCCATCCTTTGATTTTTTTTCTTTTTTTTTAAGATGAGTGAAATAGTACCTCTGGAGTCCATTTTGTCCACTTACGAAGTATTTTAACAATATACGTTAAGGGCAATTTTACATCTCTCTGTACCATTACTATCTTCCCAAGCACAATTATATGTCAAGTGAACAACTCAGAACTTCTTATGCCCTGTAATAAATCATCAGTGTAATGGGTAAAAAGAATTTGTCATTGTTCAGTGTATATACAGAATTATGTGGCATCTAACCTCAAATTTCTTTTAGATCACATATAAATACATAATAAAATAATAATACTCATTAGTCAACACCAAATATAAGTTCCAGATGTTTGAACATCAAAGTATTTATAGGCCTATAGGAACTGCCTTGAGACAGGAACCGCTCCTCTGGAGCGGGACGGCAAGACAGGGCTATGAAACCTTCTTGAGTTCTCTGAAACAAAAGCTATTCTTGTTTATACATAAATTGTGAATGACTTATTTTTTTTAAGGCTGAGTCATTGGCCAGTACATGTGTCTACAAATCCGGTTTCACAGGTGAATGGGAACTGACCAGACTAACAAGAATTCTACAACAAATAATTTTTTTCCCCATTTTGTCTGGAGGTTCCGCCACTGCTCTTGTTAAGGCACAGCGGAGTTGGCATCCTTGGCTACTTGCCTTGCCACAGACCCATACCACTTAGTTGCCAAGTAAGGGCAGGCTGCTCAGAACACATGGCAGAGCAATAAGGGTCTCCACAGCTCCCTCAAGTGGTGGGACTGAGTGTTAGCAGTAGGGTCTCTAGAAGGAAGCCACCTCACCCCCACCTCAAGCTGATGCTAATTCTAGAATTGTTCCCCTTCTCAGCCTTCAACTTAGTGGCCTTGTGTTCACAGTGAGTGTAGGAGAAAGCCCTGGAGGCTCTGAGAGTGACTGTACCACTTAGTCACTGCCTGATCTTTAGCAAATAAGCAGACTTTCCTCTTAAAATTTTTCATCCATAGAATGAAGAGTCATACAGAGTCACCATTCAGGTCCTGGCCAGCATCGATGAGCTATGGTTTGATTTTGCTCCAACTACCCAGGAAGAATGCAATGTACTCTAAGTTTATCAATACCACACATGTACCACCCCATTCCAACGATGGCCAATATTGCTAATGAGTGGTTTCATTGATCATGACTCAAGAGAGAATTTCACCAGTAACACAAACCTTCCCAAACTAGAAGCTATCCTTTGCAGCATGAAGGAACAAAACTGGGAGATGACAGGTATTTTCTGGGGATTTGATATGACATGAGAAAGTCATGTCCATATAGCTTGTTGGTAACATTAAAAGCATGTCTCTGTGGTCCCTTTGTGCCTCGAGTCTCCCTCACACAGGAAGGAGAGAAAAGGAGAATGCTTCACACTGCCAGTGATTCAGACTCTCCAGGGACTGGGTCTGTGAATGTCAAGAATTCAAACATGACTTAGTCACCCTCATTTTCTCCCCTAAATGCTTTCTGTTCATCTCTAGAACCACAGAGGAAGTATCCTCCGAAGAGAAGTGTTTGTTTCTTATAGCATCACAGAGGCAAATTAATATTTGATTGTGAGTTCCATGGAGCTTTTCTGGGGTAGCCATTTTGGGTGGAGACAATCAAACTTTTTTTCATCCTTTGCTTGAAGGGAATCTATTTATATCAGCACACTTGTCCATGCTAAGAATCCTGAGATGCTGGGGGGAGGGGGGAGACGGCTCCATGGGAAAGAGCACTTCCATGAGGACCTGCAGTTTGAATCTTCAGTAACCCTCGGGAAGAGCCAGGCATGGCTATGCGTGTCTATTAGTCTGAATACTGGGAGACAGAGGTAAGCAGATCCCAGGAGCTTGCTGGCTAGTCAGCCTAGCTAAAGAGACAGACTTCTAGTTCACTGAGAGACACTGTCTCAAGGTCCTTGGACTGTGAGTGACAGAGGAAGGCACTCCATGTCTTCCTCTAGCCTCCACATGTGTGCACGCAGTCACAAGCACATCTGTACATCCATTGGTGGACACTGCATACAGCTTCCTCCCCACCCCCCAGAAATCTTGACTTTCCTCTGATAAACTTTGATAAATATAAAAGATCAATAGTAGTCACGTATTAGTTTTCATTAATAAACAACTGCAAGCATCTACCATCGACATGGGATAAACAGCAGTGAGGACTAGAGATGATTTAAACCTTGAAGCCTGATATTGCACAATTAACAATAAACTCATTATTACTTGATGCATTTGCTCAAACAGAAACCACATGTGACTGGGAATTTGAACAGACATTGGCAAATGTTTCCCAAATATAATACACCATCCTGACAGCTAATGCATCAGCAATGTTTACTTCGGCAAATGTTTCCAATTTGGAGGAAGGGAAAAAATGGAGCATCTAATAATAACCTCTTACATCTGAATACAGTCTGGTGCTTTGGAGTTTAAAAAGCACTTTCCATGTATACATCCGCTCAGCTGATCGCTCAAACCACCCTGGGAGGTGGGCGGGATGTACATTATATTATTGTCCAACAATTTGTAGCTCCCCAGCTTTGTCATGCTGCCTCGTGTCTGATCACTTCTCACACGTTCTTCCTAAGCTCTGGAACACCCTCTTCTTCCCCTGCCTCATTTCTCATGTAGATAATTCCCAATCAACTCTGAAAAATCATCGTGGCTGATGCTTCTTTTCAAATAGCCTGGAAGCTTCCAGTCTGGTGTCGATGTTTCCCTTCTGTGTTTCTCCCTCTGGCCTGTGGCACAGGGCAGGGATGCCTTGCGCTGACCCTGTCTCTGCTTTTCTGTGTGTTGTTTTTCTCTTCTCTTGCTTGATTGCATGGCTTCATCTTATTTAATGCCTGCAGCATCCCCTATTGTTCCCGTCAAATAGTGAGGGCTCTAAATGTCTGCTGAGAGAGGGCTTCTCATTTGAGAGGAATCAAATGGGTGTTTACAAATTCAACAATCTACTGAGGAGTAAGGGTTGAGCTGTTTCGGGGTTTCTGTTTGTTCAGTTTAACAGTATGTCTGCTTAGCTCATTTCTGTGAAAATACATGAGATTATAGGTAGAATACGATAGTGTCCTGTGGATATTTCTGTGGACTATACAAGAAGGCATTGGAAATATGTTAACTGCTTTTCTTAGGTTTTTTTTCTTCATGCATTTATTTGTTTATTTGTTTGTTTATTTTTACAGATGTTCTTTTCTGGGCATGGGGTGCAGGTGTGCATAAGTCACAGTATGTATGGAAAACCAAGGGAAAACTTGTAAGAGTTGGTTCTCTTCTTCCCTCATGTGGGTCATTGGACATGGACTCAGGTCACCAGGCTTAGTGGCAAGTACCTTTGCACACTGAGCCATCGTGCCAGCTGTTATTTTTCAATTTTTAATTTGTTCTTTACTTCCTAGTTCTTCCAACAAGTATGTGTGGCAGCTCAAGTTAAACTTTATGTAAAACAAGGACAAGAGACAAAGCCACACACTGACAATAGGAAGAAAAGAGAGAAACCACTGTAGGAGAAACTCTTGACCAAGAGCAATGATGACAGTTGATCTTTCAACTTGGCCTAGAGAGTGCCAGGGTGTAAGCAGGCAGGGAGCATGGCTTGCTATTCCTCGTGTGTAAACAGAATTCCGAGGGTGGAGATTTACCTCTAGTATTAAGCTTTAAGAGGAATTCACTGCATACATGATGATTTGAACCCATAAAAAGCATAATGAACTATTCCTTCACATGATGCTCATAACAGAGAAATTCGTTCATGGAATGCTTATGGAATGCCCCCCCCCATGTGTCAAACACTGTGTTGATGACTAGGACAAAGGCTCAAAGATGAAATGAGAAAGGTCACCATGTATGGAAGTATAGATGTTGTTGTTTTGGAACAATAACTATATAACATAGTGTGTCAGGAGAAAAAGAAAGTAACCACTAATGTTACCTTAGAGATGAAGGGTTCCTAACTAGTGTTTCTTTAGGACTGTGTGTGTGTGTGTGTGTGTGTGTGTGTGTGTGTGTGTGTGCATATGTGCTGTAGAGGCCAGTGGTCAATGTCAAGTATGTTCCTTTATGGCTGTCTTTTTTTATTTTGAGACAGAGTCTCTTACCAATCCTGGAGCTGGTCAGTTGACCAGATTGTTTAGCCATCAAGTTCCAGTGACCTTCTTGACTCTAGCTTTTATAGCCAGCACTGTTATTATGCATTATACACTTTATATACTCCCTATTGCATGCATATATATGTATATATACACACATACACACACACACAGAATTTATAACATGGTTCCAGGGAATCTGAACATAGGTTCTCATGTTTGCAGAACAAGTCCTTTACCCCTATCTTTCCAGTCCCCTTAACTTAATTGTCTTATGGTAATTCCCACAATAATGGTGCTGTCTTTGCATTAAATTAGTGTTCACATGAAAAGTCTATCTATATCAGGAAACTTAGTAAACACAGAATATGAGCATAGATTTTATTTGGGGGATTCATCCTTTCTACTTAGAACTTTTTTTAGAAAACAATTATGGGCAATAAGTTAAAACATTTGCAGATGTGCCAATGTTTGATAATAAAACAATTACTATTTTCTTTACTTTTTGCTTGCGTTTCTTTCATTTCTTCATTTAAGGTTTGTATTTGCTGTATTACTGACATTCAAAATAACATATGAATGTCCATACATGGAGACCGTTGTCTGCTACAGAGCTAGGAAGTGGACCTAATAATAAATTGTCTGGCCTCTGAAAACACGGCCAGAGCTAAAAGTCCACATTTTGTTCTTGCAATTTGTAACACACTCAGAAAATCCCCGAGCTGGCTCAGAACCAGTGGATGGTCCCTCCAGCACTGGCCTCATAATAGGGAGCCTATTTTTCTTTTATTACTGGTCACTGGAAAAGCCTAGTAACTATTTTGCATTGACAATCTCTACAGGATAGAGAGCTTGTTTTTCCTGGATTTTCATGTATTTTTAGGCTGTCATCTTGGGCAATCTGGCCTTGTATCAAAAGTCTTTTTAATTGAAAAGGTTCTCCCTTGGGCTATTGGTAGAAAAATACACTCTCTGTATCTTTGTGTCTATTTTAGGGGGTCACGGCTGGGTTCCAGTTCACCATCTTCTTGCAAGGCAGTTCCTCTTTCATCCCCTCATCTTCACAGTATGCCTGGAAAAAGGAAGGAAGGAACAGAACCCCAGAGCTGGGACCACTTTTCTAAAAGACTGTCTCAAAAGTAGCCAAAACCTGGCAGCACTGGAACACTAACTCTTTTTTTCAGATGGATGATGGGTATGCAACAATGCTGCCAACAAGGGTGGGGGAACGTCTGTGATGCTAGACGACAGAGGGCTGGTGGTCGAGCGTCCGTGATGCTGGACAACAGAGGGCTGGTGGTCTGAACTTTGAGGACTGATAGTGGGTAGGACTTTGGAGATTATTTACTTGTTCTTAACACTGAGTTGAGTGTAATTTCATTTGTAGAATTCTGGTACATGCTTCTCCCTCTAGCTGCTCCCCCTTCCCCCAAAGAAAACCATTTCCTATGGCACACGTAAAGCTATTATTGCTCTATTTGTTAACCTCCAAGTGAGGCAGGTGCTCACAGAGACAGAGACTTGCATTAACACACCTTCCAAACCTTTCTGAGGGAAAAGGGAGCTAAGAATAACTTAGCTTCCGGAAATTTTCCTTTTCACGATTTTAACCCCTCTAATGTGTAATCTATATAACCTTGGTATGATTATTCTCTGGAATGCACTCACCATCTTTCTTCCTTAAACTATGACCATAAACTAAGCACGCTCAGTGAAACAGAATGTACCTGCCTCTGAAAATGAGTTTTCATGTGGATGTGTACTGGCTCCCTAAATAAGATCTTCACATTCTCTGGACTTGAGGAAACTGCTTCCAGAATAATTACAGTTCTCTCCTGATCTATGCCTCAAGCCCTTTTCTATTATTTTCTGAGTGACCTTGTCCACTCTATTCTCACACTTTGATGAAACCATTTGTATTTGGTTAGACACATGGTTCACATATAGTGGACTGCAAGCCCATTCAATCATCAAAGAGAGTCGAGTTTAGACTCTCATTATTTTGGGACACCACTGACCAACTTGGAAAGTACTCATCAAGAGACCTGGCTTCTTATTTGTTTATTCTTAGACAAGATGGGAGAAGGAAGTCACTAGGTTCTGTCAGACACTAGCATCACTGGGACATGCCAATACACCATCTGCATGATCTCATATACCAGCGTGCAAGGAAAAAGTGCTTATATCTATTTTCTAATGACACATTTCAAAGGGCAGTCAACCTTCAATGGCCACATATTGGTGATGGCAGGATGGTCTAATGTTAATATGATTCTGAAGCCCTGTGGTCCACACACTCCTTGTGTGCTTAGCATACCATTGCCTTCCATAATAATGCTTTAAGAAAATAAGGCGTAGTGATGTACTCCCTTAATGAGCTTCCTTGAAGGATTCTCTTCCCAGGGTAAAACAGAAGCTGAGGCCAATATATATCTAAGGAAAACATTGATTCCTTCAGCTATACTGTGCAGAGGTGATAAAGAATAGAAAGCTTTGACGAATAGCAACAATTTCTTTCTAATGAAGCCAGTGATGTCAGAGAAAGGCACTTAATAACATTTCATGGTTCTTCACATACAGCATACTCTTGCTTAGTTAAAAGGATAAGGGGAGAAGGGGATAAGGATAAGGATAAGGGGTGTGTTATCCCTATACTTTCACTTTTATAAAGGACACACACAAGAGTCAAACCTATGAGGTATTTTGCATCATTTTAGGGAGTGGATTCTGAAATTTTCAGTGGAGGGCATCACACAGTCATATGGAATGTTGAAGCCTAAAGCTGTGGGTTCTGAGAGTTCTATAGAGTGTGGTACTGTGAATGTGTTCACAGAAACAAGCACAAAGGAAAGTTTTTGGGTATTCTGAGGTATGAGTCAGCATGTGTGTGTTCTGGGGTCATGCTAAAATACCTGCTTTGTTATGACCATTGACTACTAGAATGAACTCCGGGTTCAGAGTTGGGGTTGGAGTGCATGGAGCCCTACTAGGAGCTTGGATCACAGGAGGGTCTGAAGAGAGTCAATGACATCACCAAGGTGTCAAAGATAGTAAGGAGGATCTTTGGGATTATTTAGCATCTGGAAGAAATGACTGACATTTAAGAATTAATATCTATAAGCTTCCAGGCATTCATATTCCATATACAAAGAGTATAGTAGATTAAACAAAGAATGACTTGTAGATTGGAATCTTGCTTTGTTTTAAAGGACTATTGAAATCTAGTATTTAAAAGATAATATAACTGAATGAATAAAAACTGCAAGTTCCAGAATCAGACCAACTGGACCTGTGAGTTCTTGTCATAACTGTAACAAAATCCACAAACTCCACAATCTCAGTAGCTCGAGTCACTATAGATTTGTTCTCTTACAGTTCTGGAGGTGCTAAGTCTAAAAGATGGCAACAAAGCAATGGTTCCTCTGGAAGCTTCCAAGGAGACTCCATTTCTTGTCTTTTTGATTGTAGAGGGTACCTGCCTTTATTCTTGGTTCCTGACATCTCTCCTATGTACTTTCAATTTGTTTCTGACTCTGAAATTCCTATTGCTGGCTTTGACTTCCTTCTAAGAGACCTTGTGATTGGCTCCATCCACCTGCCTCAGGACACTCTTCCAGAGGTTCTGGAGATTAGGTAAAAGGTGTCTCTGGGAACCTCTTCTTGTGTCTACTGAGATTTGTTCCTCTGCTCACTCTGCCCCCGTGTGAATGCATAATTTGCTGTGAGGCAACTTAGGCTTTCATATTGTGGGTTCCTCTCTGAAGGCTGAAGAGAATAGCAGTGCTTTCCAAATAAAGAGAAGGTTTATTTTAGAGGTGGAATTGAAACCAGCCTACAGCCCACGTTCAATGTTGGGTCAATTACTTGCTGTGCTGACAGCTTCTGGGGAGACGGTTGGACCCTTGGCTCTTGACCACAGAGCGAGTGGCCTTGTGAGGCCACCTTAAGTTCAGAAGTGTTCTTTGGCTCCCATGAACTTGTTGTAATATGGTGACTAGCCTGTTTTCCTATGTACTCCTTGGCCATGGTTAGGAGCTTCCTGAGAGCTTTTTGAATTTGCACCCTTATGTCAGCTTCCAGGACAAAAAGAAGAGGGTAGACAGGTGTCATGAGGTAATAGCAGTGTTTGGTAGCTCAGACCTCCGATTTGAGCTACAGAGGATGCTGAGGCAGAAAGACAGTCATTTCAAAGCCTGCCTGCACTGCAGAGTAAGTTCAAGGCCACTCTGTCCAGCTTAGTGAGACACTGTGTCAAAGTATAAAAACAATAGCTGGGAATATAGCTCAGCTCTCCAGTGCTTAGCTAGCAGAAATGATGCCCTAGATTCAATCCCTCGAACCACCCTAGCAATCAATCAGTCAATCAATGGAAAAAGAAAAGAGGTACTTTCCCAACACTCTAGAACCTACCATTGCTCAATGAACCAACTGCACCATCTTTTTTTTTTCTTTCTTTCTGTGCACAACCTTGTAAGAATAGTTTTTAATTAGAATTTGATCCTGTTCTCACTATCCTTTCTAGCACAGGGCACCTGGGGAGGCTGCTGGTTCCTACCTTGGCTCTGGCATTGTTATTTTTCATCCATTTGCCTCTCTGGTTCCTGTAGATGTTCCCTTGGGATTGGGACTGGTCCTCACATCCTCTTAAGCTTTGGCATTCCAGTCCCATCATGTGCTCCCTCTGGAAGTGATTTCTGAGCCCTAACTTCACATCAAAACATATTCCTTTAATAGAATACATTTGATATGGATGAGCAGGTATCTGATGTGGGTTCTTATCATGAAAGAGGAAAGCAGTGTGTGCTGCTAACAGTGGAATCAACTCCGTCTCGGGGGAAATTTATGAATTCAGTGGAAACACTATAAGAAAAAACCCTAAGATGCTCTCATCTTCTGACTGACTTCAGAATGACTGTGCTTCCTCACAGTATTCTAACGATGTATTCCATTTCGGTACAGTTCGTGTTTGCCTTAAAAAACCCTACTTGTGGACATTTTTGACCTGTAAAACCATATGCAGATAAATAAGATACATTCTCGGACACCAAAATTCAATCTGTTTAAACCACAGATCTCTCCCCTACCATTAAAATAATTTTTAAAATTCCAGTTTGCGGCTCTACTTTGGCAGCCACCATTGATCCTAAACTAGGTTGTGCTATTTTGAAAAACAAAAAAAGTATTTTACCCAGATCTATTTTTCCTTGTCAACTGCCTTTGCCACAAAAGACTAAGTTTGTCTCTGTAATTACAACGAGAGTTCAGTTATAGAGCACTTTTACTGGGAACCTTAAAAGGAGCATGGGTATTTTAATGAGTATCTAAAACAATTTTCTGATTCTTGTAGTAGTCCTCTTTTTCAAATAAAGAAACTTCTCTTTAAAATGAATGCACATCTCCTCCATACTACGAAGATACTGGAGTTCCTTAACTTTAAGCAGCCAAAGTGAAAGACGGTCTCAGCTCCAAGTAGGCTTTTTAATCTGATGGAGAGGAATGAAGATTGAATTCTAAGTGTGGGAAACAGAACACTAGTGCTTAGTTGCTGATTATTAAACTGTGACTTACATTTTTTCATGCTGTGAATTTTCATCTGTAAGGTATGTCAACAAGCCCTCTAGCTCATAAGCTTGTGATGTGACTCAAGGGAAATAATCTTTTAAAAAACTGGAATAAAGGATTTAATATGAAACCCCTACACAGCACTCTCTAGGAAGCACGGGTTTGTAGTTAGATAGGGCACTGAGTAAGTGTGTGTGTGTGCATGCAGTGTGTGTGTGTGAGCATGTGTGTGAGTGTGTGCATGCATGTGTGTGTGCATATGCATATGTATGTGCTTGTGCATGTCTGTGAGCGTGTGTGTGTGTGTGTGTGTGTGTGTGTGTGTAGGTCAGAAGTGGACAATGGATATCTACTCAAGTCCCCAGGCTTGTGTCATAAGCCCTTTGGCAATGGGGTCACCTTCCCAGCCCCCGAATACTAGTTCTGTTAAGCAACAGGCTGTGCAACTTGCCCTCTGTTGATTTACCTCTCTGAGCCCCAAATTCCTCATTTGTCAGTATAAAACCATTCTGAGTGATGACAAGAATGGAAAGAGAACACACAACATGTGTTCAAGAATAGTATCTCTTATTACTTCTCTCCACTGAACGGGGCATTCATGTCAGTATATTCAAGCTATAAATATACTGCGCTAGACCAGGAACTCTTGGAACATTTGACTCAAAAGATTTTCTCCTTTCTTTATGAAAAACTGATACTGTGGGCAGACTTGTGGCTGCCCACGTCGTTAAGTTCAGAAATAAATGTCCTTGACCACAGACTCCTGTCTCACCTCCAAGGCAGCTCAGTCTTTCAGTGTATAAGTGAGTTGAGTGTGCTCTTGCCTGCAAGAGACATCTCTATCTCTCAGGGCAGAGCCAGGGCCAAGGGAACTCTGGGGCCTGGGTGACTTTCAGTCTGTCATGTCTAGGGACTTTCTTCAGGCCAGTGTCACTTTCACATAGGAGTCCAAATGTAAGCAATGCCAGTAAGGGGATCAAATGGGCACGGAGTAGCAACACAGAGCGTGAGGATGATGACAAACCAGAGTATATGTGTCCATATGGGGAAGAGCTACTCTTGGCTCAGCTGCTAGGCAACAATGCTGCTGATGCTGTTTATTCTGTGTCCTGTTTGTCTGGCTCCTCAGATGTCACAAATTTTAATTTCAGATGATACTTTCCAGGGTCGACTGTTGACCACAGATGCAAACATCACCTTAGCTCTGTGTATTTAGAGTTTTCATTGGCTCATCAGTGTGTGCCCTCTGCCTTGCAGTGGATCCACAGTGACACCCTATTTATCTATGTGAACTTGGGACACTTGGAATCCGCCTTTCAAGGAGAGTACTTCCCACCTCTCTGTGCCCTTTTACACGTGCATATACATGCATATGTGTTCATGTGTGTGGAGGCAAGAGAACAGCCTGAGCTGTCATTTCCCGGGTTCTTTTCTCCAGAGAGTGTCAATCACTGTCCTGGAGCTTACCAAGGAGACCAATAAGCTTCAGGTATTCTCCTATCCTCACCCACTGAGAGCTGAGATTACAAGTGGGAGTCATCACGCATGGCTTTATTTTTAATATGGATCCAAGAGATTGAGTTGAGGTCCTCCTACTTAGAATGTAAGCATTTTATCAGCTGAGCTCTCTCCCTAGCCCAACCATGAATACCGCTTTAGAATTTGTAAATAATCCTCCTCTATTCATATCTCTTGATAATAATTGTACTTTTCTAGCCATAACTGCTACAGGAAGGGTGTATTTTAAAAATGAGATAGATAGCTCATCTCTGCGTTTACATACACAGCTTGCCAGTTTTCAGGATGAGATGGCGAGCTCTCCTTCAGGCATGACATTCAACTGCATCAGACCCTTCTGGCTTGAGTACATAGGCATTGTCAACCACTTGGAGGTTAAGGATCCAGCTGGAGATAGCTCCTGGGACATCATTATAGAGAAATAACTTTTTGGCTCCCTTCACCAAACATTTTAGGTTGGATATCTAGAGAGGAGACTCATTCCTCTGGGATGAGAAAGGAGGAAATAAAGCAGGTGGTCAGCTTTATTCTTTGAAACATCAGTTTGGACTCTTGAGAATAATCTCATTCATTGTCCATTACAACACATTCTGAGGTCTTAGGGTTGTCACAGAGAGAGTGAGAGAACTTTGAAATAAGGTTATAGGCCTCATAAGGAAGCAATAGTAAGAAATGTGAGAAGTGATGAGAAAATTATTCCAGCAGCTGAAGAATATGCTACCATAATCAGCATCATTTGAACTTTGAGCTGGAGACAGCCCAGGGTCTCCCCTGCTCAAACCTCTCCTCACTGTGAGGGTCAAGCTAGCTTGCTTCTGCAGGCAGAGGCCCCTTTTCTGCGGTCAGTAGCAGCTCTGCCTCAAACTGGAACGTATCTTCTCGTGGTTCTGCGGGTATTTTCAATTGCTTGTTCAGAGACAGAGTACCTTGAACTGCTTGGAAAGTGAATTTGAGTCATTTGATATCTTTGTGTATGTACTGGCTAGCGTGCTTGTGTGTGTGTGTGCGTGTGTGTGTGTGTGTAATCTATATATCTATATGTGTATTTGTATGTCTATGTGTGTATGTGTGAGTGCATGCATATGAATTTGAGAAATTGAAATTGACACTGAGTGTGTTGTTGATATTGAGAGTTAACATATTCTACTGTTGCCAATTACAAGGGATCAATGCAAAATGACCAAGTAAGAAGTTGACAGAAACAAACACGTTTAGTTCAGTATTCTTGAATGGGACTGGCCAAAAAAGAATACACAATTACACATTTCCCTCTTCTCAATTAGTAGACTCCAACTCCTACCTTCAAAACTAACATTTTTAGTTCTTCCAACTCAGATGTCTCTCTCTCCTTCCCTCCCCCTCCCTCCCTCCCTCCTTCCTTTCTTCCCTCCCTCCCTCCCTTCCTCCCTCCTTCCCTCCCTTTTTCCCTCCCTCCCTCCCCCCTTCTCTCTATCCTAAAAGGCAACCTTGGGATAGTAATTTTATCAAGCACTAATTAAATATAAAGCTCCCTTCCATTAGCTTGGCCGTATATCTCATTACTGAAATAATGGGTGAGGCATTCCCTCACTCTGTTATATTTTTTCCCTTCTTTTATGTTTATTGACTTATGCTTTTAACCTCTTCTTAGTTCTGGTTTGTAAAAAGCTAAGTATTTTGTCATTTCACTAGGTGGCGCTAGACATAACTCAGCGTTTGGCTAGTGCCAGCTCGGAAACTCGAGGCTCCTTGGAGGAAAACATTTCTTCTTAGGGCCAGAAGTTGTCATCAAGTTAAAACTGGAATATCGCAGTTGACTTTGCTCTTTCCCTAGCCTTTGTCTGTGGTATTGAAAGGGGCCACTAACCAGGACAGAGAACACGCTGAACCTGAAACCTCACTATGCTGGAGGACCATGCGTTAAGTGAAGTTCCTCTCAGCTTTGCGCTCTGCCACAGTAGAGAAGTAATCGTCCTCTGTTGAGGCTGCTCTGTATTCCTTGCCCTTATCACAGCATTATTCTTTACCTGATGCTTTGATTTATGAGCCCTGAATACACGAATTATTTCCTGAATGCTCTTATATAGATACTAAAAGCCAGATTTAGTTCTTACGTGATGTTGGGACCTAATCAGTTCCTAGGAATACAAGCCTGATCTATTTACCCCGCTTTTGTAGTGCTTCTCTTCCCTCTACACTGCACAGTCTATAAGGATCCTCTCAAAAGAGAAGATAAAGACCTTATTGATCTGTGCTTCCCCACCTATAAAACACTCCTCAGTCACTTGTGTTGTTAACCTACCTCGGCCTATCAACTGACTTGGCTTTACATTTTAATGGACGATTTCATATCAATTACAGCATTAGGAAAAAGATATTAATCATCACTAAATGTTTCTTCCACACAACATAGCCACTTCTATGACACAGCTATGTTTTCCTTACAAACTTACCCTTCGCAACGGTACCAGATGATCCATAGACACCCACTACTTTGGTGACAAGACTATGCACACTTGTATGCCACCCAATTATTCTTTAATAATATTAGAAGAAAGTATGTGTGTTTCCATAGTGCCACACAGAAGGGGAAATTGCATCAGATGTGTCTTTATAACAAAGTCCATTTTCTCCCTGGCTTGGGTCAGTGACAGATGCCCACTGGGACAAGGCGACTCTCTTTTCTATTGGGCTGTCCAGTTAAAGGTTTGCCAATGTTGTTAGCTTTCCAGTAAACCAACTTTGACTCCATTAACTTGTTTTCTAATTTTATATTCTCTTTTTCATTTGTTTCTCCTCCTCGCTCTTGCTTTGGGTGGCGTTTGCTCACGTTCTTCTCTATTGCTCAGAAGGGAATTCCATTCTAGGTGACTTCATCTGTGACTCTCCTAAGCAAGGCTTGAGCTGTATTACATAAGCTTTGACATGGTGAATCGTTTTCATCTTAAAGTATTTTCTAGGTGTATCCTTTCATTTCTTTTTAATTCCCTGAAATTTTGTTTAATTTCCTCACATTCCTAATTTTTCTCTTATCCATTTCTAAGATTATTCTGATGAATTCAGAAAGCATACTTTGAATGATTTCAGCCCTTTCAAACTTATTTACGTACTTGTTTTATGGTCAGAAATATAATCCTTTCCAAGAATTTTGTAAGTTTAGGGGGAAAATGTTTATTTTTAAAAAAAGATTTATTTTTATTATGTGTGTATGTATATGTGCATGTGGGTATTAAGAAGAATGCATTGGATCCCTTGGGATTGATGTTCCAGATGGTTGTGAGCCACCATGTAGGTGCTAGGAAACAAACAGGGGCCGTCTGCAAGAGGAGCAAGCGCTGTTACCTTCTGAGGCATGTTTTGAGCCTGAGCAATGTGATTCGGATGCTTTGGGGGTTGGGGGTGGGGAATGGTCGCTCAAGCCCAGAGATATAGGTGGCTTCTATAAAGCTCTACATTTCCACATCCTCTTCTGTTCCAGTCTCTGCATCACTTTCCGGAAAGGTGATCGTGAGACTGACCAGTTACACTGAGTTGTCCACTTCCCCCTTTAGCTCTGTCAGGTTTAGTTTTGTTTATTTTCAGCTTTATCGTTATGAGATAAGCATGTTTATAGTTACTATACCTGATTAATGGAACTGATGGACTGATATGTTATATCATATCGTTTTGTTTTCTAGTAATAATTTTGACTGTCTACTTTTGTTATTAGCAAAACTGACCAAATTTTTGCTATATTTACATACTATATGTCTGTTTTCAAATTATTCATTTGTATGTAATTATTACATACAAATTATTATATGTTCACATACTATACTAAATATAGTATATTTATATTATTGAAGTATGTAGTATATTATTATATACTTATATACTATATGTTTGTTTTCAAATTATTTAAAAATACTTTGAACCTATAGACTGTGTTCCTTGTAGACAATATGTAGTCAGATCACGAAAAACTTGTCCTCACAGTTTCCAACCTTTAGTTGGTATAGTTAGTCCATTTTTATATGATATAACTGGTAAGTTAGGACCTGCCTTTGCAATCTATTTGTTTTCTGATGACCTATTGTCTTCATTGTTCTTGTGTTACACTGTGATTGCATTTTTGTTAATGAATAAACATTTCTGAGTCTACCACTCAATGTCCTTTGTGGTGTAAATGTACATATGTTTTGGTACATACATGTGTAGAATTTTAAAGCTCTCTTTTTTTTTCTCTCTCTCTCTCTTTTTGGATGAGGCTTTAGGATTACAATCAACAGGATCGTCATTTAAAATAGATCAATACTTAATTTTGATGCTATGTAAAACATCAATTCCTACACATTTCCATTCCCATCTCCACTTCTTCCTGCTGCTATTAAAAGTGACACAAACTGTCTTTTTATACACCCAACGCCCAGGGTCAGGTTTTGAGTGTGAAATGTCCCTCACAGTCTCGTGTATTTGAACATTTCTTTCTGAGCTGTCGATGCTGTTTGGGAACCTTTGGAAGGACGTTTCTGAAAACATACTAGTACCCTCGGAGCTCCCAGGGTCTCAACCACCAACCAAGGACTGCACATAGAGGGGTCTGATTGTTCAAGCAGCATGTGTATGGTAGAGGATTGCAAAATCGATCATCAATAGGAGGAGAGGACCTCGGCCCTGTGAAGGTTCTGTGCCCCAGTGTAGGGGAATGCCAGGGCCAGAAAGTGGGAGAGGGCGGGGTGGCCTGCATGGGGAGGGGGGAGGCAACAGGGGTTTGTTTTTGTTTGTTTTTTTGTTTTTTGGAGGGGAAACTGGGAATGGAGAAATTCTCATGTAAATAAAGAAAAGATCTAAAATAAAAAAAAAAAGAAAACATACAAAGTGTTGCTGTTAAGAGGAGCTTGTGAGGGCCAGCAGTACTTGAGAGCTGGTCCTGAGGTCTGCAGCCAGGCCTTGCTTCCTACCCGGCCTGGCAGTTTGGGAAAGTCATTTGACAGAGGATGCTGCTGGTCTGCTGAGGTATGTGCCAGCAGCTGCTGCACTTCTTCACCTCGCTCTATGCTTTCTCCATCACAGCTGACTTTTCAAAGTGTGAGCCAGAATAAACCTTTCCTCCCCTAAGCTGCTTCTTATAGGGTATTTGGTCAGAGGTATGAGAACAACGGTGGACATACCCAGTAGCACAAATGCATAATTACTGCTTTACGTAATTGTCTTTTAAATAAGACAGGATAAGAGGATATGAAAGACAGAGACTAAGTTTAATCTGCTTAGTATATTTATTTGGGTACTTTCCTGTGTCCGCGAGTCTTATTTCTTCACATGATTTGATTGTTTAACATTTTAAGGTTTTGGCCTGAGGGGCTGTTTTTAGAATTTTTTGTACAGCATGTATACTATCAAAAAAGGAATCTTAGTTTTGGTTTACCTGAGGATCTTATATTTTTCTTTTATCTTTGAAGGATCATTTTGATAAATATAGAAATTTTTGGCTGACAGGTTCTTTTTCTTTTAACACTTACATTATCCTACTGCCTATGGTTTTTGATGAGAAAACAACTATTAACAAACTTTGTGTGTGTGCATGTATGTGTGAGACATGTTCTCTCTCTGTGTGTGATATGCTGTGTGTATGAGTGACATGTTCTCTGTGTGTGTGTGTGTGTGTGTGTGTGTATGTGTGTGTGTGTATGTGTATGTATGTGTGTGTGTGTGTATGTATGTGTGTGTGTGTGTGTGTGATATGTTATGAAGGGGAACACATGTAGCATGGACTCTAGAGGATAACTTTGTGGAGTTGGTTCTCTCCCTCCACCTATACACGGTACTGGGAATGAAACTCAGGCATCTTGCTAGCTCTCAAGTATTCCTCTCATCACCTATAATTTGTATGTTTTCAGAATTATCTTTTTATTGCTGGGCTTCTGTAGTTTGAGTATGATATGGCCAATTCAGGACATCCTTGATTTTATCTGGACTTGTTGACTTTCTTGAGAATATAGGTTTGTGTTTTCTATCAAATTTTGCAGCTTTTGCCCATTGTGTCACGATTGCACTAGCTATAGCAGTTGCGACTCATTGAATGACTTGCCCAAACCAATTGCATCCATTGTCTAATGACTTCCCCAAACTACTAGGCTCTGTGAAGCAGCCAGCATTCTGCCTCACCTGCAGCCACTAAGATCACTGCTGGAACAGCTAGTGACAGCTCAGAGGGTCCCTCTACTTCTTGTAGCTTATTCTCACATTCCTTTCTCAGAGCCCGTTTGCTACAGTTCACAATGCGGCCTCAATCTTTTCTCCCTACCCTTGTAGAGGCACATGAGATGCTGTAGACATGACATTTGCTTTGTCACTGGTTTTCACTGAGCACCTCGTAGTTGCAGAACATGGTGGTTATACATTTCTACCCAGCATTCAAATACTATATGGACATCTTGTCTTCCTCTTACAATCTGAGCATTTCATCGTCTACCATTGCTATCCATACTTCAGGCAGTGCTAGAGTTAAATAATCACTTATCATTAATTTTTCCCTATTGATGCTGGGTTTTTAGCAGTGGTTAAACTCTGTATTAGATGAAATCAAGAAACTTTGTAAGAGAGGTAGGTCTTCCAGAGAGCCAGCAGAAGACTGCAGGCTCTCAAAGAAACACCACAGAGCCAGAGGAAAAGGAATGGGCTGAAGGAGAGCTCAAAGTGCATGGAGCTCATTTGTGAGCAGAGATGCTTCTGTGCAGTTAGTGTGCCTAGATGCCTGGAGCTTGGATTTTTATTGATTGGAGAGTTGATTCTTGTCAGTTTTCTTGTTCTTATGGAGTAGGAAACTTTGAGGTCCTGAATCCACCATTTTGATTGATGTCACCCAGTTTCAGGCACATTGATTCTTCCCGAAATCCAAATATATACTTAATGAAGCAAAGGGAACACAAGTAAGTGATTCAGACCAGAAGAGACTGGGAAAACATGGTATGTGAATCATGCTTTCCTGTACTGGATATTGCAATAATAGAATCATCATCAACAACATCATCAGCAATGAAAGTAAAGGGATTCTAGCCAGCCCTAGCATAGCCAACATGGCTCTGGCCGGCTTGCCCTTCTCCCCCATTCCCTCGGCCTTACTAAAAGCCACTAGATCACATTCTTGAAGCTAGCCCCCAAGGTCTACCCCCTTATTTGGCCACTTCTTCCTCCTGAAGCTGAATACCAAAGTCCAGATACGAAAGTATTTAGGTCTAACAATCAAAAGCCCCTTTGGCTCACTTAGTTAACATGTCCAATCAAAATAAACACATCCTAACTCCGGTTTTCCCCTTGTATCTCTATAAACCACCATTTGCCTGTGGGTCCCATCTGTCTCGTCTCTATGCAGAAGCTTTCCCTCGTCTCTCTAGGACCCATACCTCTCCCCGTCTCTCCCTTGTTTCTCTCCTCTCCTCCCGTGTCCTCTGTCTTCTGTCTTGGTCTCTTGTTCCCTGCCTTTTGTGCACGTGGGGCATGTATGTCTCTTTTGTGCTGAGAACGTGGTGGTCTTAGGAGTCGTGAGCTGATACTGATTCCTTCAGAAACCCTGTCCTGAAGAAAAAAAAAAAAAACAAGACACCAAAGCAGCAACCCCAACCACAACTCATTTGTGAAGAAGCTGATGAAGTCTGAGGGGTGAATGCAGTTAGGACGATGAGTTGCCAATTCTCAGTCTTAAACTGTAGTCTGATAACAGGAGATGGTACCTTTAGGGGAAGCTGAGCAGAAAGGATACAAGAAATCCTCCCTCTCTTTTTGCATTTTTTTTTACCCCTGCAAGGCAAAAAATGATTTTAAAGTTAAAAGCATATATTAAAATAAGGATCGTCTGAAAAAAGTACCTCATCAAAGACTGCAAACAGGTAACAAAGGTAGCATGAGAAAACAGGTTTACTATTGAATGTCATCCAGGAATTGAGAATTAAGAAAAATGAAATCCAGCTATGTATCAGAATGGCCAGAATCCAAAACCGTGACATCAAATGCCGCTCCGTGTATGGGTCCCTGCAATGCTCACACAGTCCGGGTGGAAAGACAGGCCGCTGCAACTGCTTGGGAGACATTTTCATGGTGTCCTCCGAAACTAGCTGTCTCTGACTGTATCATTCAGCTGTCTCATTCCTTGGTATTGGTTTAAATAAATTAAAAACTTATGCTTAGAGAAAAACTTGTATATACATTTTTAAAGCAGTTTCAGTCACTTTTGCCCTAACTTGGAAGTTATCAAAATATCCTCTCATAGTTCATCAGGTAAGCAATGAGGAGTTATCCATGTGAGGAAGAAATTTACTACTATTTCATGAGGAAATATGGAAGAGACACATACACGTTGCTAAGTGAAAGAACTTAGTTTGAAAAGATCGCATCATCTCAACCAAGGAATATTCTAAGAAAGACAGGATTATGGAGATAATGCAAAAGACTGGTGCTTGCAAGGTGTTCAGGAGAAGGGTGAACAGGCAGAAGAGACGAACTTTTGAAAGTGTGACTACTTTATATCATACTCTATTTGTGAAGGCATGTTGCTATGTATTTGTCTAACCCCTCAGAACTTAGTGCAGAGAGTAGTCCTAAATACAAACTGAAATCTGCTTAATAATAATGTTCCAAAAAAAAAATAATAATGTTCCAAATGTAACAAAGACATCACACGATAAGGATGTTAACAATAGTGTCGGTTTGGTAAGAGGGGGTAAGATACGCATTAACATTTTACTAATTTTTCCTAGCCTAAAATGTCTCTAAAATGTGTTCTACTAGTTAAAATAGGTTAAAAATCTGTCTCAAGTCCATGAAGTTGCCACAGTTTGAGTTTCTAATTAAGAACATTTTAGGTAATCTTGGAGACTTGAATGTTTTAAAAGGGAATAAAAGGCTACCTGCTTTTGTTCTTGAGGCAGATGAAGAAACAATTGGACAGAACCATTTTTCCAACTTCGATTTTGTCTGGACATAAGCCTTACCTTTTTAAGTTTTTTTTTTTTTTTTTTTTTTTTTTTTTTTTTTTTTTTTTTTTTTTTTTTTAAAGAAATGGCAATGAGGGCATTCTGGTAAAAGGCTAGCTTAGAATCCTGGCAATACCATCCTCCATTTCCCTGGTCTCAACCAAAGTCTGAACACTGGATTTGCTTCTAGAAGAGAAAAAGCATAAAGTGACCACAACATCTCCTGTTAACAGGAAGATTTCCTTTCTCCGTGGCATGCAGTAAGACATTGTTGGAGCTCTGCTTTCTGTCCGTGTCATCGTTCTTTTTATGACACAAAATGGAAAGATCTGTGGGCTTCTCTAATGAGAATCTAATTTGCAGGGGCCACTTCGTAACTGGAGACCCAGGGTTAGGACCACAAGCATGTTTTCTACCACTTTTTAAGTGATAAGAGTTTAGCACTTTAGCCCAGCAACACGGATTCTCCAAGCTCTATGGGCCTCCAGTGTGACTTGCCACCTCTTAGTCTTTGTAGTTATTAGTCTTGTTGACTGACATACCCTCACCAGCTTTCTTTCTCTCCCTTTATGCCCAAGCTTCAGCTTAGTTTCTCTGCTCTGTGGTGCCTTCACCCATCACAGATTGTGTGTTCTTGCAAAACAACAAGTTGGATGGCCGCATTGGCTTTCACCTCTACCTCAGTACACACAGCAAGCTCTTTAAGGATTGTACTTGATGTACGTGAAACAAAGTGTGCGTGTGTATCTGGGTGTGTCTGTGTATATGTATGTGTCTGTCCATCCGTGTGTGTCTGTGTGTGTTTGTGTGTGCATGTGTACGTGTGTGTGTGTGTGTGTGTGTGTGCATGTGTGTAATGGTTTTCTTCATTGATTTTTCAAATTCTTATTGCCTGCGTTTCCCTTCTATTTTGAGACAGTTTTTATACCTTATCCAGGCTGGTCTCAAATTTGTGTGCTCAAGTGGTTTTCTTACCTCAAGCCCTCAGGCAGCTGGTATGGCAGGCATGTGCTATCACACCAAGCTTTCTCTTATCTCTAATATGCAGGTTATATGTGATCTTGGGAGGCTTGTATTTTAGTCCATGGGTGGGGGGGACACAGTTGAAAAGTTCCTAAGTGCTAGAGACAGGTGTGATTTAGAAGTGGCAGAGAGCTTAATGTGTGGAGGAGGTGGTGCTTGCCTGAAGCAGTGTGCCCGGGAAAGGATTCTCGGAAGCTGAGCTGAGCCTAGAGCTCAGACTGTGATGTCTGGGAGAGGCCCAGGATAGACAGCATACAGGGGCAAGGGCTGTTGACATGGAGAACTTGGCTGGTGTGTGCAGGAAATGAAGAAACCTGGAGCACAGTTGGGGTGGAGGGAAAGGCACTGATGTGTTGGAAAAGTCGCAGGGGCCGATTCCATGGAGCTTTGGACCCAAGTCCTGATGAGGACCTCAGGTTTCCTGGGAGTTATTTAGTTAACAAGGGAACATGGTCTGACTTATGTATTAGAAGTGTTAATCTGGCTTTGGGGTCTGAATTCATTTAATGGAACAAGGTGAGACCATTGAGGTCACTATAGTTGTAGTTGAGAAGAGGTGATGGTTTGTACAGAGCAGAAGTAATGGCAGGAAGAGGAACTAGCCACAGTACCTAGATTCCAAGAATATCTCTGTGTTAGTAATAATATGGCTAGATAATGCTGTTTTCTGAAGTCAGAGTGACAAGTTGATGTTAGGCAGACACAGATAAAGAAAGAAGTCCGGGTAAGCAGATAGGCTGCATGGTGAACACGTATGCTTCATGATCTACACATATTTATCTTCTTAAATCTTGAGATGAGTTTCAAACTGGGATGGGAGAATGGACAGATGCATACTCCTGTGGTTGTTCCCCTAAGTCTTAGTATCACCATGTGGTAGTTGTGTTACACACAAGAGGTAAAAGCATTTGTATCTGCACATCGTGTGGCTTATTTCAGGTTTTGTTTTACTGAAAAGCACTAACTGGCTTCTCCTTTGGGTGGCTTGCTTTTTCCTAACTATGGGTGCCACAATCTCAGATTCAAACATATTCCCAGATTTAAATACCCATGTCTCCAAAATACCAGGAAAAAAAAAGAGTTCCCAAATGCTAGATTAGCATGTGCTTTGTAACAGGTACTACAGTGTCCAATTTGAAGTGGTGTGTGTGTGTGTATGTGTGTGTATGTGTGTGTTTGAGTGCGTGCTTGCATGTGCATGTGCATGTCTGTGTGTGTGGGTGTGTAGGTTGTAATGCAAACACTGCACCATGAAATATGAAGAACTTGGGCATTCATATATTTTCCATATTCAGGATAGTAGATGATGGATAGCATACACTTCACAAATACTTATTTAATTTGAAGAAATTGAATCTAGTCAGACACTTTCCTAGACTAGCACGCTTTACAACACCCTTTCTCATCTTTCTTCCCCCCTCCTTCTCTTCCTCCTGCCCCTTTCTCTCCCTCCCTCCCTCCCTCTCTCCTTTCATCCCTCCCTTCCCTTTTGTCCTTTCTTTCCCCTCCTTTGACTCTTTTTTTCCTGGTGTAGGCAGTCTAACATCTAACTGATATCTCAGTGTTTTGTTAGCTGTTGGTGAGTCAGGAGAACTTTAAGTTTGGAGCCAGGAATATTTTTATGAGACCTATAAATATGTGAGAATCATGAGCTCTTCCTCTCTCTGTCTAGTAGGCTACTGTAGGGTGAAGGAGACCTGCCATCACACTCCTTGTTCTCAGCCATGATCTTGAAATAGGGAGAGTGTTAGTCCTGTCTCTCAGTGGGACTTATACTGTCTTGTGCCCAGATTCAACATTCTCAATGGAGTTGCCTGTTACTAACATATAAAGATTTTAAAAATATGCATGGCTTTTCATTTTAAATGAAATCTTTTCAATTTGAAGTTTAATTTGATCTTGAAAGTTGAGCATCAGTTCGTGTGTTTTCAAATCCTGAGTTCTAGGCTCATGAAGAAAAGCAAAAGATGTCTGTTTTTATGACTGTGGTGACCTGCAGAAGTCTCCCTGGTGGACATGATAAGAAAGAATTTCTCAGTAACTTCCTCTTATATGGCCTGGCCTGAACATAGGCATAGATGTCTCCCAGTCTTTCCTGGGAAATTTAATTGTGAGAAATTCAAAGAAAAGGCTAAGATTCCTTCTTGTCTGAGTTTCTTCTTTGAATCAGAGCACTACAGAGCAAGGTTGCTGAGTGGAGGTACAGTGACTCTTGGATTGAGTAGCCACTGCTAGGCCATGGGCTGAGATACTGAACCAGAAGTAGTAGTGAGAACTCCTTTGCCTGGACTCCATGGGCAATGCTTTTCTAGATCACAACATGAGAATGTGAAAGAAACAACAAAAGTGGGGCTAGCCCTTCCCGTCCTTATGTGGCATGCCACTCACATGCACATATGGAAGCAATGCCACTTGCCTTGGTAATGACAGAGCCTCTCCCCAAATCTGAGTTCACCAGTTGGCTAGACTGGCTAGACATTCAGCCCCAGCCATCTTCCTGCTGTCTCTCAGGACTGGGATTATGGAGATATAGCATCATGGTCAGCATTTCTGTGGGCGCTGGGGATCTGAACTCAGGTCCTCATGCACGTATGACTTGCAATGACTGTGTTCCAGGCTTGCTCTTTTTACAAACAATTCTCTCTCAGGAACTAATCCAGGGCTGTGACACTGACAGCACCCTTGGAAGACAGAACCCATCCGTTCACGAGAATGCCCACGATTCAGTTACCTTCTGTGAGATTTTATGTTTTAATGATCTCAGAACTCAATCCTTCCATCCACACAGGAGAGCAAGCTACCAGCAAAAGATAATGTTTAGGGGACAAGCCGTATCCAAACCATGGGAAAAGGAAGGCATTTTTATTTATTTTATCTGGCAAAAATCCACATTAGTTTTGGAACATGTGTTCATATTTCCAAAATGGAAATACTCTCATTAAAGTTGCTTAGTGGACAACCCACAAGGTAGGCAGGCAAATGTAAAATAAATGCATGAACAACATAACACAACACAGCACAACACAACACACGAGGAGAGTATTGAAGAATTTATTTTTATCCAGATACTTAAAGAAATAGAAGGTAGTGATAATTAGCAGTATGTGTCAAACCAAAACAATGCTTATGTCACCTGGATGTTTCATCCTGAAGGATCTGGGTCACACCTCACATTCCCTACAATGTGTATGTGCCTTGGATCCTTTTCTG
This sequence comes from Mastomys coucha, assembly GCF_008632895.1. Lineage (NCBI taxonomy): Eukaryota > Metazoa > Chordata > Mammalia > Rodentia > Muridae > Mastomys > Mastomys coucha. Next base: position 17,143,462 of record NW_022196900.1, on the reverse strand, counting down.
TAAAGTGATAGGGTTCTGAATGAGTGGATTGCCAAAGCTCCCCCCTTGACTAGGGGCAAAGGCAGGTTAGGAGATGGCCTTCCCTTGTTTCCCCAATGCAATGTCAGGTCCCTTTCCGTAACCATTTGGCAGCGTGTGGAAATAGGTGTGCCAGCAAAGCTCTCGCAGAGTTTATAGTGCCAACTGCTGTCTTGGCATCTAATAAAGTTTCACCAGTTTTTGTTTGGGACTTTCTAAGCGCCCATGCTAATTTCTTTAGGATTGTAAAAGGTGAGGCGTGTCCACATGTGCAGCCACCAGTGCTGGCTCAGTGGAAAATAATGAGAAATTGCTCACTGCCTGTCAGAAACCTGAGGAATGAGTGTAGAACACTTTAGGAAGCGTTCTCACACCCTGTGCTTCTCTCCAGTCTCTTGGCAAGCCAAGGAAGTAAATACTACTATGCCAGCAGTTTACAAGGCCTCAATATATTAACTAACCCAGAGCAACTTAACTAGCATTATTGAAGTCATAAGACAAGCCCAGGAAATTTCTAAAAATTAATAGACTGAAGCCAGTGAGATGGGTCATCAGGTAAAAGTGTTTGCTACACAGGTCTGCCAACCTGCATCTGCTTTCTAGAACCTTCTGAAAGGAGAGAACCAGGTCTGAAAGTTGTCCTCTGACTTCCATACACAGACAGTGGCATGTATCACCTGTGGAGCACTCACACGCATGTGCATCACACACACACACACACACACACACACACACACACACACACACACTCACCAAATAAAACATAAAATTATCAAAGCTAACACATTGTATTTCTTACAGTGGTTTTAGTTTCATAGCAAAATTAGGTTGAAAATACAGAGTTCCCATCCTGTCTTTGTCACCCACACATGCAACATCCTGCATGGAAGTTGGATATTTGGGGCATGTGAACCTACTTTATTCCCATCACACAAATCACGTAATTTGCATTCAGGTTTAAGTCCAATGACATGTATTAACTGTCATGGGTTTGTGCTCTCTAGAATGCCATGTAGAAAGCACCATGTTGCATTTTCTAGGAGTTGTTCAATTCTTGTCTATTTTCATGTAGATTTAGGCTCCATTTTTGTTTAAGTTTTATAAAGGACACAAAGTCTATCTAAACTTTCCTTTTTATGGCCCTATAGTCTGTGTTCTTTCCTGGCTTTGTTTTATTGTCAAAGATCACTGGACTATATTTCTATGGACTAATTTTTGACCCATTGATATATCAGTCTGTTCTTGAACTACACATAGTCTTGGTTGTTTTAGCTTTACATTAAGTCTTAAAGAAAGGAGTTATAGGTTCTCCTTTTGTTGTTTATTTTCAACATTAAAATGACTGTTCTCTCCCCACCCTTTCTTTATAAATCTTTGAACTGGTTTTACAATGTTCATGACATAAACTTATAAGATTATTATTGTAACTGCAATTAATTTGTCAGTCAACTTGAAGAATGAAATAATAGCAATTTAGAATGGTCTATACATCAACATAGAATATCCTTATAGTTTGTTATTTTTTTTGCTTTCCTTTATCAGAGTTTTGTGGGTTTCCTAGAGTAGATCTAGGACATATCTTATTAGATTTATAAATATTTCATCTTAAAGGATAATATGAATGATAATTGTTTTAAATTTCAAGTCCATTTCCCTTTTGATGGTGTGATTAAGTTTTATACATAACAATTTTGTTTCTATTACCTATTCGTTCTCAGATTTATTTTCTGAGGTTTTCATTAATTTCATTCATTCATTATTTGGGATTTTCTGAATGAATGATTGTGTTACTTTTGAACATATTCAGCTGTATTTTATTTTACCTAACCTGCAGAAATCTTATCTACTTTTATTTCATTAGTATAATAGGCAAGGAATTCAGTACAATGCCAAAAGGCAAAGGTGATTGTAGACACTAACTTATTCCTAATGTTAATAAGAAGAATTAAGCATTTTGGGGTTAATTATAATTTTGATTGTGGGTAGAGTTTTGTATATGTATTTATCAAGTTAAAGAAGTTTCCTTCAAGTCCAACTGATCTTTCAGTTTCTTTTCCTTCTTTTTCTTATTTTTTTTAATTGTCAATGGTTGTTTGATCAAATGGTTGTTTTGTCAAATGATTTTTTATGCACCTAGATACCATGTGGGCTTTCTCTTTTATTCTAGCAAAATGATAGATTGTATGAATTGATTGTAAAATCTTGAACCATTGTTCCATAAACCACATTTAGTCATGGTAGTTATCATATCTAAATGGCCAGAAGTGATTGCCAAGGTGCACAAATGGGTTATCTCAAGAGTAAGTCAATCATGAAAGCCCATTTGACATCATCTCTCTCATAGCTCCTGTTTTTAACTCATGAAGCCATACAGCCCACGGGATCTTGCCAGCAAAAAGATCACCAGACTCAGCCTCTACCCTCTTGAAGTGGAATTGTCAGTTAAAATTCACCTCTCTTTAAAAACACATCATCTACAGAGTTTGTGGTATTGTGTGGTAAGGAACAGACAAAGGATAGAAAGGCAGACCACGAATATGAGAGAAGGCTATAGTTAATATAGCATATGGAAATATAGAAGTGCCTTAGAGCAGAATGATGGGAATGGGCTGTGTCAGATCTAAAGTAAATTGTTGTGATCCTAATGAGGACTTGAAAGAAGACAAAGCAGAGGTTTAAAATTTCTTAGCGATCCCACTCCTAACTAAGAGGCTGTCTTCAGCAGATGTCTATCAGTAAAGGAAAAATTGGTTTTCTTCAATGGAATCTCTTATTGGGTATATTAAGCACAATTAAAGATAAGCAACATTCCAAACAGTAGATGGACAACACAAAATGAACCCAATGGTATATTGTAGACTCTTTGTCTCAGACCGCTGTGTTTGGACATATTTTTGTCTTACTGGTCTTTCTTTTGCTCGTCTTTTGTGGTTCTCAAATTTGTGTCTTTGTAGGTTTTGTTTTTGTGACTGTGTGTGCATTTCTTTCTTATTTTTTTTTCATTCTGATTTGTTTGCTTTCTATAAACAGAGACAGGAAGAAAGGGCATGGAGTTGGCTAGGTAAAAAAGTGTGGAGGATTTGGGAGGAACAGGAGGTGGGGAGGGAAACCATAGTCAGAATATGTTGTATGAGAAAGAATTCAAGAAAGAATTTAGAGAAAAACCCTCTTAAAGACTGTCTTATTCACCGAGACCAGAATGTTGGTGGAAAAATGGACAATAAAATGGAAATGAGAAACATCTTACTGGAGATGGAAGAAAACATCATCTTTGTTGCTTAGCAACAGTTTGGCTCCATTGTGTCTATGCCTGAGGGCTTTACAGAGGAGCATGAAATTTAAAGATAAAGAGTTGCAGAAGGCATCTGTAAGCAGCGAATCATTCAGGCTTCTGCATGGCTACTTTGGGCCATTTTTTGCTATACCACAGGGGAAATGGAAATAACAGAAAGACTTGAAAAATTTGAGGCTGAGGTGATTGGCCAGGGATTTAAGTACATGTTAGACAAGCATGGGGACCTGAGCTTGACCACTCAGAATCAATATGAAAAAGCCAGATATGGTAGCATGTTTTTGTAATTCTAGAATTGGGGAGGCAGAGACAGGCAGATATCTAAGGCTAATTGGCCATCTAGTCTAGTCTAATTGGTGAGTTCTAAGGCCTGATGAGAAATACTATTTCAAAAGATAAGGTGAGATGGCATCTGAAAACTGACACTCAAGGTTGATGTCTGTTCTACATGCATGCACATATGTACAACACATTCCATAACATATACCTGGATATATATGAACAAAATGTATGCGAATAACAACAATGACCAGTGTTGCATGTTAACCCTAAAGGAGAAGTAGTGGCACAAATAACTTGGTGGCAACCAACAACTCTCTAATTGTACTGAAGACGTACTCAAGAAGATGGAAACCATTATAGTACTGGAAACCTAGACAACCCAGGGCTAGTCAAATCAGGGCTCTTAGAGGAGTGCCTGCAACAAATACTTTACAAAAACAGCATAATTTTTCCCTAACTATGCTCTATATGCCCTTATAGCCACAGATCAATGTATCGAACATTGTCAAGGAAACTTCTCTTTGCAATAGACAGAGACTTTTCGAGAAAACCATGGAGACAAATATAGAAATCCATAATTTGCCAAAATTGTAGAGCTGAGAACCAACTGAAATGTTTATAACACAGATCCTGCATGTAGGGCTCAGCAATCATTGCAGAAGAAGGGGAAGAGGACTGTGTGAGCCAGGAGAATAGGGAGTTTGTTGTGAGGCTGTGTCTCCTAGGGATGCTAGAAGATAGGCACATAAAGTCTTATGTGAGTGTCTAACATGAGCTGAACAAAGATAACATCAATAGACATGCTAACATGCACAAGGGGGAAGCTCAGGAGGCCTCAACCCTAGTCAAAGAACTACAGGCAGCTAAAGATTCTGAGAAGGAGAGAAATCATAACCATCCCAAGAAATAGCATGCCATTGGCTATACAATGCCAAATGATCAGGCTATTTATGACCTTACAAAATAAAATAAAATAATTAAAAAGAAATGAAAAAAGATAACGTGTGATTGTAGCAGAAAATTAAGCACATAGCCCACTGGGTGTTGCAAAAGAAATTATCATATGGTACAGTGAGAAATGGGTCTAGAGAAAAACTTAGATATATGTAAGGTTGCCTCTTACTTCAGTGGTAGAAAATCCAAGGGCAGATTGAGTTCAGAGTGGTCTCTGGGAGTTGACAACCTAGAGTTGCCTCATGTCTCTGTTTCTAACCTCTGGTTACTGTGCCACCCAGCTTCAGTATAGAAATGAATTTCAAGACTGGCCACATAGAAAGAAATAGAATCAGGGTTAAATACAGCTATTTTCATATGGTCTTATGCAGGAAGACTGAGGGGAAAAGAGGCACTCAGAAGAGAAGGAAAGACAAAGATGCCAGAGCATGGGTGTAAACTTCTCAAAATAGAACCTTGGAGAGTAAGTTATATTGAAAGGAAGAGCCAGAGTTCTCAATCTTATGCAGGAAGACTGAGGGAAAAAGATGCAGTCAGAAGAGGGGGAAAGACAGAGATGCCAGAGCATGGGTGTGAACTTCTCAAAAATAGAGCCTTGGAGAGTAAGTTATATCTCAGGGGATAATTGTAACTAATGTTTTTCTTTTAATGCTGTCATTTATAGCATTTGTGATGGAATTTGAAATTACAATGTTCAAAATTTTTCTAAGAAACCTAAATGAGATGATTGGGTGATTTTTGAGGGGCTCCTGGCAAGATTATTGGAACTATGGTAGGTCTTGCTAAAGTCTTATTAACAGGGATGTAGGATAGTGGCGTTTACTATAAACAAAGCCAACAATTTTAGCAGAAATTCTCAGGCTATGCCTAGGGAAACCTCCTCCCTCCCAGACTGATCTACACTCAGGTCTTATGCCTAACTCAGCAATACTATTACATAAAATATCTATACATGAAAGGGATAGTCTCTCTATGTCTGTATGTCAGCAGCCTTCAGCAAATGTTAAATGTGTTATTCCTTGCTTATAAAGCCTTCAGTCAGACTCAGATGAAGGATTCCTTTTCTTTTTCATGTCATCATAACTTTTCTGCCTTTCTGTCCTGTATCATTATGTCTGTGAGAAGGACATAGCCTTCCGGGTAGACTGAGTTTTCCCTTCTGAAACTCATGTTGAAATCTAATGCTCATAAGGAGATATTAGAAGATGAGACCAACTGTGATTTTTAGGAGGTGAGGAGTGTTCTGGCCTCATGAGTAGATTTAATCCACTCCTAGTATCAGCACATTAAAAGATTAATGAGTTAATGGATAATCTCAAGAGTGGATCTACAGTAAAAACCAGCTGAACTAGGTCTCCCATGTACTCCCTGTTTCTTGTCATGTGATGCCCAGGGACAGCTTTCAGACTGCATTAGTATGAAGACAATCATCAGATAGAGTTTCCTTCTTGGGTCTGACCCAGGAGCCCAAACAGACCCATTTTCTTTATGGCTTGCTCAGTCTATGGGATTGTCTTATTTGCAGTAGACTACTATACTATTTACTTGGGCCTGGTGCTTTCTTCTATGAAAGTCTCTTATTTATCACATTGGTCTCTTTAATAGACATGTATCTATATCTTCCCCTTGTAAGAATTTTTGCAAGTTGTTTCTTTTTCATAGGTGGTCCATGGAACCTAGACTATAAAGTTTGTGGATATGGAGCTATTTATGATGCATGTTTGTAATCTTTGTAACAGTCAGTGGGACCTGTGGCTTACCTTCTTTTTCATTTAGAACATTAGCAATCTGTGTCTTCTCAATTCTGTCCTTAGTTCGATGGAGTAGAGGATACTTAATTTCATTCATCTTTCTGTAGATCTACTTGTTGGTTTGGTTGTTCTTCTCTATTGACTTTCTGTTTTAAGTTACACTGCTTTCTTCTCTAATTTTTAAATCATACTTTTCTTCTACTTACTTTGGATTTAATTTTCTCATCCTTTAAAGTTTCATTAGAAGGCTGGTTGTAGATCTTTTTTCTTTTATACTATATGTACTCAATGCTGTAGCTTCCCCTGTTTACATTGCTTCTGCTCTGTCCCACAAAATTCTGTGTTATATTTTCTTTAAAATATTTTTAAATGTCTTGTGGTTTCTTTCTGTGATCCAAATGCTATTTAAAATTGTTTTGTTTAACTTAGAAGTATTATGGAATTTTCCTGCTGTGTTTTTGTTATTGATTTCCAGTTTAATTCTAGTGTGGTCTCATGGCAGATATTACATATTTCATAAATTTAAATTTAATCGCCCCCAAACATAATCTTCCTTGAATGTTCCATGTTGGCCTCATAATAGTATATAATCTGTAGTTGCAGATATATATACCACAGCATACATGCAGAAGTTAGAGGAAAACTTCAAGGAGGGGAATTTAGTCTTTCACCGTTGGAGGTAGGGTCTCTCTTATATTGTACTACTACTGTTTGTGTCTAATCTGGGCTCAGGAATATCAGAGCAATTTTCCTGTCTTCACCTCCCATCTCGCTGTGAGAGGGCAGGGATTACAGATGCAGTCATCACACACAGTCTTTGGGGATTCTGAGGATCAAGCGCTCGTTGTCAGGCTTGCATGGTGAGTGCCTTTGCCTGCTGAGCCATCTCCCCAGACCTGACTTCTTTGCAATGATGGAGCTGTTCAGTTCAACTCCGTCTTTACTGATTTCCTTCCTGCTGGATCAACCCACTTCTGAAAGATAGTTATCCATGTCTCCAGTTACAATAGTGGCGTCATCTATTTCTATTTAAGTTTTTTTTTCACATTTCTCCTGCCTTATACTTCAAAAGATATTTGGTTGCTTACATCTTAATGACTATTAAATCTCCTTGGAACATTGACCCCCTCATCCCTTGGAATGATTAATCATCTGCATCCTTGATAATTCCTCTTGCTCAGTGTGCTCTTCTCTTCTCTTTTCTTCTCTTCTCTTCTATTTTCTTTTCTTTTCTCTTCCTTCTTTCCTCTCTTTCTTTCCTTCTTTTTTCTTACTGAAACACATCCTACTTTCTTCCTCTGACAAGTTTACTCGTTATATTCCTGATGGAGATTCTCCTGATTAGTATCAGCACAGTGCGGCTTTATGCTTTTACATTTAATCTGCATATCTTTTTATTCAAAGTTTGTTTCTTATAGACAGTATATAGTTAGGCTATAGCTTTTCACCCATTCTATTAACCCCAGTCTTTTAGTGAATGGATTTAGCCTAATGGTTTCTAAGTTATTATGTACACAATTGAGTTGAATAATAACCATAACTTATATTGTTTTCTATTTGTGCCCTGTTCTTTAGGCCTGCATATCTCTTTTCTTCCTTTAGTTTTGTTAATTAAACATTTTTATTTTGTTTTGTTCTTTTCCTTTCTTAGCATATCAATTTTATATGGTTTTCTTTTATGTCTAAGGTAGTTGCTCAAGAATTGACAAGACACATCCATCACTAATCCAAGTCTATTTTCTAATGACTCTACTGCTTCTGAAGTGGTTCAAGCACTTTATAGTACCAAAATATTTATAACTTTCCACTGACGTCACGGTAATGTCATTTGTTTCATTGATACATGATTCACTGTTTTCTTCTTGAATAAACTGTTAGAAAACTGAGAAAAGACTTTTAGTCTACCTTCATTTATTCAATGTCTTTTGCTTCTTTCTAATGTATATGTATACACACACAAATACAGCTTCTAGATATATATATGTATATATACACATATATATTTCTATCTATCTATCTATCTATCTATCTATCTATCTATCTATCTATCTATCTACACACACACACACACACACACACACACACACACACACACACACAGAAATTTGGACTTACTAGCAATAACTTTTTCCAAAGTTTGTTTGCTGTTTTGTTTGCATTTGAAGAACTCTTCTGGTTCCAGAATTCCAGTTAATCTTTTACCCATCAATGTTTTAAATATTTTATTCTACCTTTCTTGCTCATGCATTTTCCGAGTTGGTTATCATTTCTCTCTTTGCTATCTATATATACCAATTTGTGCTATAATAACAGAATACAATGGACTGGGTAATTTAGAAGGAACAGGGTTTTGCTTCTTAAAGTTTTTGATGGTAGGTGGTACATGGTCAAGATGCAGGTAAGGCATGCCTAATGAGGGCCTCTCTTTGCTTCTAGGGTGATGCCTTGATATTACAGCTTTTGAAGGAAGGACCATGAAACCCTCATATGATAGAAGGGGCAGTGGCTAGAATCTGTGAGAAATCCTTTTTTGGATAGGACCTCAGTTTTACCCAAAAGGCTCTCTGCAGACCTAACCATTTGTCAGAATCATCTCTCAATACTCTCATACAAGACGTCCAAGTTTGAACACTAAATTTTGAAATGGTTCAAAAAAATTATTAGCAGAAGATAAGTGGTCTTTGTGTTTGAATGTTTAAAATATCTTTCCTTTTTCCATTAATTTCCTGAATTTTGAATCTAATATAGGCCCAGATGTAATGCTGTGGGTGCTTGTCCTGCCTCTATAGTTTGCTGTTTGACATTAATTCTGAGGAAGTTAAAATTAAAAAAATTTAAAAATTTACTGTAGCTCTCTCTCTCTCTCTCTCTCTCTCTCTCTCTCTCTCTCTCTCTCTCTCTATCTCTCTCTATCTCTATCTCTCTCCCCCTCACACGCACACACATGAACAGATACACACAGACATACATGCATACACATATACATATATATAGTAATGTACATTACAGATTTGTAGTTGTCTTATAGTTTCAGATATTCTGTTCTGTTATTATTAATGTCAATATCATCATTACCACCACCATCATCATCCTTACTATGGCGTTCCTCTATTTGTTTTCAGTTGTGGAAGATGTATTTTTCTTCAGTTATGTATAGTTTCCTGATGAGCCATCAAAGTTACTCACCATTTCTGTTAGTGCATTTTAATGCATTTCTAGGATTGTAATGATTCCTTTACAGTTTTCCCATTTGTTAGACAGCATTTCTATCTGCTCAGTGTGTTTCTCTGCAATTCCCTTAGCATACTAACCATATTTATATAGTTTTCTTGATCTGGTGTCTTTTAAAATTTCTTTACATTGGAAGGTTTATTCTTTACCTTGTAGTTTGTGCTTGAGAGGAGGACATTATGCTCTGGGTAGGAGGCACTGTGGTGAGCAGGCCTTACTGCCATGGGAAAGTGTTCTGCAGACCTCTGGTTAAGTCTGTATTGGGGGAGCTTGTCTCTCTGGCCAGTGAACTTTGCGTGTACCACCTAGTCTCTCCTCCACTCTTAGGTGAGCCAGGAAGGCTGAAGTTGTTGGAGTTGGGTATCTCCCTGTTCCTAGAGAAGGTAGACTATGCAAAAAAAAAATCTTAGGCTTTGGTGAGATAATAGTTTCTCCACAGCTATGCTTAAGAAGAGAGCAGAATATCAAATCAATCTTTTGTGTCCCATGGAAGAGGCAGGAGGTAAGCTGTTGTGTTTCTGATGTGGCCATGGGAGAGCACCCAGGCATTAAGCTCACACACAGACCACTGTGAGGGCTGCTGTGTATGAGAGAGTGTTTTGGCCAGTTCCATCCTCAAGGGTATTATCTACACTGAACTACAGGTATTTTATGGACTAACACTGAAGTGTCCCTATACGGGCTCCAGGGTGTGGGTGGAGCTCCGCTCATGTGTTTCTGCTCCGTCAGGTTGAAATTGTTCAACTGTCTGTCTCCTGTTTTGGAGGCAGCCATTGTCTGGTGATCTCATAATCAGTGAGGTTGGCCTTTCCCCCTGTTTATTTGACTTTCTAATAGTTAAGAAATTCTTAGCTTCCGCCTCGAGGCAAGAAGCTATGAAGAACCCCGGGGCTGGTCTGCCTCCCACTGCCATACCAGCTGAGACATTCAGTGCGAGGTTCCTGAACTTGGCCTTTTCTACTTGCCAAGGGGAACCTGTAAGATTTGCTGCTGTGGCGTCAATTGAGGCTCCATGATGACAAGCAGATGCTCACATCTGCAAACGGAAAGAAGTGGGGTGCTGGAGAGAACAGACTCTTCCCTCTAAACTCTTTATGCCTCAGAGGAGGTAGGTGCAGAATCACGATGGTAGATCAACCAAGTTGTATTTATTTGTGATCAAACACTCAAATGAAGCTGCCCAGGAGAAGGCAAACACAATTGAGAGGAAAACAAAGTACTATAGAGACCCAGGAGATGTGATTCAGTGGGCCCACTACCAAATCTATTATGAGAAAATGAAGAAGGAAATGACAAGGCAGGCCTGCCTCTCAGGTATTTCCTCAGTACGTACCAGCTACATGACATCACAATAAAGCCCCACACAAGAAGACAAGCCCAGGGCATCCAGGGAACCCTGACATTCACTCAGACATTTACAGTGTATGCGGTAAGGATGGAGTAGACCCACAGCTAGGCTGATGATGTTGGCAACTTTTATCTCTAGTCACTTTGACCTGATGGTGAAGGGAAGATGACCCCGGAGGGCCAGGATTAGAAAGGGCTTCACTTTCCACCCAGGTTACAAATTCCTCTTCTAATTTGCCTTGCCTTAAATGAAAATGTAGCCATGAGTGAATAGTGATACCCAGTAAGTGGGCTCCATGGCTGTTAATCTCAGCATGAGCACAATTTTCAGCTCTCTCTAACTCCCAAGTTAGCTTTCCTCTTAAGCTAATTTCTTTTTCCAGTGGGGTCTTGAGGCCACTCAGACCTAATAGATTCTCTTCAAATTGCTTGAGGGGGCAATCCCTTTTCCAGTTTTCCTATAGATGCCTTCCAATCTCAGACCCTAGGAAGTTATTATCTTTTAAGAGAAAATATTCCATGTTATTGTTTATTTTTTTCTTCGGGTGAGCATTTCCAGTTTTGGCCCTTGATAATGACCCGAGAGATATTGCTCGACGTAATTAACAGCTTAAAAACTACCATTTTAAAATGAGGTTCATTTCAAGACTTCTCTCCCCTCCTCCGCTCCTCTTTTTGTTGTAACGCTCAAGAATTGTTTCTGAGGAAATCAACATGCATATTAACTTTACAACATCTGGGCTAATTCAATATTCTTTATTTGCCTTTTAGATTTTAATTTTGATGCACATGAGCAGAAATGCTTTCCAGCCATGCCTTCCACTGCTGACTTGGCTGTAGGACGCTGTAGACGGCACACACAGGCAGCAAGAGGGTTAGGTGCAGGCTGTTCATACTATACGTAAATTGCACCATGCCAGAAACCCAAACCTGCATCCCAAAATGCTTCAAAGGGAACTATTTCCCTGGAGGGAATTGGTAAAATTGGAGTTGGGTGAGCCTCAAAGAGTCTTGATTCTCAAACACAGCTTATGTTTGGATTCAGAATTGAATTTGGCTCCAGTGGTTGGCATCTCTACCCTGCCCTGTGAACTGCCCCAGCCACAGGGGATTGGGGCGGGGGAGGGGGGAGAGAAGAGGAAGAGGAGCAAGAGGAAGACTGAATTGGGGAGCTGAGTTTCCAAAAACACACAATAGCACAGTGGTGGTGCAATTAAGATAATTAGAAAATGGAGTTTAAATGGCCAGAGTTCGTTTTTATCTCTTGTCCTCTGTGGTGGCCTTTCAGCTGCACGGCTCTGTCCCCTTTGATCCACTTTGCCTTGCTCTTTACTTCCTTTCTACTTTCTTATAAGATTGCTGTTCAAGCCTATTGCCCTCTTCCTCCCAGAGTGAGCCTCAGGGGCTTGACTTATGAATTTCAGGGCTTTTTAAAGGGCTGGCAGGTTATGAAACAGTATGTTCAGTGTGAGCTCGTTTGGAGAGGGAAACCATGCATTTCGTCTGTGCATGTATGTGTGCACACAAGCCAGTCATTAGGAGGGAGCTTGTGAATATTTACGGTTTTTGCCTGGAACATGGCTAAGTTTCAAATGGTTCTCGTTCTGAAACTGCTCTCTGCAGGGGAACAGGCACTTATGCTGTAATGAATGCCACATATAAAAGGCTGGCAATTTAGCACAATGTTATCACCAGCTTGTAGAAAAAATATTCTTTCCTGCACCCCTTTTCTTTTTGTTGCCTTTACTCTGCTAGTATTAAAATTCAGATCATTGTCGATTGCATTTTGATTGTGCGAGGATGTTTGCCCTTCATTGAAAACATTATTTTAATTTTATCAGTTGCAAGTATGAGAAAGTCATCATTGCATTACTTTAGACAGTTGAGAGATTTCCATCATACCATATATAAGGGCTTACAAAGTCATAAGCTCCTTACTTCAGAGATACACATTCTTGTAAAGCAAACTCAAGCAATTCATTGCATAAGGAAAGAATCTAATACCAAGTTCCCCATCGACAGTTTCACAAACCAGTTTCAACTATAAAATAGACAAAAATGTGGGTTCCAGGAATAAAAAAAAATGAGAAAAGAGTGCAAATGTATAGCAGTCACTCACAATTTAGGAACATGTGAATTATTAACTATCTATGTACACATAAGATATATGAACATATGAAGTTACACAGAAGAGGTTGTGAATCACATATTAAATAAATAACCCCGAGGAGACTCAAAACAACCTGTGGTAAAGGAGCAAGAATCGAAGTGAACATTATTGCAATGCTAACTGTCTATCCTGGCAAAGGTTTGGCTGACTTATCACATGTTCTATACTAATAACAGAGCAAGAAGTCTTTAAGGAGAGATAGGAATTTAACTGTCCTATAAATCATGGCAGTACTCCTGTCTTGGACCTTCTGTAAATCACGGTCCTTGGAGTTTCAGTTGAGAGAATCCTTTAAGAAGAAAAATGCTCTCTCTCTCTCTCTCTTTTTTAATATGGGAATACTTCTGCAGTTTCAAAGAGTTTATCCTCATTGTGAGAATCCAAGAGATAATGCTTTCACCCAATTATTTTGATATATGTGTGTGTGTTTATGTGTTCTGGAAAAGATTATTAATTCATTCTCCCACTCATCACACAAATCCTCTTTTAGAGGCTACCGTGAGCCAGCCCTTATGCTAGAGGCCAGGAACGAAATGCCTAAAGCCTTCTGCTGTGGTCAATTAGAATTCATAAATGGGAATGACTTCAACCATCTCATTTAACTCACAGAATGGTGAGGTCCGCAAAGTGTGCCTGCCAGGACTGTTGGCTTCCCTTGGGCTGATCTGAATGGCACACAGAACTAGATACCCAGCTGTCTCTATTGGAATTGGAGTACTCCACAATTGGCACCGCTGGAGAAAGGCCACGGCAGGCCTGGCCGCAGAGCTATCGCTCCATACTATGGAAGAAGAGCCTTGCCAGGATACTTGAAACCAAAAAGAAATGCTGACTTCCAAATTGCTTTTCTTCCAGGCTTTCTCTTCAGTGAGTTTCTTTGGCATGGGCATTGCATACAGAAGAGCTTCTCTACTTCCCACTGGGAATCTAAAAAAAAAACGAAGGGGGGGCTTGATTGAGAAAAAGTCTATATTATGGGTTTGTCTAAAATGATAGAAAGTTTTGTAAGGGGAGCAAGCGTTTTCCAGGAGAGATGACACAATGATGAGGATGAATTTCATGAACATTCCAGTACCATGGTAGAGCACATGATTCATTCATAATTGGATTCAGTCACTGCTCAGCCTCTTACTAAGCTTAAGCCTCAAAAGTATCAGCTTAGGAACCACAAGACCAATTTCTCAGACCAAGACCTCAGCACACATGCATGTGTGATTATTGCATCTCTCTATATGAAGAAACTAAGGTATGGAATTGCTCAGCAACCAATAGATAAGTAGGAATTTAAGACCAGACAGTTCGGTTCTAATGTACAATCTCAATGCAATACCACCTTTTTGGTGACTATCTTCTTGACCACCCAAGGCTGTCCAGCATTCTAAAGGCATGCATGGATTAACCAACTAAATTCTCATGAAATAAGTACTGTTTCTTGCATTGTTTTACAAAGGAGTTACCTAAGGAACACCCCCCCACACACACACACACACAAACCACTAAATAAATAGTGTATAAACTCTGACCAGCTCAAGCTTCGTGAGGAGCATGGCTCTGGCAGGGCTTATCCTTCTGTCCCATTCCCACTGTTTTGCTAAAAACTGTTAGATTGCATTCCTAAGCTAGTCACCAAGGTCTAGTCCCTTATTTGACCACTTCCTCCTCCCAAGGCTGACTACCAAGGTCCAGGTATCAAAGTATTGAAGTCCATCAATTTAAAGCCTCCTTTGGTTTACCTAATTAACATGCCAAATTAAAATTAAACACCTCATTTTAACATAATGTTTCCCATTTTATCTTTATAATTGTCATTTGCCTATGAGGCACATCTGTCACCTCTCTATCCAGAGACAGTCCTTTGTCACACTCCAGTACAAATACCTGATACCCTTCTCCCTCCCTCTCTTTTCCCCCTCTCCTTTGACTCTTTCTCCTTCTCCCTCTTCCTGTACCTCCTGTCTTTATCCCTTATCCAAGTCCATTGTCTTTCTGGGTGTGTGTATGTGTGCGTGCGTGCGTGCGTGCGTGTGTGTGTGTGTGTGTGTGTGTGTGTGTGTGTAAAACAGGTGGGTACTTCAGGCAGGGCATAGTTACTTCTGAGCCATTATGTATCCTAAAAATGGTTTGAGGATTATTCCTCATCTCCAAACCCTTTTCTACCCTGTTTTAGGAAATTGGAACCTGCCAACCTCTCTGCTGCTTCACCAAGTTGGTGGACACCAAGCCAGTGGCTCCTGACAGGCTATGATAGGGAACACAGGAGGGGAGGGAGTCTCACCTTCCCGACTGCCTCCTGCTCCTGTCATTCAAGCAGCCTGGCTTTTCACCAAGGGACAGCTTTCAGCTTTCCAGCATGGGCCATCTTTGTGCAGCATCACCATGCCCTCTGCCGTCTTAGCCACAGGATATCTTCTCCATGGTCTCTTGTTATGGCCTGTCCAAGCCTCGTCATCCAAGCTCAGAGACACTAACCCTTGCCTCAAAGACCCCCAGATAAGAAATCTGAGAGTCATTTCCACTGCATCCTCCTTCAGGCTTCTAAACGTTGACATTTGTACACATCCTTTTGTTGCTTTGGCTTCTGTCACTCCATTGTCCTCGTCTTTGAATGTTTTAGTTAGCAACTTAATTTTATTTGACAAGCTCTTAAGTTAAATTATTTCCTTCAAACAACTGGCATGGATTTTTGTCTCTTGCCTGGATCCAGACTGATAACTCAGAAAATCTCAGGCTTGTTCAAGAAACTGAAGAAATTCAAAATAACATCTTATGAAAGACTCATGTATTCCATCCACACTGACACAGTCATTATTTTCCTTTTATCAGCTTTGATTATTTTCCCTTATTCAGCAGCTAAGAAGTCAAAGGTTTAATTTATATTCATACAGGAAGAAAAAAAGATAGTTCCTTCTGTTATTTTTTTCAGTCTTAACTTCATATTTTCTAGAATTTCCTTTGGGTAGTGAATTGTGTTGATAAAGTTCACACTGATATCATGGAGCTAAGGCTCATATCTTTCTATATATGTCTGTTTTAATGGCTCCCATTCTTTTCCCATGTATCACAAAGGTGAACGGAAACTTAAGCATAGTTAACATTGAACTTTGCCTTCCTTTCATGAAGCTTAAATCTAAAGGAGTCTGCTGTGTTTGAATCATCTTTGTAAACAAGAAGGCCCTCAGAGAGAGGCAAGAGCATTCTGAAACCAATGTGGAACTGAATTCAAACTTTGTTGTCCGGCTTGGTCTTTTTAATTGTGGCAAATTGTGATTTCCTGTTTTCTTTCCGGGGCAGGAACAAGACTGAAGAAAAGGCCCCGTAAGGATACTTGGACACCAAAGGACTCTTACAAAAGAGCATTTTGATGATTTGAGTAGAAATAAATTAGAAACATGCTACAGTACTTGATGCCTTTTAAAGTCCCAATAAGGTTAAAAATGAAGAGCCAGTGAGGGGCTGGAGACAGAAAAACCTGATGCATGAAATATCTTCAATCCTCTTGGGCCATTTAATGGGTCTCAAAGTATACACCAAGCTGCATATGAATCAGTCAAGGAAGAATTTTGCACCTATTGGCCATCAGATATGCAAGCAACAATATCAATTAACATCAGAATCTGTTTCAACAAAATTGAGATACAAGATGTTGTTTTGGTTTGCTTTATGGAGCAGCTGTCCCTGTGCCTCACTGCGCAGTCTCAAATAAAATGTCTTCGGAAGAAGAAAGTGAGGGTTGTCTCTGTAGTGCTGGCTGGATGACAAGAAGGACGGATTGCACCTACTGCATCCTAGAAGTCTGGCCAAGACCGGAAGCACTTATTTTTGAGGGTCAGCTTCTAAATTCAACCACGAAGATCATATCCTGTGGCATTTGTTAGCTTTGACGTCATTGCCTCTCATCCTATGACCACTCTTTAAAGTGATTTCATGGATATCAGGGTAAACAAGTTTTCTTACTCTTAATTTTCAGAAATTCTGTTAATAAAAACCAGGGCTGGTCTCGAGGGAGGAAATGGAAGAAGAGCTGTATTTCCAGTACCTGGAAAAGTTCAGGTCCCTGAGCTGGGACTGACTATACTGTGAAGGATAGCCCATGAGCAATGGATCTTCGAGGTCACTCCTCTCCTCTAGGAGAGTCAACGTCTCACACTAAGGACTTAGTGCTTGTTATTTCTTACTTAATAACTCACCATGCTTTACGTTTGTTGCCATGGACTCCCAACAATTGCTTCAGTCTGTGCTCACAGCTTTCAGCTTGCTGTGCATTTCCAGG
Source organism: Mastomys coucha (assembly GCF_008632895.1). Taxonomy (NCBI): domain Eukaryota; kingdom Metazoa; phylum Chordata; class Mammalia; order Rodentia; family Muridae; genus Mastomys; species Mastomys coucha. The sequence continues at coordinate 17,126,147 of NW_022196900.1, read as the reverse complement.
GCAGTATGTCTCACTCTTATGTCTGTGCTCTTTAGGACTTACCTGTCCCTTGGTGACTGTGAGCTTCAAAACTAATTTGAAAACTATGTTCTCAGAATTCATAAACCAAAGAAGAGCCTTCTTCTCTATTCACAACTAGAAGCTATCTGACTTAGTGTCAAAATTCTCAGTCTTTAGGTTTTTGCTCTTCAGCATCTCTGTAGACATTAACATTTTTTTTTCTTTTTGGTAGTGTGACAATACCTAGAATCCAGGGGCCAGACTACTTTTCTAATTATTTTTGTCGTTAATCTATACAGTTTATTTGAATATTTGATTGATTACCTTATTATAATTAAACAATTTAAAAACGTGTAAGAGTAATTCTAAAAACAGCTGCCTTAATTTTGTTTTATTTTGTTTTTTGCCGTGAGTAAAATTCTTGGTTGTTTTCTGCAGTGAGTAGTGTATGTGTGTGTGTGGTGTCTGATGTGGTATGCATGTGTGTATGTGTGAGGTGTGTGTAGTATGATGTGTGCATGTGTGTGTGCACATGCATTTGTATATATCTATATATCTCGTTCTCTATCTATCTATCTATCTATCTATCTATCTATCTATCTATCTATCTATCTATCTATCTATCTATCTATCTATCTCACACGCCAGCTTTTCACTTTATTTCCTCATAAGGAAACAACAGGATTTGGCCTTTGGCTAGCATGCTTCTATAGGACAGAGGTAGTGAGTTTTTTTCCACCCTGCCTTTTGACATCTGGAGCTAATGGAAGGCAGAGTCTATTATAACCCAGAACACACTGCTCTCTGGGTCTTCCACTTCCTGTCTTCAGGTGCATGCTTCCTCTTCCAGACTGTATATGGCTCTACCAGACATATCATGCCACCACCCTCTTCTCTTCCCAGTGGTATGAGATTGCTCCTGGTTTTAGCCCTAGGATTGATTTAAAAACAAAACAAAACAAAACAAAACAAAAACCCAGACATTTTAGTTATGTCCCATCATGCAAAGTGGAGCTCTCAAGCTTTTGGGTTATTTTCTTCAGGGTTGATTTTTTCAGTTCTGTGGGAGGTTTCCTCTGATTCATGCACATTTTAATGGTAGTTTCTCTGGGTAGGGCTGCCAGCCAGATGTCATATGAAGCAGAAATGAAGAGTACATCTGAAAATCCCCAGATATGTACTGCTAAATAACACTCCAGAAACACTTTGTTGCAATGGCCACCTCTGTGAGCCATCCATGGCTTCTTCGGCAGAACTGCCTTTGAATCTGTCCTGGGGGTTTTTGGTCAGTGCTTTTATTACCTTCTGCTGAAGCTCATAATTTGATATCTTTAGAACACTTGAGAAACTTGAATTTTATTTTGTTTTGTTTTTTTAAAAATGGAGAACCAGTGTGGCTTATGTAAGAGACTTTCAGTTTCTGTTACCAGGGGTTAAGCCTTGGTTCTTCCATTTTGATAGAGACATAATACCCAAAACTCTTTGTTTCTCTTTCACAGTGATGACTGCCATTTTTACCCACACAGTGGTGGGGAGGGCTCGAACTGTAGAGCAGGGAGGTGCTCTGTGGGTATGAATTCCATGACACTGTTGACCGCATGCCTGAGTAGATGGAGTCTCCAGTCAGGACAATACTCCCCCACTTATATGCTACAGGGCTGCTCAGGGCTTTGAACAAGACTTGGTGTTGTTTAGTATAGAATCCTCATTAAAAGCATCCAAATGGGCTGGCAAGTTGGTTCAGGAGTTAAAGGTCAACGCCATGAGTTCATTTCCAGGAACACAGGTGGTGGAAGGAAAGAGCACATTCCCACAAGCTGTCCTCTGACCTCTACAGGCATGCAGTGGCACCCCATGCCTAATTTAAAGAGGTAATAAAAAACTCATTAGTAAGGAAATGAATACGTTCTCAGCAAGGTACATGGAACAAAATTAAGTGTTTCAGTAAATGTCAGTCAATGTCATTACAGTCACCAAACTACGTGGCAAGGCACCATACAAAGCACCCACATATATAAGTGTTTGCAGGGGAAAAAGAAAAACAAAATTACATGACGTATGGAAATTTCATAGATTCAGGCTAGGGCCTCTTCACTCAGGGAACCAGAGTTCCCCACTGGGCAGCTCACAGACTGTAACACTAATTCCAGGGGATCCAGGGGATCCAGAACCTTCTCTGCCCACCTGAATTCATCTGCATACCCTTCCCCATAACACACGCGCAAGCGCAGACACACACACACACACACTCACACACACACACACACAGACACACACACTATTTTAAAAAAATCATACACTTATGGTCTTAGATCTAAACTTTATGCTCTTTTAGTCTGGTTCCTGGGCTCTTCTGGAACCTGATTTCTCTGTATGTTTTTTTTTCTGTTGTTTTGTTTCTTTTTTTCCAACAAAAATCCAGATGATAGTTTGCAGCAATTTAATTTAATTGACAAAGGAATTAAAAAGATGTATTTTTTTCCTCCTCATGTTGTTCTCACAAAGAGAAAAACAGAAACAAAATAAAATTCATGCAGAAAACCTGAACCTTCCCATCTTTTTTTTTTCCTGTCCCAAGATTTCAATTAACTCTGTAGAAAAAAGTCTCACAATAATGCTGTTAATACTTAAAAACAAAACAAAACAAAGCACCTCTGTGAACAGTATAATTAGCATTTTTTTTCCTCAATGATTTTACCCGAATCTTCTCAGTCTTCATCATTTTAGCCTGTTAAGTGAACTTCATTCGGGTACTTGATTTGGGGAGGATTAAGTGAAGCATGATATGAAATGTGTCTTAGAGACCCTGGCATTTGCAGAATGTATCTAGTATGCTGTGTGAGTCTTATGACTAAATGGAGATACCCAAGTCCTCTGGAGCTTTGGACCCTCCTGTGTGAAGACTGAGTTGGTTCAGGAGATGAAATTCCTGCTGCTAATCCTGAGGATCTGCCATGGTAGAAAAAAAAAAAAAGCAACTTCAGGAGCTATCGTCATCCAAGCTTCTACTCTCCAATCACACACCGTGGTACAACACCACCCAACAAAATAAATAAATGATGTAATAAAACTGGAAAAATATGGAGAGAGTGGGCAGCTTTGCTCCTGATTTAGTGAAATTGCTTTAGTTACTCTCCATTTAATCGATGTTGGCTATTGGCTTGCTGTGTATTTCCTTTATTATATTTAAGTGTGCACTGTGTTTCCCTAATCTCTCCAAGGCTTTTAACATGAAGGGGTGTTGTACTTTGTCAAAGGCATTTTTGGCTTCGAATGAGATGATCATGTGAATTTTTTCTTTCAGTTTGCTTATATGGTGGCTTATTTTTATGGATCTTCATATATTGAGCCACCCCTGTATGCCTGGGATGAAGCCTACTTGATGGTGGATAATGTCTTTGATGTGTTCTTAGATTTTGTTTAGAAGTATTTTATTAAATATTTTTGCATCAATGTCCATAAGGGAAAATGGTCTGAAATTCTCTTTCTTTGTTGAGTTTTTGTGTGTTTTAGGTTTCAGGGTGACTGTGGCCTCATAGAATGTGTTTGGTAGTGTTCCTTCTGTTTCTGTTTTGTGGAATAGTTTGAGGAGTAATGGTATTAGCTCGTTTTTGAAAGTCTGGTATAATTTTGTACTAAAACCATCTGGACCTGGGCACTTTTTGGTTGGGATACTTTCAATGACTGCTTCCATTTCCTTAGGTGTTATAGGACTACTTTAATTGTTTATCTGATCTTGATTTAAATTTGGTAATTGGTATCATCTAGAAAATCATCCATTTTATTTAAACTTTTCAGTTTTATGGAGTACAGTGTTTTGTAGTAAAAACTAATGATTCTTTGGATTGTTTTCAGGGTCTGTTGTTATGTCTCCCTTTTCACTTCTGATTTTATTGACTTAGATATTGTCTTTCTGCCTTTTCGTTAGTTTGGCTAAGGGTTTAATCTATCTTGTTGATTTCCTAAAAGAACCGGCTCTTGTTTTTGTTGATTGTTTGTACTGTTTTGTTTCTGATTAATTTCAGCCCTGATTTTGATTATCTCGTGCCTTCTGCTCTTCCTTACTGTGCTTGCTTCTTTTTTTTCTAGAGTTTTTCTAGTACTTTTAAAGTACTGGTATAAGAACTTTCTAATTTCTTTATGGAGGAACTTAGTACTATAATCTTTCCTCTTAGCACTTCTTTCATTGTGTCCCATAAATTTGTGCATGTTGTGCATTCATTTTCATTGAATTCTAGAAGAATTTTAATTTCTTTATTGCTTCCTTGACCCAGGGGCCACTCAGTAGAGAGTTGTTCTGTTTCCATGACTTTGCATGTTTTCTGTTGTTTCTGTTGTTATTGAATTCCAGCTTTAATTCATGGAGGTCTGATAAGATACAAGGGGTTATTTAATTATTATTATTATTATTTTTTGTATCTCTTGAGGCTTACTTTGTGACTGACTATATGGTCAATTTTGGAGAAGGTTCTATGAGTTGCTGAGAAGAAGGTATATTCTTTTGTGTTTGGGTGAAATGTTCTATAGAACATTTGATATAGGTCCATTTGATTAATGACTTCTGTTAGTTTCATTATTTCTCTGTTCCGCTTCTTTCTCAATGATCTGTCTGTTGGTGAGAGTGGCATAACCTGCCTAGAAGATGCACAGGGATAAAGATGGAGTAGAGATTGAGTGAATGGCCACAAATCACTGGCCTAACTGGAGACCCATGAGAGAGGGCCAGCTTCTGACACTATTAATGATACTCTGCTATGTTCATAGACAGGAGGCTAGCACAATTGTCTCCTGAGAGATGTCATTCAGCAAGGGCTGAAACAGAGGCAGAGACCCACAGCCAAATACCAGGGGGGCAATTAGGGGAGTTGTGTGGAGGAGTGGCTATAGAATTGAGCAAGCTGGAATGGTCAGGGACACCACAAGAAGACCTACAGAAGCAACTAATCTGGGCCTATGGGGGCTCACAGAGACCACTAACCAAAAAGAGTATGTGGGTTGGACTTAGGACTCCTACACATTTGTAGCAGATGTGCAGTTTGGTCAACTGGAGCTGGAACTGTCTCTGACTCTCTTGCTGGTCATTGGATCCCCTTCCCCTATCTTGAGTGTCTGGTAAGACCTCAGTGGGAGAGAATGTGCTTACTACTGCTGAGACTTGGTATTCCAGGGAGGGCAGGTACCTAAGGAGGGGATTCCCCTTCTCTGAGGCAATGGGGAGGTGTAATGACAGGAGAGATTTGTGAGAGTGGGGCTGAGCAGAGAGGAGGGAGGGGACTGCTACCCAGATGCAAGGTGAATAAATAAATTAATGAAAAATAAAAATACAAATATATAAAAAGAACATATCAGTTCGGTTGCCCCTTTTGCCCAGTGATACCCTAGCAGTGCTTCTGAATGCATATTGCTCTCTCTCAGCAGGCTTTACTGGAATCTGTAAGAGCATACTCTCTTCCAGTTCCATGCCTTCTGTTGACTTCTGCATGAAGTTCATAATCCTTAGCCTGTTTTCCAAGGCTCTTTCTTGTCAAACAGGAAACTGTTGATCGCATATCAGCTTTGAGTTTCTTCTGATCTTGAACTTCAGCCACAGGCCAGTTTCCTCTAGACCTTGCATTATTTTCTCTTTTTGTTCCTGGTCCTTCATTGACCTGGTAAATTCTTAAGTGAAATATTATGGTCTTTGAGGTTCAGTTTCTTCCATGATTCTTCCATAGGACATGTCAGCTGATACACTGAGAATCATGGTAGTGATAACCTGTTGCTGATCTACTCACTCTGTCTCACAAGCCTGGTGGAACCGACTCATTTCCATCCCTTACTTGTGCGCTAGACTAGTCAGGCATGTTTCCCAGGATCTTGTTTGCAACTATCTAGCCTTAGACTGAGAAGCTCTTTACTCATCTGTGACAATTGCTCAGGTCTTTGGAAACTTGGGGGATTTTTCCCACTCTGTCATTGACTGTCCTTTCCTTTTTCTGTCTTCTCATTTTGTCTCTTTACTGATGGTGAGAAGAGCCCATCCTTCTGCATCTCATGATGGCAGAGGAGAACATTTGACAGGTCATGATTTCCCTGTGGGTGCAAGAATGGGAGGATATTTAAGAATCTTTACATCTCCTTCTTCTAGCTTATATCTGTGCTGGGCAGCCTGTTGTGTTTTCCATCATATTAGACACTCCTCCTCAACTGTGTTGGATAAGGACCTAACATAAAGATACTATGGACCTCACACAATTAAATTATTTTCATGTAATTGTTTCTAAAATGAGGGCTAGTGTGGAGAAGCATCATTATTATGTCACAAGATCTTTATGGTGATTGGGCACACATATTGCTGTAATGAGAACCTCTGATTTCCCAGGCATGAGAGTGAGTGTTATGACAATGGAAACATAAAAAGAGGATGTAAATCCACAATCCACCAACTTATGCACATAGTGAGAAAGACACATGAGAAAGCAATGTGCTTGAAAAAGAAGCTGCTGGTTGTAGAACCTGAGAGCCCAGAGAAAAGGAATCCAGTGGGGATCCACAAGAAAGTGGGACAAAAACTGAGTTCTAACTCCTTACAACTACTCTATATTACACATCTACAAGCACAGAGAATGCCACACTTATATCTGTATCTACAGCCCCTGTCTTCAACTCTCTAGCAAGTCCCTTAAGGGAGAGCCTAGGACACAGTACTGTATATGAAAGACTGAAGCAAATGAGATGGGAAATATGATTCGAATTTACTTAACAGTTGTTTATTATTATTATTATTATTATTATTATTGTTATTGTTATTATTATTATTATTATTATTTTAACTCAGTTGGACTTCTTTGTTATAATGAAGTAACCATCTTTAGACTTTGGCCATTTTGCCTGAATATGATGTTTTGGAGACAATGAACACAGGGTGGACCCAGAGTCATTGAATGGCTAGTGAGTTAAGCACAGGGTAGAAAAACATAGGGAATTGGAAATGTTAAACAATCATGGGACAGTCTCCTTAGGTCTCTGTTACTGGCATCATAGGCCCAAGGCACTGCCTGACCATGTATTTGATTTATCAGTACTGTCTTTGTGATTAACTCCTCAAGTGACAATGTTTGCTTGCACAGTCCCCTATGTGATGGCTAACATCAGCAGCAATTTGCTGGATTTAGGATTATAATAATGCTTCTCAGTTGTTTCTATATACAAGTATGTTTCCAGAGAGGCTTAACTGGGGTCAGAAGACCAGCTCTGTGAGCAATGTGGGAACACTGTCTCTGGATTAGTCAAAAGGAGAGAGTGAGCTGAGTGCAACCTTTCTCTTCCTGCCCCCCAATCTCACCACTTTCTTCCTGTTTCCTGACCAAGGATGTGATGTGACCAGTTTTCTCATGCTTTTGGGCCATGACTTCTTCACCATGATATACTGTACTCTCAAACCGTGAGTCAAAATCAGCCTTTTCTTCCACAAGTTGCTTTTGTCAAGCATTCTTGTCTCAGGAACATGAAAAGTGGCTAATATACCTTAATATTCAATGTTCAAGAGAGGCATTTTCCTGATTGAATAACCCAGATCTCCCTCAGATGCAGGCACTCCAGCACACAGGGATGGCAGATATATCCCTGACTTTCTTGGGGAAATCAACCAATGGTGACTCCTTCCCTGCTTTACTCCTGTAAGGGAAGGGCACTGTGTATCCAGGAGCTGTGAGTCTACTCTTAGGCTTTTGCACAATGAGTACTAACTTCCCAATTCTGCCACTTAGCAGTGGGCTGTACTCACAGGAAAGCTTCCGACGTGAATAATTCATCTCTCTCACATCTTCACTAGGATCCTGACAGTTGGCAATGCACAGCTGCTCTTAAATGAATGATCCATGAAATGTGTTTGGATCTTTTTCAGATATGAAAACTAAGTCCAGCTTGCTCTTTCTGCCTGCACATCTGTAATGTGTACTGTGTAACCACAGAGATAGCCTTGTGGAAAGGAGGTTCCCAAGAGGAGAAGCACGCATGGCAAGTAAGTGGAACAGCCAATACTGAGTGGGCAAGACAGTTAAACTGTGTCTGTGTGACCTTCCAAATCACTGAAGTGGCCAGTGAGAACAGACATGGGCAGCGGCTTATACAGTCATACATCATATGAAGCAATCGTGTATTGCCAGTATGGAATTAAGATTTTTTTTTTCATTTTAATGTCCATACCATGTTTTCCTCAAGGCTTGGACTTCACTTGCTGGGTTTTATTTTATTTCTCCCTGTCTTCCTATCTGTCTGTCTGTCTGTCTGTCTGTCTGTCTGTCTGTCTCTCTCTCCCTCCCTCCCTCCCTCCATGTGTGTGTGTGTGTGTGTGCATGTCCCTAATGAAACATTTCCAAAGATCAGGAAACATATTACGTCTCTGGTAATGTGGTAATTTGTCCAATGATTCATTAGTGAGTATGTTAATTTCTATTTTTGTTCTTTATACTGTGAATCCTCAGAAGCAAGGCCCACATTTGCATTAATTTCTCAAAGTGGGTAATGAGGTGAGATGCTGACTTTGTGGCTATGTTTGTACTGAATCTCACTACTCATATATTACTGTGATCTGTTTATTACTCATGAGAGTGCTCTAAGGCCGATGAGTGATGTTCCCTAGAAATTGAGACTCATAGTTAAATGATTTGCTATGATCACATAACCGTTGAGGACTAGGTTGACATGAAAACACTACACACTCACAGGTTTTAAGTTAGCGTCATAATATAGTGAAGGAAATGCTCATCAAAGACATTCCAGTTTTGATTGACTGTTCTACTTACAGAGACTTACTTGTACCATTGAGAAATACATATTAAAGGGTAGTTTTGGAATTTTTTCAGCGCTTTTGGTGGCTGTGAAGTTAGAAAATTGATCTATCTGGAAAGAGATATTATTGAATACTCTCTTGATGAGTAGTAGAGTTAGTCAAGTTAAGGGATTTTTTTTTTCCTTTTTGGGCATGTAGCAAGAACATGCTTGCTTTTGTTTTGATCTATCCTGGAGGAAGCAGAAGCATGCATACTGTGAGCCTAGTGGCAGGAGTATGAAACAAGGTTAGGAAACTCCTAACCTTGTTCCTGTACTGGGACTGATGAACTTAATTATGCATATCAGTGTGATATTAGAGATATTTTACTTATTTGAGAGGCAGTGAATAATCTTACCAAATGATTCTTTTGATGTTCTTGGAAAAGCAGCAAATATCAATCACCACCAAATATAAATATTAGTAGCAACTATTGATAGATTCAACCATGTTGGTTTTACTAAGGAATGACATAGAATAGTAATAAACATATGTATGCGCTACATTGTGACCAAGAGGACTAGTGTACTTTTAAACTACTCAATACTTGTTCTTTCTAGCACACTTAAATGAACTAGAATGGTTTTTCCATAGTCATTAGGATGCTTATAACTTCCCTGCCCAAAATGATTACACTTAGTTGGACCTTAGCTGACTATGAAAGCATACAATGGACTTAACAGCAGCATCCATCGGTAGTTGACATGCTAATGTGAATGTACCAGACTACCTAGCTTTTCCCCACGAGCTCTCTAGGATGGTGCTTTAGTATAAAAGATTCCAGCTATTCAGAAAAAAGATGAAGGATTATTAGTCAGATGCAAGATTTCCTGGGAGTGGTGTGGTTTTCCAGTGAATTGTTCCAGCTCTCAGCTAGTTCCTTGTTGAGTTCTCCTACTGACCAGTGACACTCATTCAAAAGACTGTATTTCATGAGTCTTAAATGATTCATTCCCTACAGAGGGTCAAGTGAGTCCTGACTGTGTCACTCTCTGAAGAGCTGGTTCCAATTGCAGTTACTAAGACATTGACTATAAGCGATCTTACAACATAAGGGCCTTGCTCATCGAAATTTCAGGTTTAAATCAGTATGCCAGTTACAACATGCCATATGTTGTGCCAGTAACGAGTCATGTCACTTCTGCCAGTGGCATCACTGTGATTCCTCACTATGAGTCTACTACATGATTCCCACACAAACAGTGCTGAATATGGTTCTGCTGTCTTCTTGTCTCCATGTAGGGAAAACACTCCTATGTACTGCATGAAATGCTCATGTGAAAAACAGGGAAACATATAAGCATTCAAGAGCATTGGAAATTCAGGATAGGAAAACGTTAATGTAGATGAGCTGTTCTCAATTTGTGGGTTGAGACCCTCTTTGGGTCACATATCAGATATTCTGCATAGAAGACATTTACATTATGATTCATAATGGTAGCAAACTTACAGTTGTGAAGTTGCAGAAAAGTGATTTTGTGGTTGGAGCTCACCACTCTAACATGAGGAACTCTACTGAAGGGTCGCAGCATTAGGAAGGTTGAGAAGCAGGGCTGTGGAAAGATGATCTGCACCTATTCGTTATCTCAGCCAGAAAGAAATGTGAGAGGAAGCTATGCATCCACCTCAGGGATGAGTCTTAGACACTAGAGAGAATCTCGGACTGAGGAATCTCATAGTCTACTAGATCTGGAAGGATTTGATCATAGAGGTAGCCAGACTGTATACACCCTGTTCTGTTGGCCTCTGAGGTCTCCTTGGAGTTGGGTACCCTCTTCTCCAATATGCTTCAACTCAACCCCAAGAGAAGAGTTTTGTAAATTTTCTCAAACTAAGAGTTTAAGGAAAAACTTAAGTAATGGACTAGCATCTTTTTAATCTTTTGCTCACTTAAAATTTTAAAATAAAACTCATTTTTATTTTTAATATGTTTTGGAATGAGAGCATTTTGAAGCAGAGGTATCATTATTTTTTTCCCAACGCTTTTTATAAAATAAAATGCTATGTGAGAATTTAAGACAATAATAAAGACTCATATACTTCTTTAAATCTAGACTCCAATATTTGTTAATATAGCATTCCATTACTCTTTGTGCCTCCATCTCTTACTTCATAATATTTTCTGTGCCACTTGACAGTACTGTCACTAACACCATCCCACTTCATCAGTAAATACTTCAGTGGACATATGCTAAAGAGTAGGGTGATGTCATATAATCATACCTTGTTACATGTTATAAAAAATTAACCAGGATTTCACAGGAATATGGAATCCTCACTCTAGATTTAAGTTTCCCATTTGTTTCAAAGTATTTTCTAGAGTTAAAAATTTGAAACAAGATTTCATCTTGAATCATACAGTTTCCTGATGGTTATTTCTCTCAGGCCTTTTAATGTGGAATATGTCTTTCCTTCCGCTGACATCCCCACACCTGACAATTTACACCTGGGCCAGTCCAACTTAATTGTTTTGTAGGATGGCTCAGAGTCCTGAATTTTTAAAAGTTATTTCTACTTAGTGTCATTTATCTCATTCATCTTCCCTTTTATTTTTATAACATGAAAATTATACTTAGAGTCTTAATTAGAATCACCACAAAGGGTTTTTTTTTTTTTTTTGTGAGATTACATGATAAGTGATTACATTTCATGCCATTGTTTAACTGGAAAAAGAGCAGGAACCAGTGTGACTACTAGCGATACTAGTTATCATGCACTGGTTAGGTTGTTCACTGTTAAAACTTAACACTAAAGCTGAAAAGACAATGCAAATATACTTCATCTATATTACCCAAATATTGTGTCAGTGTTTGAAAGGTTTGCCTTAGTATATTGATTTCTACCTATTATTTACACATACAAATTTCAGTTATTTTCTAGCTACTTGAGAGTAATTACAAATATAGTATCCTTTTATCCTGACAGACCTCAGTGCCTGTTCCCTAAATGATGCAAGGACATTTTCACATAAACATGGTGTAATTTTAATAACAATAAAATTATCATTAATATAGTGTCATTATCTCATCTACAGACTATATACATTCTCTAACTCTTACTAATGTCAAGTAGAATAAAAAGATATCTTTTCTGTCCTCTGACCCAAGCTGGATTTAGTCATCATGTCTCTTTAACCTCCCTTAATCTCAAATGGCTCCATAATATTTCTTCCTTTAAACAGGTTCTCCACATCTTTAAATAGTATTAGGCAGCTATTTTGTAAAAGGGTTCCTAGTTTGGCTTTCCCTTTTGGCTTTTTATTGTTAGATACAAGTCCTGTTCTAACAGGAACGGTGGGGACTTCCTTCCACCCTTTTCAGCACTTTGTATGAGGAAGCACATGACACATTCTCCTTATGTTACTGGAGATATTATCTTTGATCTCTGGGCTAAGGTGGATTCTCCTTTCCCCAGTGTCAAATATCGTAGTCCTCATTGTTAATGATTATGAGGCAGTGGCTGTTCAGTGGCGGTCTTCTAACTTACTTTACTTATTGACTGATGTATTTTTTTTTTAAATTTATTTCTTTGTGCAAAGAATCTTTTCTATTCTATTCAAATGTGAAAGTATCCCAAATACTTCATTTACATAAAGTAAACTTTTAGAGTTAAGGTCAAAACTGTGCGTAATTGATTAGTTTTAATATGGTTTCCTATATTCGAAGCTCTCTGAGGGCAGGGATTTTTATTTCTTAATGGATATTTTAAAGTGATATTTTTCATTGAGGAAGTTGGAGCTTGAAGAGACTCTGACTCTAGGAAAAGTCAGTGCCAAGAGCCCAGCAAGCTGGCACCCCTTCACTACGCGAGGTACGAGAGACGTTTGTGTTCCACACGTTTCTCATTTTGTGCCTCATTGTGTCTTAAGTGGTATTCAGATGAATATAGATCTTTCTGGGAATAGTCACTAATGACACAGAGTGGGTAGCAGAGCTGTCTGACCCAGGCTATTCAATCATGCCAATAAAAAGTGAAAGCAAGATAGCCATACATAATCCAGGGGTAATGAGAGCCATTGCATTGATGCCCTCAGAAGCTGTGGAGATGGGAGGATTCTGTATGGTTGCCTTTACCTCCAATAGAGACATTTCAAGGATGGTTGACATGCGTCCTAAACACTAGATGTTACTTAATGCTACAAGCAGCCTGGGAGCAGAACTCATTCTGAATTACTTTCTCAGCTAGCGTGCTGCCTGCTGTGAGGTGAGACAAAGCAAGATCATAAGAAATCGAAGTCTGTGTGTTGGGGGTGGAGGAGGACGCAACAGAGCACAATGAACATCTTTCCCAGCAATGTGCTCTGAGCTGCAAGGATTTTAGCTAGAAGAATGTGTCAGAAGGAAGAGCCCATTTAGAGTTGCTTCTTCCCGTCAGGAAGGACATGGTCTGCATGTCTGCCTTTTTCATGTGAGCATGTTCTAAGGCTAGACATTCAGCAGATAATTAATAAATGCATCTTTTATGTCTGTAGTGACCTATCGATTCCTTTGGACCCTGTTGGTGTTCTATCAAGAACAAAATTAGATTTGAGACATAAGGGAAAAATCAGTGAAGTTGGAATCCTCAAGCCACGGTAAAATACATTATAGAATAAAATATTTTATGCCATAATAAAATACTTTGGGAATTGAATAAGTCAAAATTTTGTTAAATTTACTCATTTTTCATGCTCTCAGGAAAAAAAATGACTAGCCAGATTTAATTCATCTTTATTTCTGTTTAAAAATAAAAATCACTCCCTCCTTGCCCATGTAGAGGGAATGCTATACACAGGGGCTGTAGGGATGGAGGTTGATTCAATTTTCTCCAAAATACATGGAGGGAGAATCGAGGTGGGGCTAACTCTCCAAAGTGAAACCAGCTCCCCCGAGCTGGGGGAGTAGATGGGGAGTTAGTTGTCAGTGACCTCCACAAGTCTACATCAGGAGCTGCAGTCAGAACCCAAAGGGTTACATGATCCCACACGTCCAACCACATTTGTATTAACATCACCTTCAGGACCCTTCCAGAGGGAAACAGGAGGGATTTTCAGTCCAGCATGACAGATGAGTGGCTTCTGTGGAGCATAGTCCTTACTTTGCACACAGCAGTACAGCTGAGCCCTGGTAACACCTCTGACTCAGTGACCCCTTACCTATATGGAGAGGCAGTGCTCTCCAGAGTCAGGCTCTTTGTTTCTACGCGACTACCAAGCCCTTGACAATCTTTGGTCTCTTCGCTGAGCCTGAGCTTCTGGTTTTAGGTTTTAAAACAACCACAATACCCCTCTGAGGAGTTTTGACTGCAACATGGAAAATGGAAGAAACTTTCCTTTGTGTTAGGCTGTATTGTGCGTGCCTTGGCTAAGGGAACCAGAGTCTTCAGTGGATTAAAGAAACATGAAAAACACCATGGAGGCTCAAGAGCTGTGTGTGAAGGAACTCCTCAGAAATCGGTTAGCGCCTCTGCTCCCATCCTGTAGACGAGGAGACCCGAGGCCACGTGGGGGAGGGAGAAGTCCTCCGAATCCATAGAGCAAGTCAGAAGCAGAACCAAGACAGACTTCAGATTGCTGTGATTTCTCCCTCTGCAAGCCTGCCTTTCTGAACAGATGTAGAAATGTTAGTTTAGTTTCGCTTATGTTTAGTTATGGTGCTACCTTATTTTGTTTTACTTTCTATTTTACTTGTGTGTGTTCATGTGCATATACATGTGCAGGTTAGAGGGCAGTCTGAGCTACTGTTTCTCCAGTCTCTCTCTCTCTCTCTCTCTCTCTCTCTCTCTCTCTCTCTCTCTCTCTCTCTCTCCTTACCTACCATTTATCTATCATCTCTCTGTTTTTGAGAGGAGAACTTAACCTAAGCCTCACCAATTTGGTTAGGCTGGCTGGCCAGAGCGCTCCAGGGTTCCAGCATTCTCTGCCTCTGGAGTATTGGGATTACAAAAGACCTACCAAAGTTTGCTTGCCTAGCTTTTTGGAGATGGAACTCAGGTCCTAGAACACAGGCACCTTACTAATTGAGCCCCTCAGCTGCTTTTATTCTGTGCTTAATTGTTTCCAAAATCCAAACAAAATGTAAACAATGTAAGGCAGAACAATGTGAACTATTTGGCTCTCAAACTCAGCTTTTTTGTTGCATCAATCCCCACTTGCAGCAGCCCCCAGAAGCACTAGCTACAAAACCTCTTCCTCTCCCTAAGATGCATAGCCACGGCTTTCTCTTTGTAGTAGGAGTGTTGTGTGTGTCAGATAAAACCATGGAAGGTCTAGTTCTTTTAAAGTTAGATAAGCAGCCAATAACTTCCAGCAGCCGTATATGCTCCAGTCTTTGAGAAATACTTATACTGAAAGTGATTTAGCCTTCATCTGAAACTCAAATGCAAATGGGCATCTTAAAATTTGCCGGGCAGCTTGCTTTGTGAATCAGGTAGTAGAATTTGTCTCTGTTAGGTACAGTCCCTGAATGTTGCTTGAAGACGGGTTGGTTGAAGTTGGGTCACAAAGAAAAGATGGGCTTGCTCAGGAAATGTCTCATGATCTCCAACTAGCTTAGAGCTTTGAGGCAGCAGATGCCAAAGGGCTCTAGGACGAGGAAGGATAAACCTTGGCCTTCTAAACAGAGATACAGCTCTACCCTGTATCAGACTAACTGGACTCAGGAGATGCTCAGGTGCCCACTGGTGGTGGATAAGAAGTGAAGGTTGAACTCCCCTTGCTCTGCTCTGATCATGGAATCTCAGAGTACCAGCTGTCTTCAGGGGGTTGCTAAATATACATATCCTCTGCCCAGCCATAAGATCTCTTATCTGCTTAATGTTGAGAGCAGAGGCACTTGTATGGTTTAACAGATTATTCATTTTATCTATATACTAACACTTTTTTATGATTAAGAAAATCCCTGGACTAGTGGCTGAGAACAAAGTAGCAAGGACAGAGTGAAGGGTTGCCATAGCACAAGGTCATCCACGAGGCATCCATGACTCCACCTGCTTTAAAGTTCTACCTAGCCTTCCTTCCATGGGTTCCTCCTCTTGCCCCTCCCCTGCTCTTTCCCCCACTTCATCCTTCTCTCCCACAGACAAATATTCTGATGTGTTTTGTGCAGCCCTCTATTTGTATGTGTTCTTGTGCATTGCATTTTTCTATGGGTGTATTTTAAATTTACATAAATACTATTGTTTTACATGCCCCATTCTCTTTTAATTAGCTCCCAAATTAAAAGTCTTTAAAAATGCCTTTATATTGCTATGCCTACACTGGTTAGGCAGTTTGCATGATTCCTTCTAACTTTTTTTTTCCTTTACCCACATTACATTTATTGCTTGAAGGCCAGATCTGTCTTATTTGTGTTTGATTTTCCAAAGCCAAGTTTGGAGGCTGGCACGTGAAACAGCCCTTGAGTAATTTGTGTTGTGGATTGAAATATGTTGTGAATTGTAGTCTTCCATGAAACGTTTGTTGATTTGAATGGAATGAAATGCTAATGAAGAACACAGCTGTTTATTATAGACATTAATGAATTGTGAGGAAAGACGCTATGTTGCCAGAATCTTTGACAATCAGTTTTTGTAACTTCAACCTAATACCAATGAGCCACAGATACAACTAGCGCCGCTCTGAGACTTCTGAGTATGGTTGCAAAGGTTTGATGTAGCCCTGCTTAAAGTCCAGCTCTAGCTAAACAAATTGACCCAGTGCATACATTCTGACTTGACTCACCACTGAGGTAGGCTTAAGTTTTCAAGAAAATCAGTCAATAGCATTGCTCAATCCCTATCAGTCCTTGGAAAATTCAAGTCTCTGTTTAGGATTAAACCAAGCGTAGGAAATTCCACCTTGGTCTCATTCAAGCAGTGGGCATGAGTTTGTGGACAAGAAAAGACAGTGAACTTTGCTCATAATGGCATGATAACCATATGGCTAATTAAAATAATTATTTGGTTAGGGTGAAAAATATTAGTGGATTGTGCCTTATTCCTGGGATTTCACTTTTATGAAGGGGACTCAGGCATACATTTGCTGGGAGCTATGTGGCCATGCACCATGGCATTTCATTGGTACAACATTTGGAAGAGAGCTTATGATGAGACAGAACTATGGCCAGTGGCACCTCCCAGAGCCCTGATAGCTGATTGTTTTCCCACCGACCCTACAGGAGAGTAGGTATTGAGGGGTGCCCAGAGGATGACTATGGGCTAGCATTCAGGACTATTGATATGAGCCTCCATCCCTGGCATCAAGAGCCACTGGAGCAGCTTCATTTCTTGTTTCTGGGCTTCCGGGGATAATATGTTTTATAAGAAGAATACTACTATAAGCTTTTCTTAACTTTACATTATTATGCAGTCATGGAGACTAGAAGTTATGGAGCTAGACCACCTTTGTTCACAAATTGCTTCTTCCATTTGTCCGATTTGTGATGCTGGCCAAGGGACCCCATGAGCACTTTTGCCTTCTTGAGGGATCCATTCAAGGCTACAGAGCTCTGTCTGCAATATAATATCAGTCTTTACTATGCTTAATGTCTACTGTGAATCTCCAAGAGAGTGTTAGGCTGACTGGAGGACTTTCCAAACACATTTATTATCATTAGTTTTTGTACTGTATCCCTTTTTCTTGGAACATCTTCTGTGACTTGCTTTTGGAAAGCACTGTCCCACAAGGACATTTAGATACTACCCGAGACACAACTGGCTGTTTCCTCATTGCTACGATTTCTGTGAACTTGGCTGTAGCCCAGAGGCTATCCTCTGTGTGTGTCTTGTCCTATGTGAACTTACCTGTAGCCCAGAGACTATTCTCTGTGTGTGTCTTGTCGTATACTTGCTTTTATGCCCTAACTTTCTATCATAGTCATTACTACTTTCAAGTAAGAAAAATGAGATTCAGAAAAAGAAATTACTTTGCTTAAAATTGCGACGTATTCTTCAGGTGGCTAATCGTTGTTTGAACTGGCCACTGTAAGCAGCATCCTGGGTTCCAAACACATTAAGAAAAACTTTAAGTTAAAAAGAAAACTGCATAGAGCAAATTCTGTCAACATATCTGATAATTATTATTTATGAATATTTTAATTATCTTTCTATAGAAAGGGAAGCCATTTGGAGGTTCTGAGCAAAGGAAGATATTTTGCTGTCTTGTTTACAACTATTAAATTCTCATATCTTAGCTCTCTGTGCTTTTTCTGGGTTTCACAAGAATAGGATGGAGAGTGACCAGAGCAGGACATTCAGCATCTTTCTCTAATCTCTGCTTACACACACAGAAGTAAATGTACCTATATAAACTGGTGTGCATATACCTCACACACACATTCACTGTACTCACATAAACACATACACAATTTTGTTTATAAAGAATTTTTTCCTGAGATAGAGGATTATATTCATAATACTACTGAAAAATTATGTGCCATAGAGTGCTACATACTTTAAATCAATCAATTCTCTTTATATCAATCATTTGTCTCTTGTACATTTTCTTTTTCTAGAATGTTATATAAATGGACCATTAGTCTTGAGCTCCATTTATTTTACTTGTGTGATGTATTTTAAAATCATATATATTTTTTACAAGTATTAATATTTTTTTCTGAGAAATGTCCCACCCAATGACATATCAAGTCATTAGACTGAGTATATTTTGATTTACTATAAAAAGTCCTCTAAGCATTTATACTTTTTGTGTGTGTGTGAACATGCTATTCTAATGACATTAAGAAATGGAATTAAAAAAAAGTGTATGACAATTGTTTGGTTTTATAAGAGATGATTGCCACCCATGGTGAAGGCTGTACCACCTTTCAATGCCCACAGGGAGTATATAAGGGTTTCTTCCCATTGTTTTAAATTTGTTTCGGTCGTGGGTACTGCTGAGTGCTTTGTCTGTCCATTCTGCTCTGTGTAGGGCCTGGTCAGCTCTCTGGGCTACCACTGCATTGTAAGTTTAACTTTCACTTTATTCATGAAAGTTGAAGTTTTGCCATTTGTATTTCTGCTTTGATATAGGTCTTTACATTTTAAAATATTTTCAGACCTGGGGTCACTTTTTTCTTTTGGTGAGGTTTGAGAGATCTTCATATATTCTGGAGTTCACACTCCAGAATGTCTTCTCTGATATATTTTACAAATATTTTCTTGTGAGATATAGGTTGCCTCTTTTTCCCCCCAGTTTTCTGTTCTGGAGAACTTTGTTATTTTAGGGATTTTTTGGTTTGCTACTTTCTCCTTTTTGTTCATTATTTTATGAATATATGAAGTACTTTTTTTGTCAAGCAAAGACAAAGATTTTTGTCTGTTTTTTTTCTAGTGTTCCATAGATTTTTTTTGTTTCAATTTAATTCTATGATTTATTTGGAGTTGCTTCTTTATGTGCTGTGTAATATGGGTTTGACTTACATTTTTATAAGGCACCCAACTTTTTCTGCAATGATTTGGTGCACAACTTGGTGACAACATTCCTTTCATGCTTGTTGAAAATGTATTTTCTGACTCTATTTGATTTGCTTTTTGCTCTTATACTATCTTAGTATGACTTTACAGCAATTCTTAGAGGTAGATAATACAAGTGTGCCAATACTGCACTCTCCATGGCCGTTTATGCATCTAAGTCCTTCATCCCTCCATATAGAGTTTAGAATTAGCAAGTCAACTCTGTTGTGTTGAATCCTTAGATTACTTCAAGTAGAGTTGTCACCTTAATGGTACAGCCTTCTGACAGATAATGAAGAGCTCCATTGCCCAGGTCTCTTTTTTATTTTTGATCTGAGGTTTATTATTTACAACACTCAGATCTTATGCATAATTTGTTAGATGCATTTGCATATATAATTAGTATGAGTAGAGAGTTAAATGTTTTGATTTTCTTCTTATATCCTTTTAAAATTATACAATCTCTTGTCATGTGTCAATGTCATTTCATCATGAGAAATATGAATATAAGAAGAGGCTTTCTCACCAGTCAGTTTGGATATTAACAAGTAATTAAAATTAAAGAAAAATAAATGTTGTCAATGAGTTTTTATTCTAAAAGGGAAAGCATAAAAGTTGGTGACAAAAATTTAGGGGAAAAATCTCTTTGGCTGTACCTTATATTTAATAAATAAAAAAAGACCTGCTTTTCTAAATGGATAAAAATATATTTGTATCTTATATTTTCTAATAAGTAGCTACAAGGAAAATCTTTTATAGCCATGTATACTCTTTATTCAAAGAAAAAAATATAGAAGAAAAAGGTGAGAAAGTAAAGAACAGTTTTCTAAATATTTCTAGTTTATGTTCCTATGAGTAACATCTATAACCATTTATCCTGATAGATTTTCTGCTTCCCAGTCACAAGCAAAAATTCACAGGAGTAAGTTGGCAGACTCTTTCCAGTGATCTCTGGGATGCTCATGAAAATCACACTCAAACTATCGTTTGAGTCATGGATGATTTGTGGAGTGGAGTCAAAAGGAGTGTAAAATAAAAAGGCCCTTGGTTATACTGACTACAAATTTCATAGTAATTCTTCTTGTTGGCTTTTTTTGTTTTTACATAAATTTTGGGCATCCAAAATCCAAGGGAGTTAAACACTCCTGAGCTTTAATAGGAATAGATTATTGCAGTCATTCAGAAAGCCAATCTCTGATGTATTCCAGTTACTGCAATGGGCCAACAATCCTCTTCTTCACACTATTTAGTGAGTTATTTTCCTTTTCTCTTTCCTTCTGTGACATCCATTTTCTGCTGTCAATGTCATGGTTGGTAGAAGTGAGGGGAGCACTCAAGATTATGTGAGGTAGATTACGATGGGTCAGGTCAGGGAGGGGCCACCATATCTTACACTTGCATTGTCAGGAACTCAATTTCACAGCCATAACTAAACACATAGGAAGGAGGAATGGGTTCTCTTTGTACCTAGGATTAAGAAGAAATGGGTCATGTCTGTTCCATCTCTGGTCTCTGTTCCACACATGAAAAATTTTGCACATTCTTTCATGAGCTAGAAAAGCATGTAGTAACATATTTAGAACATCTACTCTCCTGTCAACAAAGCCACTATAAAAAGCCACAGCATAAATAGTCATGTAGAACATAGAAGAAAAGGTTGTTCAAAAACTGCAAATACTAATTGGATAATTAATTTACTTGTTGATTTTAGGCATGTATTCTTTTAGAGTGATATTGAAAATGTGTTCTCTTTTTGCTCTTCATGAAGTGTCTGCATGAATTATTGTCCTCTATGAATTGTTCTCCAAGTAACTGACTCATTTATCAAATGCCTGTTGAACATGGTTATCAACATTTCGTGGACACTTCAGATTCAGAATGTCAAAGAGTAAAGTGCAAAGTTGGCTTTTAAACTGCATTTCTATTGGAAAAGCAATGACTATGAGGCAGACTTCAGGGGATAAGCCATCTCTAATCCTAACAGCCAATCTACGCAGTTTAATAAAATTGTTTTTATTTTTAATTCACAGACACAACTTTTTAATATATATATGTATATTCTTTCCTTCTTTATTCTCCTCTCATACAATACACCCTGGCCCCACAGCCTCCCTTCCCTCCTCTCCTCTCAGTCTCCCAACCTGTCCCCAAGATCCACTACTCCAGTGTTTCCCTTTGGAAAAAAGCAGGCCTCCCAGTGATATTAAGCAAAGGTAGCATAAACAAGTTGCAATAAGACTAGGCATAAACCTTCATATTAAGGCAGGACAAGGCAACCCAAGATGAGGAAAATGGTCCCACAAAAACGCAAAAGAGTCAGAAACATCCCCAGTCCCACTGTTACAAGTCTCATAAAGACCCCAAGCTAAACAAACACAGTATGCAGTATGCAGAGGGCCCAGTGCAGACCCATGCAGTCTCTGTGCCCTTATGTCTCTGTGCACCCTGCTTAATTGATTCTGTGGGCCATGTTCTTCTGGTGTCCTTGACCTATCTGGCTCCTACAGCTCTCCTTCCTCCTCTTCTGTGGTGTCCCCAAGCTCTGTCTAGTGTTTGACTGTGGGTCTCAGCTTCCTCTCCCGTCACTTACTGGAGGAAGCCTCTCTGATGACAACTGGGTTAGGCACTGATCTATGAGCATAGCAGAGCATCACTAGGAATCATTTCACTGGCTTTTTGTTTTGTTTTGTTGTTTTTTGGTCAGTTATGTTTGATTCTACCCTAGGTCTCTGAGCCATCCAGCTTCCGGCTCATACATTGACACAATGCAGTGATCCTATCCATCCACCAGCACCTTCTTCCAGCCCTGCCTAGTGCTCCTCCTCCATCTCCCTCCCAGTTTCAGGATACATATAACATTTTGCAATCTACTATTTTGCTCAGTTTTTAGCTACAAACATTTTTCATTTTGATACATAATTTTCTTATTTAATATAATTTTTGATACAAAATCTATCACTTTTCTGGCAGCAGAGTTTAATAATTACTAAAGCTCATTAGCCAATCCTCTAGTAATTAGGGCACTTGACTGGTTTCCAGCTTTGTGTTATTTCAAAACAGCTGAGGTAAATAACATTGCCAGCATATGGTGGTGTCAGTTTGGGTTTTGACTCAAGCCTTGTATTCTCAGCTCTGCATGTGTCCATAGAAAGAACTGACAATTCACCCCCCTCAGTATATAATATCACTTCCCTGGGCTCCTACAGTCTTGGCTCTCAGTAGCTCTTTGCCACAGACCCGTCCCAGGCAAAGGAAGGACTGACATAAGAGTTTAAGATTTGCTCAATATTTCCCAGCCTTCTCAACACTTCATAACTTTTATCTTTGCATTTTTCTTCCTACAGACATGTCATTTTTTTATTATGAATGGACTGTGTAAGAGCCTTGGTTGTTCGAATGCACTTTTAAAGATTTATAACTATGGTAACCTGGCGAGTTATCTGAACTACGGGTCAAGCAATACATTCAAGGGCTAATGCTTCTGTGTTCTTGTCCAACAGGGTTTAAGGATGAGCAAAGAGGAAAAATATGGGAAAGTAACTTTTAAATAACAAAGGAACATGCAGAGAACAAAACTAAAGTGATATATCTCTAGGTATATCTCTAGACAACCGTCTTTCCAGAAGTGGGACAATGAGAAATACATATTTGGCATCGAATCTAGTTTCCTGGCATAGAACTCCTAAAACACTAGGAATTTCATGTGATAAGATTAATAGACATGCCTTTTGTTATTTTCAGTAAGGCCCATTATCCTGCACAAATGCTTGTGCTGAAGAGGTCACTTTGATGGACATTCAGGATAGAGACTCACCATTAAGGGTTTGAATGTCAGCCTCAGCCCCTGACCTCCTAGGATGGGCCTAGACCCTGAGATTGACTTCATTCACTAAGGCCCAGTGAACTAATCAGTTGTACCTACTCAAGTAATAAAACCTCTCTAGTAAATCAACAATAGAGTTTCCAGTGCCCCAATGACAGTGTACCTGGAAAGGACACAGAAGCTCTGGCTTCCAAGTCATTTGTCTGTTCCTGGGTTATCTCTTATATAAACTATTGGCAAGTAAAGCACTTTCTAAGGTTTTTACAAGCAGACAAAGCAAGTGTTCATACCCAGGTCATGAGACTTTGTACCCCTAGATGTTGTAGCCTACCAGAGTACCCAAGTTTTTAGCTGTGATCTGAAGTAGGGCAACTCTCATGGGCCTGAGCCCTTTGGTTTGTCGACTCTGTCAATAAGGTGGAAAGTGTTAGAACTAAATTAACTGATTGTACCCTCAGCTGGCATCCACAGATATGAGCCTGATATTGAAAAGGCAGCATGGATTCAGTTCTGAGAGAAGGGGAATCTCCTAGCACAACTCATTTTTCAAATTTCTTACGTTGGCAAACTTTCCTAGGTAGATATTTGTTGCAAACAACTGTTAATTGTGTCCCTGATTTTAAAAAAAGAAGTTACACCTCCCAGGGCACAACTGAGTGGCCTACTCAGCCCTTGTCTACCACACATGGGGCTCTAGGCTTGATAGCCACATTACAGAGGAAAAGAAAATCAGAAAGCTCTACAATCATTTAAAGTAGATCAGTAGGATGGAACATGCCTCTCAGACTTTAATGTGTAAATAACACATTTGGAGGATCTTGTTACAACATTTTTTAAGTTCAAGTTTAATTTTTTCAATTACAAGTAATGTTTTTGGTACATTACACATTGGTAATTGATTTGGCATATTTAGATTATGTATTACATTATCTCAAATATCCATAATTTCCTTGTGATATATGTATTTAAAAACTTCTCTTCAAGTTACTTTGAATTATATAATATCATGTTATTAGTTACAATCACTATTTCAGGAAACTGAAAACCAGAATTTAATTCTTCCAACCTATCTCATTTAATACCCATTAATCAATACACATTATAGTTCGGTGTTAGCCCTGGATTAGCAGAAGAACATAATATGGAAGCTAAATAAACCCTAGACATACATAGCCTCAGATTCCATCTCAGATCTTATCAGTCAGATTCTCCCTTTGAACATGATCTCAATGTGTTTCACATGGACAATAAAGTTTTGGATGAAATGTTCTCAACTTCGGGGTTTTCCCCTAAATGCATTGCATCGTGCCCAACACACAACATATGCTCAAGGAGTGAAAACTATCACTGAGATTCCTCAAAGTCAAGAGTTGGGTTTAAAATATTGTTTCTTACATCTACACCAAAGGAAGTGCTATCAGGTTTGAGGTATGAGAGAAGGTGAAAAGATGTAGATGGTGTTCTGAGGAAGCTTTACAGCTTCTACACACAGTGAGCCACACTGCCAAGCCAGGACTGGGATCCTCTCATCTCCCACCAAACCAGGATCAAAGCAGTTACCAAACCTGCCCAGCCTTGTCATTTGGTAATGCAGATGTGGGAGGTCTGCAGGTTTTTAAAATTAAAGTTCAAATATAAAATGTTCAGAATACTTCACTATAAATTTAAAAAAAGAAAGATGTAGAGCAGTTTTTAAAAAGAAGATTACATAGCCTTAACACACAGCGACACTTGAAGGTGTGATCAAGTCCAATGGAAACAAAACTTCTTTTGGATCTCTCATCAGTCCTTGCATTTTAATATTTACTGACCATCAAGTCTATGTTGGGTCCAGAGCTAAGTCATGCAAGTGCACAGAGAAATGCAATGATGATCCTTGGTGACCTCCCCGCCTGGTGTGGGCAGGTAGGCAACATTCCTCCTTGCTGCTCCGAGTGGCCAGAAAGAGATAAGAAGGAGCTGGGCCACCAGATGGAAAAGTAAGCAACTTAGAGTCTGTAAGACTGGGACAGGAAAATAAAAAGGGGTTCACTAGATAGGTGAGAAGGGAGAACACTGTGGGCTAGAGAAGGGGAGCCACACAGATAGAAGAATGAACATGTTCAGAGGAGAGAGGCACCGCCACCCTCCATAATAAACTAGGGCATTCCAGCTAAAGGCTCTGATGGCTGGGAAGCTGCCGTACATCCAATATCTGTGAGGCTGGAAACTGAGTCTGATTTGCAGAGGAATGGGCAAAGAAATTGTGGTTTGTGTGCACTAGAAATTCTCTCCGTCCAAAAGTGACTCAAGATGTGTCACTTTTTCAAGAAAATGAATGTGACTATTAATAGTTCTCATAAGCAAAGAAAGCTTCAGCAAGTTGTGTCACATGCCTTCCCTTATCTGTGGCTCCAAGACTTTAGCTAGATATGTAAAATCATGTGTGTACAAGTAACAGGAAAGTAGAAGTGAACTAGGGGGTCTAAACACACTAACGGGGAAAGGAAGAGAGTCTAGTGAGTAAGGGGAGGGATATGCTCAACATACATTACTTACTTGCAAGAAAATGCCCTAAAGTAACCTAATACAATAAAATAAAATACAATCTGAGAATTATTTTTTCTAATACTAGTTATCTATTATTATCTAATCAATTTCCCTCAAATTTGGTGTCTTATAACAACAAATATTCATTAATCCCATCCAGTCTAGATGGCATCAATGTTATAGCCAACAGAAACTTGAGGAGCTGGCGAGTCACTGACCAAGCTGACTCAGTCACCCGCATGTCAGTTGGTTGCTTGAGCTCATTGACATGTGGCCTTAAGACATGTAGGCTAACCTAACCATGGCCAGTGTTTCTAGGCTTCATAGTGACACATCATTATGTTCAGACTGTTCTATTGGCTTACACAGGTCAGTTCTGCACTGTGAAAAAAGGGACTGTCTAAGGCACCAGCAGATGAGGCTGTTGGGAAAATGGAAGACGTTTATCAACCTCCTGTGACTTTTCTTAGAAGAGACGTTCCTGTCAAGAACCCCATAGTTCAAATTCAACAGCAGAGCTTACGTGTGAAGAGAACATTTTGTGATGGGAAGAATTTGGTCCATAAGCAGAGAGCTGAGCCTCAACTCTGTTGCTGTGGATGATCTCTAGGGAGGTCAGCTCACTTTGCAGGCTTCACATTCCTCATCTATGAGGTCGGTCTAACAGGCAGATTTCCCAGAAAGACTGAAGAGGAACACAGGGATCAGATATGGAGGCGGCTGTGGATGCCAGAGGAAGAAGCTAAGAAGTTATCTTGTTGACCGTCAGTGAGGCTTAGCAGCTTTTAAACTAGGGAAATGAGGACATGTAGAATACTTTGAGGGAGATATGCAATATGGACAGAAAGTAGAGGGATTCAGACACAAACTAGAGTCTCCCAATGCTTACAAATGAGTTGCATGGATCCATTCTTGACTTCTGGTGACAGGAAAGAAATTACAGCCTCACTCAAAACTGAGATGGGTTTGAGGACCACTCAGGACCTCACAGCCTCATTTCTGTTTAGACAGAATTTCATAGGAAAAAAAAAAAGACTTAGTGTCAAAAATATTTATTATCCATTTACCTTCTTTTGAAATGACATCTTGAATTCCAAAGAATTTCCTGGGTTTATAGAATATAATCTTTGCCTTAGAACTCAGGATCCACCCTGAAAGCTACAAAAGCAACAAAAGGTAGGATCCACAGAAAGAATGTGTCCACAGGAAGCTCTGCATTGGATGTCAAGTTCCTTTACATAGACTTGAGTAAGGCCTTTACTCTCTAGTCATTAGGGCAGTCATTATGGTGGAAAGTGATTAAAAACAAGAGACTGAAATCTAGTATCTTTAAAAAAATAGTTTATCCTGCTTCCCTTGAATTCAGAAAGACATGCAGTCATTCCTGTTTATATCTACTCAAACTGAACTGACAGTGTGTATGTTTTAAAGCTATAGTGGAGACAAATATGAGCTCAGAGCTAAAGGCTTTAGTGGGAGTACAGCTAATATTCTGGATTTAATTTTTTTATTTGTAGTGTACATAAGGATGGGGGTAGAAGCTGCTTTCAAGGCTTTGCTTTGAATAACAGGAATGTCTCCTACTAAACGCAACTGAAAGATTAGAGAAGAGACATAAAAAAGAATTTTTAAGAGCCATGATCCCCTGCTCTCCCACTTAAATAAACTCTCTCTTCTATTAATTATTGTATTACACCATAAGCTACAGAGCTTAGAAACTCCTACTCTTTCCACAGACTCACTCATGCGTGGAGCATTTGTGATTGATGGACCAGTGAGATTGAAATGTGCAAATGGAGATGAAACAGACCAAGCAAGATTAAACATCTTCTGGGTATAGATTGGCATTGTTCCAGAATTGTAAAATTGGCCAAGCTCTGCAAGGATGAGCATTCAAGGAAAGATGCTTCCTCTCTGTCAGATACGCAGATAATCCCTCCCCTTCCTGAGCCTCCAAAGTGCCCCAACCAACTTCCTGTTTCAAGAGCAATATTTAACAAATATTGGATGAGAACCTAAAAAAACCCTCACAGAACCAGGGCCCCTAGGAAATATATGAAGGTTACAGGGAATTAAGAAAAGGCTCAAGTTCACAGGAGCTTAGAGTCTGGGGGCAGTTTCTCAACTAAGATGAGCAGTGGAACTACTTCAGCCTTTAAAAAGGACTAATGATCCCTACTGCTAGCTAAGTTACGATCCCCAGGGTGAAGCAACACTAAGAATCACTAGGAAAGAGACATGGGTGACAAAGAATTACCATGGTTTCTTGCTGAGTGAACAAAAGTTTTCTTGGATCAGAGGAAGGACCCAAGGAGCCAGAGGCTGGCTAGAGCCACTTGGCATTTCCTGTTTTGCTTGATAGGGAAAGGTAGCAAGAGGGTGTGGAAATGATGGAGGGTTAGATGCAACATGTGCCTAAGAGCACAGCATGCCTGATAATTGCAAGCTCTGCTGTTACTTGGAGTGAATGGTTTCATAGAAATGAAGTAAGTAATCAGAAAAAGGAGAGAGAGAGGGAGACAGAGAGATGAAGAAGATGATGAAGAAGATACAGAGAGGGAGAGGGAGAGCGAGAGAAAGAGAGAAGCAAAGACAGACAGATAGAGATAACAAAGGGAGAGGCACACACACACACACACACACACACACACACACACACACAGAGGGAGAGAGACAGACACACAGAGAGCAAACAGTCAAATTGCATTCTTTCTAAATCCTTGATTTAATTTGGTATATGTAAATACAGGAGTGGACTTTGTATGATGGGTGGGGGGATATAACAAAGGAAGATACAGGCTATCTTTACACAGGGGAGACATAAGAGGAAGAATAGAAAGAGTGGATTTGAAAGATGATAACAGAAGACCAGATGAAACAGAGGCTGATGAGTTATGAGAGTAAAGCAGAGACAATGTTGACTCCAGTCCCTCGGACAGGATGAGCAGATGACGAGAAGTACCATATCCTTTGCTGCTATGGCTCCTGACACCCTTTGAAACCTTCTACAAGTTACTAGATATACAGGTTCACCAAAAAAAAAAAATTGTGTTCCAGGGCCCTTATGCCATAATTATTACTAAAGCCTACAGTGGGAAGTGACCCACCTGATTATCAGTTAGTAGGCTAATCAATTATTATATATTCACTTAGTGGAATTGAATGATCTGTAGTAGGACAAGAGTAATAATTTGCACAAGCCAAATACTAAGCCAAGGAGTTTTCATAAAGACCTCACATCATTTTGGACTATTCGCACGCAGCAGCATAACAAGCCTGTCTCATTTCAGCTGTTAGGAGTGGATAGTGTCTGGAGAACTGAGGGGTGGAGATGATGCAGGGGCGTTGGGCCCATCAACACTTGATAAGTTAGTCATATTCTATCTTAACTCAAATGCAAGTAACATGTATACGTTTGTTCTGTGAACAACAACAACAAAAAATCACTGAGGTGGACACTGAAAGCATCACTTCCCCCTATCTTTATTGTAGTTGTGTATACATATTTGCTTGAAAACATTTAATAGAATTTTTCTAACCATTACTTCAGTCAGTAAAATAAAGAGACCTGCATACTGCCTGGAGATAGAGGAACAATGTCTATGACTGAGTTCAATTCTTCTAATTTTACATGATGAAAGGGGCATATTGCTATTAAAATTGTTTTTCTAAAGATATCCATGTGAATAGAAGCCATTCTTCTCTGTGTTCTTTTGTTATGAAGGGCATACTGTGAAAATGGTTGAGGAAACCTCAAAATTCAAACCTGTGCTCAGGTGGGTCTGATTCACACATACTTCTGACCTTTCTCTCCAGACATCCTGGCAGCATCTCAGTGTCAAACTGTCATCGTTCCCTGTCTTCATCTTAGTAATATTCTTGTCTAAAGTGATGTGGCCACTGAAGTCTGATCATTTCAGTTATAAGTCCAAGTCAATACCATTCATTGACTACACCAAACTATGTGTATTCATCATGATGGGACATCTTGCAGGATCAAATCTATTGAAAAACTGGCCTAAAACTGACCAAGGACTTAGGGAGCAAATGACTCCCAGGAGTCTCTTAGCCTCCCCATAGTTTAAGCTATCTTATGCATCAAAAATGTTTCTACATCACAATAGAAATCTGTTGAGAACATGTTTCCATACTTAACTTCCTTGTACATACCTTTGATACCCACAGTACAGTATCAAAATATTGGCAATTATAAAGAAATGGTGTGTGTGTGTGTGTGTGTGTGTGTGTTATTGATGTTGTTCAAATCAGTACTTTTCAAACTGCCTTTCCTTCCCTATCATCCCAGGGGTATCAAGTGGCATCTTTACTAAAGACAGTTTTACACAGTGACCAGTGCTAGGTACCTTGAGGCTTTTGTTACATCCAGAAGCTGAGCCAATATCAGAGCAATCAAGCAGGGATTTAAGATGGTCTGATTTTAGCTTGCCAAGAGATGTGAAGTGTATCTTCAGAGGTTCCTGTGTAGAAGTGCTCTCTTACTGGAACAACCCCCCACCCCATGTGACTCCATTCATAGAATGCTCACCTCCAGTTCCCTCCCTGGGCGGTCTTCCTCATTATCATTAGAGATGAAGCCCTAGGTAGTTTGAAAGTCTTACAAGCCCTGCTACCCACATTTCATAGTAAGGCCACTTGGCAAAACCAACTAGTTAGTCACCTCAGTAACGTCACTTTTTTTTCTTAGATATTTTCTTTATTTATATGTCATATGATATCTCCTTTCCCAGCTTCCCCTCCAAAATAAAATAAAATAAAATAAACAAGAAAAAAAACCCTGTTCCCTCCCCCTGTTCACCAACCCACTCACTCCTGCTTATAAGCCTTGGCATTCCCCTACACTGGGGCATATAACCTTCACAGGGCCAAGGGCCTCTCTCTCCTGCCCTTGATGACAACCTAGGCCATCTTCTGCTAGATATATGCTGTTAGAGCCATGAGTTCCACTATGTGTACTCTTTGGTTTGTGGTTTAGTCCCTGGGAGCTCTGAGGGTACTAGATAGTTCATATTGTTTGTCATAAGGGGCTACAAGCCCTTCAGCTCCTTGAGACCTTTCTCTAGCTCCTTCATTGGGGACCCTGTGCTCAATCCAATGGATGGCTGTGATCCTCTACCTCTGTGTTAGTTGGGCACTGGCAGAGCCTCTCAGGAGACAGCAATATCAGACTCCTGTCAGCCAGCACTTCCCAGCATCCACAGTAGTGTCTGGGTTTGATGATTGAGTATGGTAAGGATTCCCAGGTAGAGCAGTCTCTGGATTGTCCTTGCTTCAGTCTCTGCTCCATAGTTTGTCTCTGCAACTCCTTCCATGCATATTTTGTTCCCCCCTTTAAGAACGAATGAAGTGTCCACACTTTGGTCTTCCTTCTTCCTGAGTTTCTTGTGGTTTGTGGATTGTACTTTGTGTATGCTGATCTTCTGGGCTAATAAGCACTTATCAGAGAGCATGCATACCATGTGTGCTCTTTTGTGATTGGGTTACCTCACTCAGGATGATATTTTTTTTTCTTTTTTTTTTTTTTTGGTTTTTCGAGACAGGGTTTCTCTGTGTAGCCCTGGCTGTCCTGAAACTCACTCTGTAGACCAGGCTGGCCTCAAACTCAGAAATCCACCTGCCTCTGCCTCCCAAGTGCTGGGATTAAAGGTGTGAGCCACCACCGCTGGGCAAATTCATTGTTTTTAATAGCTGAGTAGTACTCCATTGTGTAGATGTACCATATTTTCTGTATCCATTCCTCTGTTGAGGGACATCTGGATTGTTTCCAGTTTCTGGCTATTATAAATAAAGCTGCTATGAACATAGTTGAGCATGTATCCTTATTACATGCTGGAGCATCTTCTGGGTTTATGCCCAGGAGTGGTATAGCTGGGTCCTCTGGTAGTACTATGTCCAATTTCTGGAGGAACTATCAAACTGATTTCCAGAGTGATTATACCAGCTTGCAATCCCACCAGCAATGTAGAAGTGTTTCTCTTGCTTCACAACCTCTCCAGCATCTGATGTCATCTGAGTTTTTAATCCTAGCCATTCTGACTGGTGTGAGGTGGAATCTCAGGGTTGTTTTGATTTGCATTTCCCTGATGACTAAGGATGTAATGTTACTTTTACAGATGCTAAAAAACTAATATTGTTAAAATATAGATCTCTGTTGTTGAGTGATTAATATAGGAGATTTAATTTTGAAATGTAATCTTTAAACTGTTCACAATGGTGGCAGGACAAATAAAAGAAAAGTGACGGCAAATATCCAAGTGTAGCCCCTTGAAACTCTACACAAACAGCTAAGCTGAAGTTACAGTAAGTGTTTACCAAAGAAGGATTTGGAGTCAACCATTGAAAGAGATATAGATGCCATCATAATACTACAATTGATGGCATCACTTTCCTCACTAGGACTGTGGCCATGTGGGAGGTACACGCTGTCTTGGGACATACTTGTTCTGTAACCTGATGCTGCCCCCTCCTTTCTGACTTGTCTCTTTGACATGGAGAACCTGATTTTACCTTAAGACTAGAACAATCTTGATTCAGTTTATTCAGTTTTCAAGGTCTCAATGCTAGGCAATTCAGCTTTGTCTCATGATGTTAAGCTCCCTGTAATCCTACCTCCTTACTCAACCATAATTAACCTTCCCAGGGGTTTGTGTCACCCCCCAATCTTTCTGTACTCTAGGAAATGGAGGACACATTCCAAGACACTGGAAGGAGTGACCAGGACCCTCTTGTCTGAACATTTCATTACTTTCTCTTTCTTACTCCAAATGGAAATGAAAATAGACATGAAACTACTTTGAACCCCACCACTAAATGTGACATGAACATGGTACTAATGGTCTCCAATGGTTTCTTAGAATGATCTGTTTGAAGTTCCCTTCCTGGAATCCCCTCTGACAGGAGTAGGAGTGGTCTTAGTTTGCAATCTTTTGGCATTTTTATCTGCCCACTTCCAAAAAGTCAGATTCAACCTCTTCCACCCAAACTCTTCCCTAATGGTGGAAGATCGCTTGTAATCTCTTGGTCATGATATGTATGGAAATTGTCTTCTATGCACAGTCAGACTTGGTTCAATTTTCCTTTACTTGTGCAGCCACTGTTCTGAACAGCCCAATGATCTCTTTTCAAAAAGAAAAAAAAAAGAAAAGAAAAAGAAAAAGCCCTCCACTAGTCACTTGACATGATTTCAAACATCAGCATGGTGTTTTAAAAGGATGTCTCCCATATTCTCAGCTTTGACTTTGACCCTCTGCTCATTGGTCTGTGTTTCTTTTGTTTTCTTTTGTTTTGTTTTTGAGTCAGTTATTGAATCTCTCAAACACTCAGTTTCCTCACTTGAAGTTAATTCAAGATCTCCCAAGAATTGGCTCATCAGATAAAACCTCTTAGGAGATGCAGAAGTTATAGAGTTGACCAACTTGTTTCAGGCATCAAAGCTTTGACCTTCCAAGGGTTTGAGCCAGGCTGTGTGATCCCAGAACTGTCATTATCAGCTTGAGAAACATTCATACCACAAGCTAAGTACAAATATGACGATGGATGATGGTCCAGAGGAAGAGCACAGTAAAGGCATCTACTGTAGGCCAAGAGGGAAGAACTTAGGGAAACTGTTTCAGTGGTGGATAATGACATCAACTAGAAAGTAGATATTAAATCCATGAAGCTGTTTGGGTGGTGGAAAGTGGGCCTACTTTGTGGTAAGATTGATGATGAAAACATTCTTGGCAGAAGGACTATAGGCACCAGAGGCCAGGAGGCAAGAGAGAACATGGCACTTTAGGATTGTTCATCATAGATTGATAACCAAAGATATGGCAACTACCCTTGGAGTGCCTTCTGTGCCAATACAGATAGAACAGATGAACTCTCTGGGGTCTGTGGAGATCACTTGTGTGGCTGTCTATAGCATCCTTGTGTGCTCCTTGAGGTGGGAACTCAATTACAAGCTTCCTGTGGACACAACTTTAATTTAGGGCTTAGCTCTTTCTATAGCACAAAAAACATGTCAACACTTCCAAAACTTCTGGAGCAATGTCTAGAAGACTTAGATTTATGAGTGACTTAGTAAAAATTTATTTTCATTCATTCATAAATTCTGCCAGTGACCAAGGATATGGCTAGGACTCTGCTCATCCATGAAGAACTTTGAAGTGTTATGATGTGTATATAAATTGCCCTCTGTGCACAATTAGACTCAGTATGGACTCATGGAGAGGCTGGGGCCAAAGTATAGTAATGATGTGTTTTGGAGGAAGAGAGAAATGGGCATTTATAACCACTATTCTGGACCAGTGTAAATAAGAACTGTAAGGGGGTACTATGTCATGAAACTCACTATTCAGCTATCAGTCAGCACTCTGAATGTCCCAGTGTGGCCCTTCTCCTGTTCATACCTGAAGAGCCAACCCATTGCTTGCTTTAGACAGAAAAAATGTGGACTAATGTGTTGTTTTCTTCATTCAACAGCTGTGTTGCTTATTGTTATTTTGTGGGCATATATATTATGTGTGTACATATTCCTGTTTGTACAAGTGTGAAGGTCAGATGACAACTTTGAGTGTCAGTCTTTCCCTTCAACTTAGTTTGAGACAGGTCTCTTTATTGTTTGCCCTTCTGTGCATGAGGTTAGCTTACCCTCAGGCTTCTGGGGAAGATTCCCCTGTACTGACTTCTTATCTTGGATAGGAACAGTGTGTCTGTCTGGATTTATATGGGTTATTGGGATTTGAACTCAGGTACTTGTGTTTGCAGAACAAATATTATAGCCAGGTAACTGACCTCACATGGTACAGGACATCAAGGTGGGGATGGCAGAAGTAGACCTGTAGCTCAAATTTCAAGCTGGGAGTGTGGGACTCTCAGACATTGTAGTTTGGACAAGGAGATCTATTACATTCTAACCACTCTGTGATATGTACATAACCTCATTCTGGGTCATTATATTTGAGTATGTCTTTCTTCTCTGGATCCATGACTTGTATAAGACTCTGTCATAAATTCTTTGGGGTGAAAATAATCTGATAGGTTTTTCTATTTCAAGTATGGCTTTGTGAGAGAGCTGAATTGCCATCTTAGTACTTGGGCAATGAGCATACCTGCTACATCCTATGAAGTGCTCTGTACCCCACTGCTCCTGTCAAGAGTCATCCATTTTTGTCTCATTTAATGAGAGAAAGAAGTTGCATAGAAAGATTGTTCATTGCCCCCCAGATTAAACTGTGTATGAATTTTTAAAAGTAAATCTAAAATAATTGCTTATGTTCAAAGGCAAATAGTATGCTTAGCTAGAATCAAAATAATCACAGCAAGTCTCTTGCTTACCTAGATCTTTGGAAAACTTGATGTACATTTGAAAGAATCAATGGAACTTCAAAGCAGTAAAGCCCATTGTTTTGTGATTAGTGAGGGGGGAAGATCATGCCTTGGCCTGGACACAAGATGTAGTTTAGCTCATGCAGATAAACTGACACATTCCCGTTGAGATTCCAAGATGCTCACATATTGCAAAACATATTCTCAGAATCTAAAGACTGCTTTTTGGCTGATAACAAGATTCCTGTAATAACACGCATTTACGGTATTTTCCAAATACCCCAAGGCATGCATGACTTTAGAGAACGAACACACGTGCATTTCATTGCAGTAACCCACTTTTGTGCTTAATTAAGTTTCATTTGGCAAAAGTGACTATATGAATTTGATACATTATTACTGCCTAGCATTACCAATATGCCTTGAAGGCTTCTGCCCTGGATAAGTCTGGCATAGAACATTCAGCAGCAGAAAGGAAGAATTTGCCAAGCTGCCAAAGCAGGCAGAACATTCCCCAGGGCAGCCCCTCGGACTGAGAAAAAGGAACCTGAGAGCTCACAGGAGGTATGGGCTCCTGGTGCTTTGAAAACCTGCTTAAATGCTCCTTGCCCAGTTGGGTATTTCAATCAGTACATGCCTTTGTTTGGGCACTCATCTGGTTTTCAGACATCTGTGTTGGGCATAGCATAAACATACAAGTGCAGAGTCTACTCATGTGGCAATTTACAAGGCTTTTGTGCCTGACAAAACATAGGAGGCAGCTCTGAGGAACGAAGGCACCAGGAAACAACTTAGCACAGAAGACACACACACAGAGAGAGAGAGAGAGAGAGAGAGAGAGAGAGAGAGAGAGAGAGAGAGAGAGAGAGAGAGAGAGAGAGAGAGAGAGAGAGAGAGAGAGAGAGAGAGATCTGTTTCTGGTCCATAACAATAACATGACATGCCACTAGACATAATGATTTAGCCTCCTGGACTCTTCTCCGCTCAAACGATGGGCTTTCTATGGCCACTTTACAAGGGTAGGAGGATGAAAGAAGACACAGGAATGTTGGCTGCCTGACACAGACTTGGTTCTCAGCCTGTATTTCTTTCTTCTTGTCTGTTACAGTGGTTAGGCACTGCATTTTCGCAAGTATTGATAATTACATACAGAATAGGAGAAAAGAGATTTGTTTCATTTATCTGGAATGGTCTCAGGATATGTTGATTCTTCATAGGCCAATTAAGGCTGATTTCTTTCCAAACCAATGTTCTGGAAGTTGATTGTATCTGTAAGAATTAGGGGAAATTTTAAAATTGTGTGTGTATGTATGTGTGTGTATGTGAGTGTAAACCAAGGTATGTGTTTGTGTGAGTGTGCCAATGTATCTGTATACTGACATATAAGAACACTAGCATTTTAGATACACATTGTGCGTGGCTTTAGGTGGTTTTAAATATTCAAACTCAGGCCTTCATCCTCACCCAATGAAGATGAAGCACTTTACCTATTGAGTAATTCCCTTAGTCTGAAAAAAATGTATATTTTAGTACTGTCATTTCTTTTAAAATCTTGTAAGTTTATATATGTGGTACCCAGACTTCTGTTTTCTGATCACTTTTCTGAGTTGCTAACATCGTGCATCAGTTTTTCCACATCTTAACATCATGGTTTGGCATGGCACAGACATCAAACATCACAAACCAATACTGGCATGTTCCTGTCAATCAGTGATGACGGGACTACCGGTCTCTGAGTTCTGGGCTTTATTTGGGTTTCAGAAGCTGTTCCTGATGTCATCCTAGGTGCCAGTCCCACATTAGATCTATCCTGTGTCCTTCCCTTCTCTGGTCTCTGACAGTTTCACACAGGGTCATTTGTGTAATACTGGTCAGAATGGTCCATGTTCAGATTTTTCAGGTATTTTTTCTCATGGTCAGACCATGATTCTACAGCTTTGGGAAGAAGCCCTCAGAGTATTGTGGAAATCTCAGTGGCTGACATGGGGGATATAGACAATGGAGATGCTAGCACTGGAGAAGGACAATGCCACATGTATTCACTGTGAAGTACTTCTTGTACTTGCTACATCTTCTCTCATAAGAGCAAATCATTAAATACAGCACATGCAGAAGGTGGCATGATGTTAAGCTCTGTGTTCTGAAGAATGTTTTCAGCAGTGTTATTTTACCACAGATATGACAATTCTGGGATAATTCCTTCCATTGCACCTAGTGGTGTTTCCTGGCACCTGAAAGTAGAGACCCAACGTTGCCAATTCATCAACATTAGCTTTCACATGAAGGTGGATATCTTACCACAAAAAATCAAGTTGAAGAAAAATTTCATTATTCTCTATCTGTGTATTTAAACTGTCTAACCCAGGGTAGCATGTATTCATCATGTAAGTGCCATTACACATTCTATGCATGAATAAGCACATGCATTTGTAACTTATAAAGACAAATTGCACTTGAGTTATTTTATGGACAACTTAGCATTAACAACAACATGGTATTCCTTACCAGAGAGCATTTCCCTGGTTAATTGGGGTGGGGGTATTTTGATGCCATTTATGCATGCTTTCCTTCCATGTAGTATTTCCTTTCCAGGCATTCGTCAGTGTGCCCCAGTGATCATTTATACGCATCAGCAAACATGTTAGGAGGTGGTTCATAAAGAATCAATTATTAAGTTCTTGGACCTTGTTTTTTATATGACAGGTGTGAATTAATAACAGAGCTGGACTTCTTAAAAATGGTTACTCTCTGTTGCAGAAGCTACATGCTGCAGAGGGAAGCCTAGGGATGCATTTGTTTTCCCATCCCAAGATAATCTTAAAACATGAAGCAATAAAGCCCAAAGGATTCAGAGCAATACATCATTAAATTTAATGGACATGAAGAAGAATGGGCCTTTTTCCATCTCAACTTAAAAAAAATTGTCTTTTTTTGTGTGATTTTTCCTTTTTTTATTAGATAATTCTTCATTTACTTGTCATATGATATCTCCTTTCCCAGTTTCCCATCCAAAAAAGAGAAAAAATAAAATAAAATAAATAAAAACAAAAAACAAACAAGCCCCCCTTGCTCCCTCCACCCTCTCCCTGCTCACCAACCCACCCTCTCCTGCTTCCTGGCCCTGGCATTCCCCTACACTGGGGCATAGAACCTTCACAGGGCCAAGGGCCTCTCCTGCTCTTGATGACCAACTAGGTCATCCTCTGCTACATATGTAGCTGGAGCCATTAGTCCTACCATATGTACTCTTTGGTTGATGGTTTAGTCCCTAGTAGCTCTGAGGCTACTAGTTAATTCATATTGTTGTTTGTCCTAAGGGGCTGCAAACCCTTCAGCTTGTTGGGACCTTTCTCTAGTTCCTTCATTGGGGACCATGTGCTTAGTCCAATGGGTGGCTGTGAACCTCTACCTCTGTATTAGTTGGGTACTGTCAGAGCCTCTCAGGAGGCAGCAATATCAGGCTCCTGCCAGCTAGCACTTGCTGGCATCCACCACATTAGTATCTGGATTTGATGATTGAATATGGGAAGGATTCCCAGGTGGAGCAGTCTCTAGATTGTCCTTCTTTCAGTCTCTGCTTCATAGTTTGTCTCTGCAACTCCTTCCATGCATATTTTGTTCCCCCCTTTAAGAAGGAACAAAGTATCCACACTTTGCTCTTCCTTCTTCTTGAGTTTCTTGTGGTTCGTGGATTGTACTTTGTGTATGCAAATCTTCTGGGCTAATATTAATTTATTAGAGCGTGCATACCATGTGTGTTCTTTTGAGATTGGGTTATCTCACTCAGGATGATATTCTCCCGATCCATACATTTTCCCAAGAATTTCATAAATTTATTGTTTTTAATAGCTGAGTAGTACTCCATTGTGTAAATGTACCATATTTTCTGTATCCACTCCTCTGTTGAGGGACATCTGGGTTGTTTCCAGGTTCTGACTATTATAAATAAGGCTGCTATGAACATAGTGGAGCATGTGTCCTTATTACATGTTGGAGCATCTTCTGGGTATATGCCCAGGAGTGGTAGAGCTGGGTCCTCTGGTAGAACTATGTCCAATTTCCGGAGGAACCACCAAACTGATTTCCAGAGTGGTTGTACTAGCTTGTAATCCCACCAGCAATGTAGGAGTGTTCCTCTTTCTCCACAACCTCTCCAGCATCCACTGTCACTTGAGTTTTTATTAAAAAAATATTAATCAACAGAGGAAGTGGAAGGAATTTGAGGTGACAAAACTGTCTTGGTTACAGAAAGACAAATGAGTAGACACTGAACCTTTCATTTTGTTCACTGTAATTATACATTTTAGGATTTATTCATTTTAGTTTGCATGCATGAGTGTTTAGTCTGCAAGTGTGTATGTGTACTGCATGTGTGCTTACTGGTCATGAAGGTCAGAAGAAGGCATCAGGATCCCTAAAACTGGAGTTAAGAATGGTTGTGAACCATCATGTGGGTGCTGAGAACTGAAGCCATTTAAGCCAATGACTGCAAAGTGAAGAAATACTCACCTGAGAGGCAGGAATTGAGCATGTCTCAGAGTGGAGGATGACAGATGAGAAAATCAAGTATTCCTGAGTCTGGTAGAGAGGTAATGGTGTGGCTGAGACCACCAGCTGTCCTTAAGGGAGCCTGTGGTGTAAGGGAAGAGGATTAAGAAGCAACCAACTGTGAGTGCCACTGGAAAGACATCTTGGTTTCTTCTTGAGCTTAGAGGAGAGGCATTAGTGATTTCTAATGTAATCCTGTCTCTGGGTTGTGGCAGGTCCTTTATTAGGTCAAGGAAGGTTCTTGCATATAATTTTTGGAAGATTGGGTTTTTGATCTTAGCCATTCTGATTGGTGTAAGGTGGAATCTCAGGACCATTTTTATTTGCATTTCCCTGATAACT
Organism: Mastomys coucha; assembly: GCF_008632895.1. NCBI lineage: Eukaryota > Metazoa > Chordata > Mammalia > Rodentia > Muridae > Mastomys > Mastomys coucha. Next base: position 17,086,356 of record NW_022196900.1, on the reverse strand, counting down.
AAGGATGTTGAACATTTCTTTAAATGCTCCTCTGGTCATTTCAGATTCTTCTGTTGAGAATTCTCTGCTTACCTCTGTACCCCATTTTTAAAATGTTCTTAATTTAAATGAAATTGATTTAGCTGGTACTCAACAGAAATGCCATTACGTATTTTTCATGTTGTACTAAGTCAAATAGTGTTTCTACAAATTTATAGCTATCTAAAACTTTGTTTGGAAATCAAGTCCTTGAAGATATAATTTAAGCTTTTGAGTTGAGCCACAATCCAGTGACCAGTGTCCTTTTACATCTGACAATTATAACATCAAGAAGCACCAAAACATAGTAGAGGAATCTTCAAGCTAAAAATATAGAATGGAATTCCCATTGAACCTCCAACCCTACTCTTAGAGTTGACTTTAGACATTTCCTTCTCCATGAAAATCCCCTTGACATTCCTTCTCCCATTTAATTTTTCCTATATGCTTTCAGGAGGCCTTTTTGAAAATGGACTCATTATACTATCTGTTGGAAACATTCTTGACTTAAAGATTGTGTGAGTGGGATAACCACTTATATAGAATGAAGTTGCCTCTTTGTGGTGTCTCCACTTTGGACGTCCATGAGGTCCTTGCCTTGTGTTACATCAAATTTCAATCACTGTGACAGTGTTTCACTTGCGCATATATCCTATTCCTGAAAAGTAGTTTCAAGAAACACAAATAACAACACAATACACATGTGTACCAATGAGAATATACCATTAGATTTGGCTCAAATGTATAAGACTGGCAACTGGTTTAATGCAAATTCTCAATTATTAGGGATGTTATTTAGTTCTATCATCAGATCTATCCATTTGATTATAATTACTATAATGTCATCAAAATGTACCACTAAAATGTTTTGTGTATATGTGGGTGGGTGGGTAGGTGGGTGTGTGGGAGTGTGTGTATGGGTAATAGCAATCCCAAAGAAGGACAATCCATCCTTGTTTTTCTCACACAATTAAGTCCCATGTCTTGAGTAGAGTATATGTGCATGATCAGATTCGATCTGAATATTTTGTGATCCAAACGTGGTTAATTAGGATAAGATATGTCCTCTCACTTTGATAAAAAACTATAGGGAGCAAGAAAATACTCTGTGGGTGTGTATTCAGTCACTAGTCTGTTTAGTTTAACCCCTACCTACACACACATTTAGGTGGTAAATGCATCAGTTCTATTCCTACTTCTAGCCCATGGCCATATCACTTTGTAAAGTTCCTCCATTTGGTTAATAATGGCTGTCCCTAAAGCTAAAGTAGTTAGATTCCTAGAAGTAAAGTAGCTTGCTTTTCTAGATAGTTTTCCTCCCCTCCCCTGGTGACTACTGGTAATGAAGTAATGGCTGAACACTAGTGTTGTTTCTCAATTCCTTGCCATTCCTTACCTGACCTCTCACTCGTCACTGCTCACAGAGGCCAACCTCTGGAAAAACCTAGCCCCATTTCTTCATTCACCCCTTTCTACCATATAACTATCCTAACCTGTAAGTGGACACAGGCTCTCTAGTTTCCTATACTCCACTGGTCTTTTCCTGAATAAAGGCTATGCTGTAATTTAGTCATGCCTCCCTCTGTATGTCTTTCCTTCTTGCTTACCTTACACTTGTCTTGTAGAACTATCTGGTAAAGAGTAGGAACACAATACAAAAATCTATAGGGCAGGAAGGGTATGGAGTCTGAGAACAAGGCTTCATTGTGATCTGTATTCCAGTGTGTGTGTGTGGGGGGGAAGATATTACTAGCCTAAGTCGTCTGGGAGGCATCTCAGGGGAGGGAGCTGCCATGCCAGATCTAAAAGTATTCTTAGGACAAAAAGCAGGAGAGTGATGCCTGCAAAGAGATCAGTTGTCTTTTTGAGAAGTAACAGTCGAGAATTGTGGAATGAGAAGGTTTCTGGTGTGAGGCAGGAGAGAGCAGATGGGTTGGTCCATGTTGCAGATTGTCTGTATTAATTTGGCTCCCCAAATTACAGGTGAACTGGCACTTCTGCCGGTAAGACGCTGAGGGTTCCTGCCTCCAGATGTCTTTGATTGGTGAAGGAAAGTTGGCTGTGGCCAATGGCTGGACTGGGAGACTGAGGCGGGACTTTAGATTTCTGGGGCAAGGGAGCAGGAGACAGAAGGAGTCTTTAGAATCTCGAAATCACTTGGGACCCTGTACTCAGTTCGATGAATGGCTGTGAGCCTCTACATCTGTGTTAGTCAGATACT
>NW_022196900.1:17036741-17083326 GCF_008632895.1 Mastomys coucha | reverse complement strand
AAAAAAAAAAAAAAAAAAAGAATCTAGAAATCACCTTGACAGGGAAGCAGAGAGATTGGACTTGAGGGAGGAAGAGAGAAAGCATCCAGCCCTGTAAAAGTCAGGAAAGTGGAAAGTGGCCCCAATGGACACTTCCTCAATTGGGTCTGGGGTAGCAAGAGTGGCCCAGCCTTTGAGTTTCTTAGGGCATATTAAGCATAAGGCTAGATGTGTGTGTCTTCCATACACGAATCCAGAGCATTTTGGCATGTGGTAGCGAGAAGTGGACCACCAGTGGGGAGTTCAGAGCAGATTAACAATTTACCACTTCATGTAGAAGCCAGTACTTGAGATCTTGTCAACCTAACACATGGATGTGTTGACAACTCATTCTGTACATGCCAAGCAGTGAGAGGGGCTTTAGCAAGGGGGTGACAGGATGATATTTAGACTACAGAAAAGGTCACTTTGGATCTGGGAGGCAGGCAGGGAAGTGTGTCGGGAAATGTATTTAACCATCTCACTAGGAAAGGTGGGAGTGAATTCATTGTAAACCGAAGTGCTACATCAATGTCTGCTTCACTCTCTTAGTAACACACCAAGCTAAATACTCTCACCACTTCAGATAAGCTCTGAAGAAGGTAAGTAAAGGTAATCGGAAATTATTTCTATACAAAACAGGTGTGTGCCTGGGAAAAGAGCCTGCATGGTGACTGCCACAGGAATCTAGACAGCGCCAGCAACAAGACCAACGTTAGGCAGAAGCACAAGCACATGTTTGCAAGTCCTGTTCTTTGCTCCCTGATCCCATTTCTTGTTGACTTTGCCCTCTGCAACATGCACGGATGCCAAGAGCCAACCTGAGGAATTACCTAATAAGCCAGTCATGCTTTTAACAATCCACATTAGCTTTATTTGACAGACTGTCAGGGTACAGGGACAAAGGGAGATCATTATAGTACAGATTTTAATGCTAAACCCTGTCATAAAGTACTCAGTTATACTTCAGAGAAAGAAAACTGTATTTGGTGAACAATGAAGTCAAGTTAAAACAAGAAAAAAAAATGTATGTTCTGTTCTTTGCTAAATGTTTCCCTGCCAAGTGCAGAAATTCCAGTGTTCAAGGCCATATCTAAGGCTGGTATCTTAAAAGGCAAGTGCTTCATGTAGGCTCATTGAAAGGAGACAAAATTTCCAGGGTTGGTGTGTTTCAGGAGCTACACAGTGAAGTGATGGTCTATAGCATGTGATTTGAAAAACGTAATTTATCTTTGGGGGTAGACAACTGTGTGGCAAGTAGCTTCTAATTCTACCTTCTTTTCACAAATAGGGCAATGGCAAGAGACATCGAAACAAAGTCCCAGAGCTTCCACTGAGGATGGAGAGTGGAATCTACATCCAGCTTTGAACTCTAACTACCATGAGACTTAGGGAACTGAGCTTTGCAAGCAGAGGATTCTCCATCAATAAAATGGGCACTGAGTTATATCTTCTCCAAATATCTATCCATTCTGACAACTTTTTTCCTCTCCAGGGTCTGATCTGGGAAGAATTCCTACTATCTTTATACAGTAGTGGGGCTTGATCCCCACTTTATCAGGCATAGAATATGCTCTCTTTCAGAAGGTTGACTTGAGAATTACTCTTAAAATGGGAACGCTAATCAAAGGAGTTAACATAGGACCTCTCAAATTATATATTCTCAGTAAACACAAATTTTCTTTACCAGGTATGTACTCATTAAAAATGTTGACTGAGTAGTCTTCTCGGGGTAGGGGTATAGATATATAGTGGTGACTGAAATAGGAACATTAGCTGCCTTGATGGAATTTGACTAATGAATACATATGGACAGAATATTACCTCTCCACTCTTCCTCCCTGTCTTTGCTCTTGGTGACAGATATAGCTCCTGATCTAGAGGGGCAGATGGATGGTGAAGTTCTGGTGTATGAGATGCTATTATCACTCAGTACCTGCCCCTGGACCTTTCCTCACTAGATGGTCAGCAAGCAGATGGACAGAAGATCACAGACTTGGAAAAGAGAAAGAATGGGGCTCATCAGAGTCAGTAGATGTGAGGGCTGTACTTCAGGTTGCTGGGCACTAAGGAATGTTAATAAGACTATACTGGTCACACCCTTATATAAAATACTTGAAAGGCACACACATCAACAATTACATAAACACAATGAAGATACTTACGATATGCTCAATCTACAATTACTTAATATCACCTGTGGCAGACTGAGCAATGTGTTCACTTCCCAGAGGCACATAATATATATTTTTTTTAATTCCTAAGGATTGAAAATTTCACTGAGTGAGCCAGATATTAATCTCAATTTTCTGTATTGTACTTTGTATTTCTATGAATATAAATACTGGAAGCTACACAAAATAAGTTATTTTTGACTTCATCATTTCTGGGTTACCATCATATTTCTTCTAAAGTAAAGTTAAAGGCTCTGAAATTGAACAATTGCTCTATTTCAGCATTTTAGTTTCAGCTGATAGAATTATGACCAGGTATGTACATGGAGACAATTGCCATAAAATAATATTGACAGTATAAAATACATGCAAATTTTTATTTCTATTTATTAAAAACAAACAGATCAAATTGCCCTATTGAGATTGATATTTGCAAAGTTTTACTAGGACTTTAAAAGAATGTTCTTGGTAGAAATAACTTCAACAACAATCATAAAGTTGGCATCTATAAAATTATTAATGTTATAATTTTATAAAATTTTATACATGGAAATAAATATGATAAATAAAAATGTCTTTCATGTGATACAGATAGGAAAGATCCTATAGGTATTATTTAAATGAATTGAATATTAAAATAGGAAATAAACTCAATTTTACTGTGATCTAAAGAATATATTGATCACAAAATTTAAATGGTATATTGTGTGTAGAGAAAATATATTTTGGATGAAATTTCACCAAATCACAAGTTGACTAAAAGCAACCTTTCTGAGAAAGGATTTATAATACTCTTGGGATCAATAGAAGAGCCTAGAGTGTACATTGTCAGAAAGTTGCACCCAAAACATACAAATTTATCTAATTCAAATGTGTGACCTAGAACAAGAAATAGCAAACACAATTTACATTGTAGTTAATAGTATTTTTTGTAAGTAATAAGGAATGAAGGAATGCAAATCAACAACACCTCTACCCCAATGTCCTTCCCAATTAAGAATAATATCCCTTGAATGGTAGCCCTTCTTATTTCATTATGGAGTGCCAATCTGTTTTCATGGTTATTGTTACTGTCAAGAGATGATTATCTCAGGGGTGGGGTGGGGATTGAGTCTTCCATGTATATACTTCAATATAGTTGCTTATAACTCAACAGTCATTCGCTAAATGAACGAATGACATGTTTTTATATTAAGATTATGTTGAGGCATTCAAAATGCTGGGATGCCTCCCTCATTTTTTTTTTTTTTTTTTTTTTGCACCATAACAGTGGTTCAAATGGGTAGATGGTATATAATTTCAGGAGTTTAGATCCTCTGCAGTGTCAGAGTTCACTGAGAATGCACATTGTTTTAAGGGCAACTGCTACAGCATTGAGACGAAAACATGAAATAGGGTGTCTAGTCCAGGCTTTCCCAGGGGATGTATTCTTCTCCATTCTTTCCTTAAGAGACTATGGGCTCAAGCCTGTTTTGTTTCTCCTAGCAAAACTTTTGGCTCCAGTCTTGACAGCAGCTTGGAGGCAGATAGCCACATTATTTTATGAAGTAATTTAGATAAGATTTGTAAAAAAATAAATAAATAAAATAAAAAATAAAAAATAAAAACACTCTTCTTGGCTCAAACCACTCAAGAGCTTAGATTTAGCCAGTGACTGCAGTACTGCAGGGGATTATCGTCTGAACACTGGAGAACTCCAGATCCCTAGGAAGAACAACTCAGGCTTTCATTTACATATAAATCATCAAAATAAAATAAAAGATTCAAGTAGTAATATTGGCTACTCGGTGTAGAGGCCTTCTTCTCTCGCTTAATTATTGGAAAACTGCTTGAAGGATCCTCCTCTGCTCTAGTCCAGGAAGAATAGGTGATTGCGGTTTCATCATTTACACTCCATAGCCAAGAGTGACAGGGGTACTTGTTCTCAGGGTGGAAATTTGAACGATTTGTAATTTCTGATCTCACATTCTTGGTTAGGGATTAAAACCCTATTTCGTTGTCTAGCTCTGAAGGGCAGTAGGTGTCTGGGGATCTGATCCCTTGAAAAGTCCTTTAGAGGATGGGAGGTGAAGACTCCAGCCTGTTGTTAGGTAGGCAGTGTTCCTGTGGCTTTTCCTTACCACTAAACTAGTGTTGAGAATGAGGAAGTATATCTGTAGACTTTTCTGCAGGACCACATGCACAGTGAAGGCCCCAGATGAAGTCCAAACAGTGGAGGCTTCTAAGTAGACCATCTCCAACTCTAGCTGCAAGCACACTCAAGTCTCCTTTTTAACTGAACATCCTAGAAGACAAAAACTCATAGAGATGCAATTCACACAACACAGCAGTGAAGACATAAGATGGACCCTTAGTCACTTTCGTGCATCTGCAGTGTTGTGTATCTACCACATCTAATGGCTATAAAAACATTTCCATGACTCCAAAGTAAAACTGACCAAAGAATCAGACTCTCTCCATTGCCTTCCTTCAAATGCTTGGCAACTGTCAGTCTGTATTGCGTTTCTATAGTTCTTATAATACCATAACCCCTCATGGCTGGCTCTCCTTGCTCAGTCTTCTAACCATCTTTCCTTTAAAAAATCTAGAAAGCTATTTTAATAATGTAAGGTTTTCATACAAATAAATGCAGATTTTAAAGATAAATATAGAACTTGAAACATTTTCATTGATGTTACAATCACCACTATAATAGAAACACCATTCATTCCTATCTTTTAAGAAAGTACTCTTTTAAAGTGAAATTAATTGGTAAAGGTTTTTTTATGTTTCTGAAATTCTGGAAAAAGGTCTTTTAAAGTTTTGTTTTCTAACTGCTTGTTGGTACACTCAGGGATATCATTGATTTTCTTTGTATCAAACTTGTAGCCAGTGACCTTCACAAATTCATTTCTTCGTGCTAGTACTTCGTTCAGGGAGGTACTTTGAAATTTAGAACTTCATTTTCTTGTCTTGTTGCTGTGGTTCAGATCATCAGCATTATGTTAATCAGAAGTATGAGTGTAAACTTCCTGAGAAATTGAGGCAATTAATGAGGCCCTAGCTCTGGCCACATTGATAGGTTGAGAGACACAAAGGGGAACAAAAAAGGGGACAGAAATGAGATATTTAAAAGAGTTCAAAAGTCACTCCTATATACAGTGACTTTACCCTGACATACCCATCCTTAGATCTCAGACCACAACACAACCTAACATGTTTTTATTGAGCAAATGTTAGGCTTCTTGTACATGTTTCTAAATATAAAGTCATAATGCTATGATTTGCAAACACTAGCCTCCCATCAACTGTAATTATTGCTGTGCAGAATTGCTGTAGATGTGTTTCATGAACTAACATAGCAGTGTGGTTGAGTCAAGTCGAGTAAAATTGGTTGATTTTAATAATAATCACATTTGAAAACAATCCCTGGACATATTTTTTCAGGTTTGGATTATTGTCCAAAATTGAGAGCTTACCTCTGCTTTTATTTGCATCATTTTTTTCTTTTTCTCTCACAGAGACAAGAGAAAACTGAGGCTCAGGAAGATGAGTGACTCGCCCAAGGTCACACAGAGGAACAATGAGCAGAGCACAGATAAGGATAAGTTTTCATTATCCAGTGCTTGGTTGTTAACTCTCCATGTCCTATGAGAGATACTGTCAAGTCCCCAGTCCCTCATTAGGAAGGGTGAGAGTCATACAACATAGACAAACCATGCTAGGAGCTTCTCTGACAACACCATGAGACAGATTCTGTCAAATTTTCACCTTGTCAGAGGAAGCATTGGAAGGTATCACTTATATTTTTGGCTTTGAATATTTCTATATTTTTCATTAAAGAAGAAAATGAAGGAATTACTAAGCTAGAAGATGCCTAAGACTTTGACAAAAGGTGTGGAAAGAATTTACTTTTAGTAAAAGAGATAGCTGTCTATAGCTGTCTTAGAAATGTACATACTGAAGTCGTTTTTTTGTTTTGTTTTTTGTTTGTTTGTTTGTTTTTTCAAGACAGGGTTTCTCTGTATAGCCCTGGCTGTCCTGGAACTCACTCTGTAAAACAGGCTGGCCTCAAATTCAGAAACCCACCTGTCTCTGCCACCCAAGTTCTGGGATTAAAGGCGTGTGTCACCACTGCCTGGCCATACTGAAGTCTTAAGACTTCTTTCTAGATGTGAATGCTATATTGGAAGGTCAGTATTTGAGATTCCCCATAGTTTCTCAAATGCATGCTTTTCTTACCATCCAGTTCTTCCTCATGACTTCTGCTCACTCTCTAGATTTCCTTTTCTACCTTCAAGTGTCAGGCAATGACATCTTACTAATTTATTACATCTCAGGCAAGCATCACGTTGCTCAGAGAGGCCTAATAAGATAGGGTACTTTGCTCCTCTACTGAGCCTTCTTTATATCTTGTATTCTTTTAGGAGAGTGAGATATAATAGTAGTTTATAAATATAATTCAACTTCTTCTCTTTCATTTAACTCAAGGGTTTTTTTTTACGTTTAAAACCTAATATATCATCCACCTCTATCTATCTATCTATCTATCTATCTATCTATCTATCTATCTATCTATCTATCATCTATCCATCTGTGTGTATGCTCACATGTGTGTGGACATGCTACAGCACACCCGTGGAAGTTAGAGGACAACCTTCAGATATTCTTTTCCTCATGTGGGTCTCAGGGATCACATTCAGGCTGATCAGGCTTGGCAGGTAAGCACCGTCACACACTGAGTTACCTCTCTAACCCTAAAGTGCTCTTTAAAGAGGAGATTGTATCTTAACAATTTTTTAAACTCATCTCTTTTAGACTCTTAAAAGCTTTTGCAGAAAACTCATAAACAATAGTGCAAAAACAAATGGTAATAATCCAATCCCACAACATATAAACTAATGCACCTTGCATATAGAAAGAAACTCATAATTATTTACATATTTGCAAATTGTCTCTGGGCTGGATGAAGTTCTGAGTAGAGATGTTGGCATTCGATGAGGTTTCATTGTTTACGGTTATGCTGTAGTGAGCAAGGCCAATTTTTGTAGCATTTTTTTGATATCCAAGATTACTTGTTGTTTTTGGAATGTACACCATGTAATAGAAAAGGAGTGAAATGTGGGTGTGCTGATAAACATGTTTAACCTCTAACAGTTCATTTAGATTTGTTTTATTCAATTGATGACTATAGACAAGACAACTAAACTATACATTTTTCTAGACACGATATGACTAAAACAAGCATTCAGGTAACCCCACAGTTGCTGACACTAGGCTATACCTGAGTTACCATAATATTATATTTAAGAATAAGCATTTTCTTACAGTATAATTAAGTAAAATTAATTATAAATAAAATAAATTAAATTAAATAAATTAAATAAATAAATTAAATAAAAAATAAGAAATATTAAATAAAATTAAGCATTAGCACTGGCTTAAGCCACATGTTAGATATACTTAGATACAAATAAGATTTAAATAACAACTTGTTCTTTGGTTGCAGTCATCTTATTTTAGTGTTTAGAAATCACATATGGCCAATGAGCTGATTTGAGTTTTCTCACTATGAGGTTGGAAATCTTGTATAAGAAAACCATGGCTTCCACGTTCTTGACTTATTCAGAGCCATGAGTGGCAAAGGCATGTAGGGTGGAAAGATTAATGTAGAAGCTTATGGTACTAGGTCCGGGGAACTAGAGACATATGCTCCAAGCTCTATAGGTTGGAGATCTATAACTTAAGGTTCTGAGAGTAGAAGGTTATTGCTCTGGGCCTTGATGATCAGTGGCCCTGCAATGACCAGTGATTCCTGGCTGCTGCAGCAGATAGTAATGGAAGTAAGAGGCAATGATCAGCATTGTGATTCTCATGCCCTGAGGGTTGAGACCTTCAACTGCCAACAAAACCTATAGGGACAGCCACCAGGTCTTGAGTATCAGACCTTCTGCCTACAGGTTCCTAGAACTCTTCTAGCATGTAAGCTCTGCAGTCTCTCATCTTTAACTCTTTCGAGCGTGTGCCTTCTACCTTCTGATCCTCACGTCCTCTACCCTTCATGGTCTCAGCTGCCTCCTCTTCCTACTGCCTCTGCCCATGGTGGCTCTTGAATTCATTTGGCTACTGTAGAGACTATTAGTACTGATGCTGCTGGCAATTTCATTTCCACAGGGCCAGGACTGCTTCCCATGCAAATGCTCCTGCTGCCCCTTTATGCTATGAGTTCAGGCTGTTCTACTAATGAGGAATGTCCCAAGCAGACAGAAGAATGTTTGGGAGAAAGTCTTTTATTGGGACCTAATGCTACAATGCCAGGGAGGTCGTACAGAGGATTCCCCAGGTAACCTACAAAGTGATGCAAATATCCAGGCTAGCCTGGATATGTAGCCAATGGTCTGTGTGTGTGTGTGTGTGTGTGTGTGTGTGTGTGTGTGTGTGCATGTGTGTGTGTGTGTGTGAGAGAGAGAGAGAGAGAAAGAGAGAGAGAGAGAGAGAGAGAGAGAGAGAGAGAGAGAAAGAGAGAGAGATGAATTAATTCTAACTTGCACCAATCACAACACAACTTTTTATTTTCTCGGTACCAATTGCAGCTGCAAATCACAAGCTTTTCCCCGAGTCTCTTGAGCAGTGATTCTCAACTTTCCTAATGCTGTGGCAGTTTAGTATAGTGTCTCGTGTTAAGGTAACCCCCAAGAATAAAAAGATTTCATTGCTACTTCACAACTGTAATTTTGCTACCATTATGAATAGTAATATAAATATTTGATATGCAGGAGATCTGATGTGCAACCCTTGTGGTAGTTGTGACACACGTTGAGAACCGTTGCTCTAGGGGAATGTTCATTTTTCCTCAAACCAGCTGAAGGATTGAAGGCAGTTTTTTCAAGGTCCTGAGCCAATAAGAAAGGTGGGCATGCTGGAGTAGCGGTAGGCACAGCAGATTATCCTGAAGGCCACTGGCATTTGTGTTGCTTGGATTGCAGGTTTGGTCAGTGGTTCAGTCAGAGACTGGAGCAAGACCACCTGAGGCAGACATCAGGTGTTCAATAACTATCCTAATGATGTCCCTTGGAGATAGAGCATGGGCTCTCTAGGGGTAGTTCCTTGCTAAAAGCTGTTAGGCATAAGGGAATGGTCAGTTGAATGCTCCTAATAGTTTCCTTGACTCACCAAACACGGGCAAAGTGTGCTTACTGAAAGCACTCAAAGTAAGTAAATAAGCAACCAAAACCCCAAACTTTTATTACTTAACAAAGGCTGTCTATCTAAACTGTCATTGACAACACCATTACAATTTCTACAGTATTTCGTTGTGCTTAACCTCTGCCCTAATTTCTAGGAAGATTTGAGTCCTCTGATCTGTTTAATAGCCAGGGACTAGCATACTGTATAGAAACAGATGGGCATACTGTACATATTGTACATACTTTCAGTTACTGGTGGAGGTTCTGTTTAGCTAGCCTGGTTCCACATGGTACCCATTGCCCCTGGGAGACACAGACATCATATCCAGTACTTTCGCATTTTTTAGTTATTCCTTAAACTCTGTGGTACAGGTCAAGTTGTTGGGTTTGAGGACTGACACATAGACATGTCTTTTTTTCTGGAGCTATTTTTAAGGTCATGAAGATACTAACACTGAGCCCAGTTCTCATCTTTCAGAGTCTCTGAGCCATAACTGAAGAGAAATCAAGGACACAAACTTCTGGAGTAGAAGGCCTCTGTCCTTGCCTCAGTCTCTGATGGGAAGGTTCAGATATCATGCCCTCGATACAGTTTAGAAGATTAATTAGTCAGATGTTTAACTAGAATCCCCATTCAAACCCAATTCTCCTAAAATAGTTTCATATGATGTTTAAAGAAAAAGAATTTGTTCTCTCCTTTTGGCAAGGAGGATGCTCAGGGTCCTAACAGCACCAATAAAATGTCCAGCTGTTCCCCACATGGCATCTTGTGGGCACAGGAGGGAAATTCTATTTTCTGTCTAGATTTATATTCTCTGTGGACCATTATCTTGGTATATGTGCATCCATATTTTCAATCTAGATCCTAAAACATGACACTTTATCCTGATCGTTTTCTTTCATCTGGAAGTGCTCCCATACCCTGCTTTACCATGAGTGGAATAACGTACATATGCATGTGTGGGTTTGAAAGTCTGATAAAAAGACTATAATGTTGCTGAAGCCTGGATACACGTAATGGGACAAAAACTACAGCTGTGATGTCTGGAAATGTTTGGCTCCACAAACTATCAGGCTATGCTGGTCAAAAATCACCATAATACCTATAATGATGTGTTTGAAGTGATTTTGGGTATGAGCTTACTAGCAGCCTCAACTTCTATTTCTTCAAAGGGAATAGAAGCATGAGACAATAGTCAGGAAGCTGAATGCATAAATTTCACCTTTTCTTTTTCTTTTCATTTATTTATCTTATTGCAAAATACATGAGAAACATTTGTAATGGAAACAGCATGATGCTGATGTTAGAACAGCTGCATTGTCCAATGGAACACAATAGAGAGCTCAGGAATTAAATCTACAAAGCTATCATTGAGTTCAGTCTGTGTTGGCCAACCATGGATGGGTGTGGAAGCTAGTCTTAAGAGTGGTTTGTATCAAAAAAAAAGCAAAAAAACAAACAAACAAACACAAAAAAAGAGAGTGGTTTGTATGCCTAGTGAGGCTCCATTGAAAAAAACTAGTTTGTCCTCTAGTGGTTATCAGTTTGAGAGAGCTTATGGGCTAGGGATGGGGTTTGTGTTCACTCTTAGCCTTGAGGCTCCATTGAAGAAAACTAGTTTGTCCTCTAGTGGTTATCAGTTTGAGAGAGCTTATGGGCTAGGGATGGGGTTTGTGTTCACTCTTAGCCTTGGGACCCCATCTGGCTTAGACCACTATAAAAAAATTCAAAAATTTTAAGGTTTAATATTGAGGAGTGATTTCAGAGTTTTGTGAAAACAGTATTTTTAACCACTTTGGAGATTTCTTTACTATTTTTCAATTATCTGCAGTAAAGCATGAGGATAAAAATACAAATAAAGTTTTGCACAATCATCTCATCAGTTGCCTTAATATTCACTTAATGACATGGATGCCGAAAGCTGACCCTGGATCCTCTACAAGAGCAGTGTGTGCTCTTAGGGGCTGAGGCATCTCTCCAGCACCCTTAGTTTATGCTTTTAAAAAAATATGAGGTCACCGTGAAATTATGAAAACTGCTTGAATTTTGCCACATACCAGAGTCAGAGCTCAGGCTTGGCTCTGTCACACTTAGCTCCGGAAGCCATTAAGTGTTCCTGAGCCTTGCTTAACTGGTTCAATGGAGACAGTACAGATTGCCCAGGTTAGAAAATGGTTCCTAAGTTTCACGTCAGACAAAGCGCCAGAGGTATTAAACTGCTTAGCATTCAAGTTACTTGTAAAGACACTCATTTACCTTCAAGTCAGTGGGAAATTCAACATAATTGCAATTAAATTTCCAGTTGATTTACTTTTGAAATGTGATGAGATACATTCATGCTCATCTGGAAACATAGTATATTTGAAGAAGAAGAACAACACAATTATACCTGTCCCAAGAGCAATGAAGCACATCGTACCAGAGGGATAAGAGTAGGCAGACGAATAGAATACTAGTTTTTATCACACGGTAAGAATGGAATTTTCAGACCAGTGATGAGGATCTGGGTTAGTCTGTGCTTGGGTAGGCATTGCTAATGCAGATGGTAGCTAGTGCTGTGTGACTGGCTGCGTTCTACGTGTTTTATATCAACATACATTTTGATTTTCATAAGAATTCTGCCTATAGACACTTGTGTTATCAGCATAGTATGGATGAAGGAATGGAGACACAGGCTAAGCCATTTGCCCAAAGTCTCACATCTAGTCACTTCTAAAAAAGGCACTGATTTCAGGTTGTCTAGAGTCTCATTTGTATAACTCATAGCATATATTCTCTTATCAAATAATAATTTTACAACATGTAATTCATTTGTGGGGGTATGCTTAGAGGCAAAACTGTCTTTTTTTCCTACATTTGTTGCTTTGAATCTCTAAAACAATGATGCTTTGGATTTGGAAGTCTATTTTTTTTTTTACAGTAAAGTTCATGTTTCTCCCCATTTGCATATATTGTTGCCATAGGTATGCTTGGGTCATATTTCTATAAGCTTCCTATAATATTGATTTACTTTCCTAAAACTTTGTTCTAACACCAGATATAAACACTCTTGCTGAAACACAAGACCACATTCTTGAGAGTCCCAGAGGAAAACACTTTTAAAACATTAGTTTTTATATTTCATTTATTTTTGAGAATTTAATGCAATATATATTTGATCATATTCTGATCCCTCTCCCAACTCCTCACAGATCCCCACAACCTACCAATTTCATGTTCTTTTTCTATTCTGTCTCTCCAAATACCTAAAACAACACAGCACACACATGTACAGTCTCACACACACACACACTGCTTATGTATACACACAGCACACACAAACAGCACACACATATACACCCATACATACACATACACATACAACATATACACACACAGTACACATGCACAGCATATATATACACACACAGCACACATACACAGCATGCACACACGGCGTAAATATACACACAACACACACACAGCACATATATAGCACACATACACAGCATCACACACAGCATACATACACACACACAGCATACCAACAGCACACATACATACCATACACATGCACAGCATACCTACACACATAGCACACACACACACAGCATACTCATACATACACTCACACATACACACACAGCATCCACACACACAGTGTGCATACAACACATATATACAACATACACACAGCATACACTCACACAGCACACATACATACACACACACAGGATACACACACTTATACACATAGACACTCACACATATGTACACATACTATACACACAGACACGCACACACAGAAACACACAGACATACACAGCATACACAGACAAACACACACACAGGCAAGCAGCCAGGCAGACAGACGCACATTGGGGGTCAGGCATGTGAACACATGTATTATATACTACACTAAGATAGTAAATAAATGTATTTAAATTAAGAAAGATGTTAAATTTTGCTGACGTTTGATATGAATTGATGCTGGCTCCATAGTCAGGCACCAACAGAAGACAGATACTGTCCTTTGACTCAGAGGAAGAAGGTAGGTGATGGCAGTGATACTGTTTCGTTCACTTCCAAATGCTCAGCAGAGTGATTGTGTGTTCAGTGAGGCCGAGCAGAGGCTTGCTTAAATTACTGTTAGCCAAACTAATTCACAGCCCTGACCAGTATCTCTAGAGTTCCAAAACTAAAAGTCTCACATTAAGAGTAAAGCTTATGAGACAAACGTTAAGAGAGGGAAGGGCAGGTAGTAACTCCCCTACCCTCCTCTGCACACTTCTGAAAACAACCCAGCTAATGCTTTCCTCTTTCTTGGCAGGAATGCTCCATCAGCCGCGTTATGAGGTAACAGAGCATTTCAAAACGGATGTTTGGAAATGTTACCCAGTGTTTCCATTGCTATGTGATACGTTGCTGAAAATGATATAAATGTTACACCTATAAAAATAATCTCTCATATCAACATACTTAAAAACACTGATAGAGAGGTTTTAAACTCTTGAAAAGCTTTAGTGAGTTCTAAACCCATTTGTTGAAGCAAATATCTGCACATACTCATGCCTTCTCAAGCACAATTGATGGATATCTCAGAAAGTAGAAATTCACTACCAAATTTCAACAGAACAGTTATACAGTTGGTAGATGAAGTAGGACATCTGTGTTGGCATTATGAAGTGCAGCCTATGGTACACCTTCCCCCTTGGGTTTATCTATCTGGATGACTCGGGGAGGGGGAGAAGATTCAGCAACTATAGCCATAAAAGCCAATGGTCACATCTATGGATGGCCAGGTGTAGACACTGGGATTTTACAAACAGCAGGCACAATCATCTTTCTCAAGCCAGGAGCTATTTCGGTGAGGCAGAAAGACACTTGCCTCACTGAGAAACACGATCAATTTTATTTTAAGTTGACATTAATTTTTAGTTTATCCATTTAATGGTTCTAGTGTCATTTTGTAAAATGTACATGTTCGTACACATACAATGGTGCTCATATAAACTATATTAAGGTTTATTCTCTACACAATCATCTAATGATTAAGATACATTCTACCAGATGTCACTCCACAGTTTCCTAGAGGTTTTTAATGTAGGGACATCTGTGGTCAGCTTACATTTTCATTCCAAACTTTACCATTGTGTTGTTTTTCTCCCAGTCTCTAGATGCCCACTCCAATGGGTGATGTCAACTAGTCATTCACACAGGGCTAGAAATGTGAGAGGCGGCCTCCAGCACAGTCCTTGTACTGACTGTCACAGGGGCTTTCTTCATTGGCTCTTAGAGGATCCAACAGCCTCCTTGCTTGGTGATGTAGATATTCAAAGAGGTGATGAATACCGAAGGCCTAGGCCCCAGATATAGTTACCTCTTCCTTGACTCCATTCTACTGGCCCAAGAGTTGCCAAGGCTCAGCCGAATTAGCCTTCCCCTGGACAAAAGATAGAACAAAGACATTTTGCAAAAGAGGGTAACACATTGGGAGGAGAGAATCTTCAGCCATTACACAGCCCAACATTCAACATAACAATTAGAAGTTAATATTTTCTTTCTACTTGACAGTTCAGGGTTCTAGGTGTTTTTCCTACCCCTGATGATTACATATTTTTATTACATTTGTATGTGTGTGTGTGTGTCTGTGTGTGTGTATGTGTGTATGTCTGCATGTGTGTGTGTGTCTGTGTGTGTGTGTGTGTGTGTACACAAGCCCATGTGGAGTTAGGGAACAACTTTAGTGTGACCTTTCTTTTTCACCATGAGGGTCATGTGGATGGAACTCGGGTTGTGAGGCTCAGCAAGCCGGTACCTTCAGCTTCTGAGCCATTTCACCAGCCCCAAAGGTTTGAGCCTTCTCTCTTCTGCTGACCAAATCAGAAGGATTTGTAGAGCCTCAGGCTTTGCACTTGTGTCTTTAAGCCATAACCCAGGGAGGATGCTTCAGTTCTGTTTATATTCCAGTGGCAGGAACTGTCTATGTGGTTGCACTGTGGCAGGAATGCAATGGGCAAGGTAGCACCTAGGATTAGTACACCTATGTTTTCTACCTGTATTGCTGATCCTGTTAAAACATGCTGATTCTGGAATCATTTTAAGATGCAAGTTAACATATGTATCTTGATGTTTCTAGGAGCAAATAATTTGTGGTTCTCAGAACAGAACACCTTAACATATGGCATGAGGGTATGGCAAGTTCTTTGACATACAGAGCCTGAATAATCTCCGAAGCACATTTTCTCCTTCCTCCATCTGGGTGTGTCTTCTGTCCTTCTCTCATCTCATAGAAGTTTTAAAGAGCAAAATTATTCTTCAAGGCATACAGTGGAAACTAGAGTATATGTTCCTCAAACCCAATGATCCTACAGAGGTTGCTCCTTGTTTCCTTGGCAACCTATCTTTCAAGACAGCTGCCTCACACCCCATGGAAAGAATAAGAGAAACCAAAAGAAGTATTGAAAAGAGATGATTCTTCCTAGTTTCCTGGGTCAGCTTATCAGCATTTGTTTATATACTTTGCTTCTCTCAACTTTCTCCATGCTTTCTTGTACCTAAGCATAAAAATAATTATTCCTGGGCCTACGGTTCCTAAGCTCTGAAGCAGAGTCATGTAAAGCTCTGATGAAATACATGTGCTCTGATCATTTCTTGCTAACCCATCGTTTTCCTTAAGATTTGTCAGCCATGGAATTTTGTGATGGTCAAGGAAAGTTATGCGCCTTTGCACTGCCGCATCTTCCAGGTGCTCTTGTTTGGAACCACGGCATCTTTACACAGCCTAGGACCTCCAAGGTCATCTTGTGGGCAATGGTCTCCAACATTTGCTGCAGACACAAGCCTATTCCTGAGGGGCCTCCCAACTCACAGAGGAAGACTGATAAGAGAATTAGATTGCTAAGGTGGACTAACAGCAGAATTTGGATTGTCGGGGTCCCTGTCCTAAGGACTTCGTCCCTCCAAATTGGTCACTCTTGATCATGTCCACTTCCATTTGACTTTTCCTCTGTCATGAGTAGAGTTGTGAACAGTTTAAATGGTACCACCTACTCATTGCCTTCAGTCTATATTTAGTATATGCTCTCTTACATATTGGCATTCGTATGGCTCTCTTACATATTGGTGTATGTATGGCTCTCTTACATATTGGCATATGTATGGCACGCTTCCTAGTTTCTAATGCTGATGCTGACTTTTCCTTAGCTTTATATCACTCATCATCCCATTTGACTAGGGGTGGAGGGTGGAGTGTTCAATGCCTGCACTTACCTCACCATCAGATGCGGAGGAGAGACACAGTCTTACATTTAGTGCTTGTGGAAATTATATAGCCTGTGATATCAGTTTCTTTAAAACACCTTGTAAACTTTCACTTCTGCAGAACTATCATAAATCTGCTCAATTCAGCAGTTTACATGAAATACCCCACCATTCCAGTTGGAAGTAGAATACTTTTTTTTTTCTTTGTCCACTGAAGCCCTGCACTGTTGGAAGTTACTGAGAATAACATTGATTACAGCCAACTCTGTTTCCTATCTGATAATCAGACATGGTCACAGCTCACACATGTGTCAGTTTATGGAGAAGTCCCCAGGGCTATGCTTTCTGCAGTGTGTTGAGGACTGAGGGACACTAAGGTGCAGACATGATGTGTGGATCATCTATGCTCAAGTTGCTCAAAGTCACCGGGGAGCTGACAGCCACACATCTTGAGAGAAGCATGGTGTGACCTTGATTCCAAGCCAGTAAATTCCCTGAGTGCTCTGTCCTCTGGAGAGCAGTTTCGGGGGTATAGACACAGTTAGGGAGGGATGACCTGTGGGACTTGGTGTGAACACGGGTAGCTCAGCTTTGGATGTTTACCTGAAGGGGGATGTTTCAGTATGGTAGTTTCATCCAAGTTCACCCAGTATTTCTCTGAGATCCAAGAAGAGTCACTACAGACTGTTCCACACATATGCCATCCCCTTTCACAAGAAGGCCAAGGATGTCACTGGAAGAACTTGTGTTGACTTAAGACCCCCCAAGACAAAGTTCTCAGCACAGAGATTTATTTGCCCCAGAGGGGTAAAGGACTGGGAATAAGAGACAAAGACAGGCGATAAAGGGCAAGTGAGAAAGAGAAGGGAACAATGGAAAAGGGAAGGGGAAAGACTGTGTCTAAAATAACAACAACAAAAAGATGGATGGTGTATCTTTTTCATACAGCTTTTTGAAATACTTCGAGGTTGACCTCTGACCTCTACATGCATGCTCACACACATGTATGCAAACACATAGGCTTATATACACAGCTGCACACACCACAACTATACACACATACACACACTTGTACAGTCTGGGATTTGATCATGTCTAGTAACACAAGTAGTACTGCCCTGACAAAAAGAAAATCATGATTCTTTGCTCTAGAAAGGAAAAACAAGGGTCACATGGCTCTTCCCTTAATTGACCTCATTTGGTTTGATTCTCTAACATCTATTCTGTGTCCTCTTTCAATACCCTATCTGACATTGATCTCAACATTTCACAGGAATTTGCTGGAGAAAGAAGTTTCTAGAAACAATTGTTCCTTTCACAAACTGACTGAAGTGTCATTCATGTTCCCCTGCTAACCTGCAATTCCCTGAGACGGCAGCTCTTTTTCATCATTACCTCAGAGGCATTTGTTGTCATTTCCCCTCTCAGTGACCTCAATGACTGGATGAAACTCTCAGTTTTATGAAATTTCATGAGTGCCCCACAGATGCAAATATTTCTTTAACCTTCTTCACAACACACTAAAGAAGGAATTGGTTTTCCTACCACAACCCTCCCTTCTGTTTAACAAAAGCACTGGGCTAGTGGTAGAGCACAGCTTTTAGCTACTGTGCCTAGTGCTTCTGGGTATAAAAGCACACATCTGGAACCTGGAAATGGTACTGAGTTGAAAGAGAGCCAGCATGTTAGACTTGAGATTACATCTTCAAACTCAGATAATTATTTGCTGTATAATTTTAGATAGGATACATCATGTCTCTGGTCTCAACTTCACTGTTTCACCAAGGATAACATTAAACTTCTGATTCTTCTGTTTCTGCCCTGGGTTATGCAGTTCTAGGGGGCAGAATCCAGAACTCATGCATGCTGGTCAAACACTCTTCTGGTTGAGCAGAGCTGCAGTTCATTGAAATAGTCTTAATGACCTCCCACTTTTGCAAGACAGCTTTCTTTCTGTCTACACGTCTCATCTCACTCTTCCACGAACTCATAGAGCAACATCAAGATGCTGCTTACCCAGGCGTCTGCTAATGAACCACTAGTCTCCTTATACAATACCACGTTGCTCTTAGAATTAACTTTGTTGGTTTTGGAAGATGCTCAGGAGTAAAGAGCATATGCAGAGGACCCAGATTCAGTTCCTAGTGATTATATTAGGTGTCTCACAAACATGTAACACTGAATCCAGTGTCTCTGGTTCCCTCTGGCCTCTGCAGGTACCATTTACATACAGTGTAAAAATAGGCACGTAGATACACACTCATATACATAAAATAAATCCTACCTCTAATTAAGAAACTACTTGCATTTGGTACTTATTTGGAAAGAGAAAATTAGTTTTCTCCAATGGAGTGTCACTGAGTAGATCAACAATACTTTACAGCAGGCCGAATGCTCAGGAATAGTTGGCCAATACAAAATAGATTCTATATTTGTTTTTCCCCTTTTCTTCCTTTCTTCCTTTCTTCCTTCCTTCCTTCCTTCCTCCCTTCCTTCCTTCCTTCCTTCCTTTCTTTCTTTTCTTTTCTTTCTTTCTTTCTTTCTTTCTTTCTTTCTTTCTTTCTTTCTTTCTTTCTTTCATTTTGTTGTCTTACTGATTTCGTTTTTCTTTTTTTAAATTTGTCTGGTTTTATTTTATTTATTTATTTATTTTTGAAAAAGAGAGATCACAAAGTTGGGTGGGTAGGGAGATAGGACAGGGGCTCACAGAGACTGAACCATCAACCAAAGAGCATGCTCAGGCTGGACCTATCCTCCTATACAGATGTAGCAGATATGCTGGGCTGCCTCAGTGGGAGAGGATGCACTTAGTCCTGCTGCAAGTTGATGTACCAGGGTAGTCTTTTACCCTGGGGGACCTTCTTTTCTTTGAGCAAATGGGGATGAGGGAACAGGGAAGGGGACATGAGGGTGGGACTGGAAGGAGAGGAGGGAAGGGGCTTCAATCCAGCTGTGAAGTGAAAAAGGAAGATACCATTAACTCCCTGCTTCTGTGACTTTGACTATTTTAGATACCTCATCTAAATGGAATCATGCAATGCATGCCTGTCTATGTGAAGTGTTTGTCTTAGTTACTTTTCTGTTGCTGTGACAAAATACCATTATCAAAGCAACTTATGTGAAGAAGGGTGTACTTAGTTCACAGTTTCAGAAGGGTAAGAGTTCATCATAGCAGGGGAGCATGGCAGCCAGCAGCAGACATTAGGACTTAAGCAGAAACAGAGAGCTTACATCTTGAGTTGTAAGCAAAACCCAGAGGGAGTGAATTCAAAATAGCACATTTTAATCTCCCAAAGCCCATCACCAGTGACATATTTCATCCATCAAGGCCAGCCCTCCTAAGCCTTTCTGAACAGCACCAAATGCCCCAGACAATGGGAGCAATGCTTGTTCAAACCACACTATGTCATGTGTTGGTTGTGACATTTTCTAGATCATGTCTTCTCTGACTCACTCCTGTTTTGCTGGTACATATCCTCTAGTAATTTTCTTAGGAAATGTATGTTGCATTTTGACTGTTTAGATCTTGTGTCCAAAAATGGTTTTATTTGCTATTACATTTGATTGATAACTGAGTTGTTCTTTTTTTTTCCCAGAATTTTACAGGCATTACTCAATTTTCTTTTGGTTCCAAAATTTCTGTTTATGACTTTGATGCTAATACAATTCTTGAACTTTTATATGAACACTGTGATCTTTCTCTCTGTAAGCTCATTTGACCTGTCTTTGTTTCTGCTATTTGGAAGTTACACTCTCCTCTAGTTTAGAATTATACTGGTTTATGATTCCATATCCAAGCAGTGAACACTATTCCAACTCAGCTACTTTTAGCTCTTATCTGTTCCCTTTTGCTTTTCTTAGTGACTTAAAATGACAGAAAGTAAGAGAGATCAAAACCATATTTTTATGACTAATGGGAATTTAGTAGAATTAGGAAGAAGGGGTCTGGGTTCAAAAGTGATTTTACCTGCTAAAGCTGTGGCATCTCTTCTTCTTTCCTTCCTTCCTTCCTTCCTCTTTCCGGATTTGCTTCTACCGTGCACTCACTGATCACGCCACACCTGATCTAAGGTTTATGAAATTGTCACATTGGTACTTTTGACTCCATTACTGAAAAGTTAAAGGTAGCCCTGCTAGGCCCCAGTGGAAATTCCCTGCAAGCCATGACTGGAACTCAATGACTGTTGTCACCAGCAAGCCCGAGCCACAGTTATGGTTTTGGTGACTTTCCTGCCTGTGAATTTAAGATTCACATCCAAGATGCACTTCCAAGATGCTCATCTTCAGGGAGCTGAAGTTCTCTTGAAAACAGAAATAGGGGAATACATTAAAGCACACTCCGGAGCACTCCTTCCCAGCGCCATCACCTTTTCTTATGGAATGAGGACATAGTGAAAGCTGAGTCTTTGGGGCTGAAAGAACAAGTAAGGATTCCTGAGGTGATGGGCAGAGAACTGGGCTTGGGAATCAGCTGCCTCGTCCCATTTTTCGGAGTTTGGCTTTATGTCTGGATTGTGTCAGAATTGCACTCTCAACACTTTGAACTGAGAAATACAACTCAAATACAATATAAGAATTATAAAATAAGAATTCGATGTGCTGGAGTGACAAAAGCATCTACTGGGCCATCTTTGAGTCCCATTCATTTTGCTGTTGTGCTCGTGGTGGCAAGCTGCAATGCTCTAAAGACCTTGTCACTTAAGGCAGGCAACTTTACATAGATGTATGTTTGTTATGTGTAGTGTGGAAAAGGTATAAGTTTCTTCAGTGTGGCTATAAACAAATTTATGTGTGTATGACCAAGACACACCAGTTCTTATATATGAGATAATTCTGGGGCTGTAATTCCTTCAAAACATCTACTGGACAGTCAGGCTTGTATTAAATTGTGTGTTCAGATGGGTTTGAATAGTCTTCCCACCCTGAGTCCTTAGATTAAGGCTAATCCATACAAAGTGGTATGAGGACTGGGTTGGGAAGAAAGGAAGATTTCATGACTTGAGTGAACTGCAGCAAAAAAACAACAAACAAATAAACAACAACCCCGCCCCAAACCAACCCTGAGTCTATAAATAAGAACGGCCAGATGAAGTGAACATCGATCTTAGTGGCATCAACATCACCTAACTTGAGATTATAAGGGGAAGGATGTCCCTGAGAACTGGAGCCAGGCAGTATGGATCTGGACATGGGAATTCACATGAGCAAAGTCACTCATCTAAATACACCTTCTCTACTCTGAGGATGCTCGAATGCTCAGATACGCACGGGACTGGGAAAGGCAGTCTTCTGTTCCAGCGGCCTCATCATGTATACAGATGTTTCCATTTAATGTAATGGCACTTGACAGTGAAGACACACTTGGTATAACTTAACAAATGACAGGAACGTGGGCAGAGCTTCAGATGCTAGTCACTGCTCTATTATTTTCTCTGGAATCAGGCTTTTCCCAATCCCCTGTGTCTCTGAACATTCTATCATTAACCTCTGATGTCTTGAATAGCTTGGCAGGCTTGTGCTTATGTATGAAGTGGTGGCCCAAAGGAATTCAATTTGGCTACTGGGGACTTCTGGAGATCTGTGTCACAGGATGCCTATTCCAGGTTAGATACAAAACTGAAGGCTGATGGCTCTGACTGGAAGCTCTTCTTCATAATGGCAAATGACAAAGCGGGTCAGCCGAGGACCCACAAGGGGCCCTCGTGTGTCAGACATATTCACACTAGCATTGGCTTTTTCTGCACCAGCTAAGCAAAATGTGACTATCTTGTGGCTTGTTTGAATAGATTTGACTGACTGTGACTGCATTTGTTTGTCTGATGAGAGTGTTGTGAATGTTGATGGACGTTGTCAGACTGTCACAGCAAAGGAATACACAAAAAATTTTACATGTTGTGTTGAAAAACAAATCAAATTATAATCAATTTTTAAAAAAGCTTTCAACTTTTAACTGTACTTTATCTTATTCTGTTTCAGATCCGGTCTTGCTATACAACCCAGTCTCATATGGAATTTACAATCCCCCTGCTTCAGCTTCCCTACCTGAACACCAACACTTATGAGGTAATTCTACCTTTTCAATGGTGCAAACATAAGCATGTTTTTGTAGTTTGTATTTTCTAAGATATTGAAAATATTCTTTAAAAAAATAAGTTTCACTAATTAACTAATTTTGGGGTGTCTGAGCACATGAAAGTCAGGGGAGCTGATTCTATCCAGCAGGTTAGTCCCTGTGATCAAAATCAGGTTGTCGGTCTAGGTGGCATATGCCTTCAACTACTGAGCCTTCTCAGTAACCTGAAATTATTCTTTTGTTCCTCCCTTAGATAATACTAGATGTTTTTAATCTTAGAGGAGACAGTGCTTCACCTGACACCCTAAGGGAGTATTAAACAGTGTCTCCCATGAGGAAGGAAAATGAAATGCCCCCACATCCTCTGAGTAGAAGATACAGCAGAATCTACACGGAATCTATGCCTCAGGTTGCAGCCTAGCCACCAACCTTCCCGGAGACCCTGGAGAAGTCCCTATCCCATTTGGACCCCCCTTTATTCTCTTTGGAAAATGGAAAGCTGAGACCAGGTTCCAAACACTGAATGGCTTCCTAATCCAGTTCTGCAAAGCAGCCAGGCTCTGGAACAAAACTAGACTTCACTCAAGTCTTCGCTGTTATTAAGCAGCTGTATTTCTGGAGCAAGCAATTTAAATCCATCTATTTTTAAATCAAGCCACTCTCCCCCACAAAATCATGTTGCTAAAGGTCATAAATCTTATTCTCTCACTTACATGGCCGAGAGGCAAGCAGTGCCATGAAGTCTGCTTGGGAGACTTAAGGCCTGCCAGCTTTACTGTCAGAAAGGAACAATGGGAAGTGTATATAGAAAAATGACAAGACTGTCTTCACAAATGGAAAGCATTTTCATCTAGCCACAAGAGAATAGTGTCCCAGGGACAGGCTATCAGCTTGTTGTATGCATCATTCACCATAGCCAATTTCTTAATGAAACCTCCAATCACATCCAGGTTAAATGAACATAGTACATTTGTAGTTAATTTTTAAATTAGCATAAAAGCTAATAGGTTTTTTTTCTTGGCATTGTCACATACACTTTATTCTTTTTCATTTCCCTTCTCTGCTTCCCTTACCTATCTTCTTCCCCTACGTCCCCTTAGCAACCATTTATTATATTGTGTCACCTGGGCATGCTCTATACCTTATAAGCAAACCACTTGAAAGGGATCATGTGAAATAAATGAACACATGACATAGTAACACATGTGTCCCTAGAACCGGGTATCTGAGGGCAGTGTTTGAAAGGGAACCTTAGTATTTGAACCTCAAGGGATAAATAAAGATTGAGTGTGCTGAAGGAAAATATATATAATATGAGTTAAATTTAACAACGTTTATTTGAGCAAGAGGAAGGTCCTAGAACTGGGCAGAGTTCCAGACCGAGCTGGTTCTGAGTTCCTCACTCCACCACATGTGCAGGCTGTATTTATAGACTGAGAAAAAGAGGTGACATACAAAAATATCCTGATTGCTTGCAGTTGTCATTGGGCTTAGGTGAGCATGGTTTAGTCAACTGGCAACCTACGATTGGTTAAGACCCAGTTGCTTGGTTACTGGAGTGTATACTCTTAGGTCACCTTACAATTTGTTTGCACCTCAAGCTGGGGGGGGGAGGTACAGTACACCATAAATAGAGACCACTTGGGTATATTTTATCATCCAAGCACAGAGACAAAATTAGATGAAGTCCAACACAGGTTTGCAAATTTCTGCTTTGCCTCTAAGTCTCTAATACCTGGATGGACAGAAGATCTTATTTGCTGTCTCAGTTGCGTCTTTAACCATCAGAAGCTCTGTGGGAGTCAGAACACCTATTTTCACTTAGAGTTGTAGAGAAATAGTTGTAGATTTGTGATTTAAGTCATAGTTTTCTGAAGCAAGTATGCCTTTAGCATTGCAAAGAGAACAAAATGCAATTTTTGATTCAGAATGTATGAGAACTGGAAATGTCAGAATGTGTGAGAACTGGAAAGAAGTCTAATGCTATGAGGTGTGATGAGTGGTGGGTAAGAGATAAAGATGCTCAGGGTCTAACTCTCTGAATTGCTCAGAGGTGAAAATGATACAGTAGGAAGGGTGAGGTTGTTCTGAGCAGGACTAAAACAATGATGCGTTTGCATTGTCTTTGTGTGTGTGTGTGTGTGTGTGTGTGTGTGTGTGTGTGTGGTGGGTAGTATACACACATGGCAAGCAGATGGAAGTCAGAGGACAACTAGTAGGAGTTGGTTCTCTCCTACCTTGTAGGCTCAGCTCAGGGGATTGAACTTAGGCCCTCAGGATTGGTGGTAAATGACTATCTTCTGAGCCATCTTGCCCCCCCCCCCCCACCAAATGATGCAGTTTATATCCTTTGAAGGTTAAAAAAGAAGCAGAACTAAAGTTTCAGTTAGGAACTCAAGACAGTCAGAGCCACAGTGTCTCTACAGCCCCACTGAGGTGAGCAATGAAGAGGGACTGGTAGGCTTGGTGGCTTTAACCCAAACACTTAGGAAGCAGGGACAGGAGGATTGCTGTGAGTTTCATTCCAGCCTGAGTCACAGTGAGACACTGATTCAAACAGCAGACCTCCCTTCCATCCTTTCTAAACACCAAACTTTCCTCCAGAAAAAAGACATGAGCAAAAGCCATGTGAATAAGATTTTTTCTCCTTTCAGACATCTAGCCTTGCCTTCAGATATCCTCAAAAGTAAAACAATTCCTGGACATCAAGATTAAGAAAACAGCCTCCACCCATATCCTGTTTCTATTATCCTAATGACATGTGGAGAGGGGCTTTCTTTCTTATAGATAGACTCTGAACTCCAGGGCATACCTCTGCATAATGTGACCACGTTTTTATGATTCTTTGAAATATGTGGGCCATGACATGGCTTAAAATTGCAGCTTCGAAGTACACAGCAGCAAATAGGGCCTCTCCGTTCAACCCCATAGCACCCAGGGGATAAACAGGTTGCATTTGTCCCATGGCTGTGTCCCATTAAGGTAAAGGAACCCTCTAAGAACCCTAATTTATCCCATGAGGTCACTGGTTTTACCTACTCCCCACATTTTAAAAGTTTGCCAGTGGAACAAAGCAGCCCAAAGAGACACCCACTGAATCAGAGCTCTTCTCAAGCACAGTAGGAGTCACGATTGTTGAACTTGCACAATAGTACTCAAGGAAACAGGAAGTAGAAGGATCTGATAAGCCTGTGTCTAATTAGGACTGGCTATGAGGAGGAATGAAGGTCCCTCCTACCTTTTACCACACCATTTCCTGATAAGGTTGGCCTGTATCAGAAGCCTATTCCTGCACACATATTGAATGATTGGTGGTGTGGATGAGCTTCATTTTGTCAACTCAGTTTCTAGAGAACCAAGTACTTGTTGAAGTGGCTGGGATCCAGTGTAGCAACCACATGTTTAGTCTTCATCCACCATTCCTTCCTGGTGACAAATCTAGGTGAACCCAAAATACACTGGTAAGATAGTTACCAGGTAGGGTGCCTGATGCCAAGCTTGATGACTAAGTTTGGTCTTCAGGACCCACATAGGGGAAGAAGAGAACCAACTCCCACCCGTTGTTTTCTCACTTTTATATGCCTACTTCGATGCATGCATTCCCCCAGATAAATACGGAAATAGATAGTTTTTAAAAAATTAGGCTGAATTTTGAGAATGTGGCTTAAGACATAACCCAGGTCTTGCTGATCAATTTCTCTTCATTGACTTTGGCTAATCAGGATGGACATGATCAAGGGTGAGGAGATCTTTTCTCTACCCAGTGGTCCACCCCTAGGGAGAACTCTCTTAAGAATTTGTCCTCCACTGGGAGGATTTTGGAACCCTCACATCTCCTTCTCTACCAGGGGACTCGTGGTTTTTTGTTTGTTTTTTTGTTTGTTTGTTTGTTTTTGTTTGTTTGTTTTTCGAGACAGGGCTTCTCTGCATAGCTCTGGCTGTCCTGGACTCACTCTGTAGACCAGGCTGGCCTCGAACTCAGAAATCTGCCTGCCTCTGCCTCCCAAGTGCTGGGATTAAAGGTGTGTGTCACCACCACCCAGCTGGTAAGGACAAAAGTAAAAATAAAGAAGATTTTGGGAGTTTGCTTTGCCCCTCCCATGGGTGAGTCTCAGTATTCTAGGGCAAAAAACATTTGCGTCTTTCAATCAAACTGTGCTCACCTTATTCTGATGTTCTGAGTCTTAAACTCCTTGAGTGTGTCTATTGAAGGCTTCCACAATAGGAGAGATAGCTTTAGAACTTCTGGCTGAGGCTGTGTCATTCTTGGTAATGGCAGAGTTTCCTGAGAATCCATCTTTTCTCTAGCCACACCTGATCTGTAACTCCTGTCAGCCTGAGAGACCAATAAGCATCCAACACTGATGGGTGACACATTAGTGGTGAAACCACTAGTGGTAGGATATTTTAGGATTTCTAACCAGCTGGAGGAAGAGCTTTCCTGTGTATACCTAGTCCTGGACACTCAACTACATCTCAACCCAAAGCTATGCCTGCAAGAGATCTTGATTGCAGACACACGTCAGCCTCCATAGGCAGCCTTTCTGGAAAACAGAGGGCTACACTTCCCTACTCATCTTTGCAAGCTCTAGTTCTCGTCTGGACACCGTGGGTGCCATAGTAGTTTCTAGAGCAGCTGGTTCTTCTGCGGTGGTGTAAGAATTAAATTTCCCAGCAGAGTGTAGTGAATCCCATGATTTTATTTCTTCTTTCTAGGTTCACTATGGAGTTCATCTCTATATCCAAAATCTCTTAGTCTATTCCTTCTTGGCACAGACAATAAGATCTTTCCCTCTCTTGCAGCCCTGTCTTATTATATTAGAGGTTTTGTTTTGTTTATGAATTAGTGTGTCTGGCCATTCTAACCCTATCTCTCCTTTCCCCCATCTCCATGTCCCCAGGCCCTCTGCTCCAGTCCCTTCCTTTTAGCCTTCTCTACAATAGCACTTGTACACTGCAGCTTTAGTTGTCCCCTTCTTGGTTATTCCTACCACATGCCCTCTTCTCTTTGTTTGAGCAACATGCTATACTGTGTCCCTTTCCTAGATACTGAACTGCTTCATTGGAGGGATTGATCTTGCTGGTAATTGAAACCTAGCATCCAACCAAGAACCAATATATATTTGCTTGATAAAACATGAAGCCAGACACTAGTTCTCAACCTTCCTGATGCTGTGACCCTTTAATCCAATGCCTTAAGTTTTGGTAACCTTCAATCATAAAATTATTTCATTGCTACACCATAGCTGTAATTTTGCCATTTTTTGTGAATCATAATGTAAATATCTGATACATAGATTATCTGACAAGAAACCCTAGTCAAACAGTCCTTTGATCCCCAGAGGAGTTGAGACTGACACGTTGAGAACTTCACTAGGAGGTCCGACAGTGGCCTGAATATTTTCAACCGTCTTCAATTCTATGAAGACTTCCAGCAAATAAAAACACATGACTTCATTTTAGACTAAGGATAATTGATTTTTCTCTGTGTACAATGAAGACACTTTCTGGTTTTTTTTTTTTCTAAAAGATGTGTAATGAAGGACAGAAATTACACAGGAAACAGGACACAGAGATATAAACCTGCTTAATTCAATTACATATTTTAGTCGGCTGACAGGGTCCCACGAGAGGCAAGGGCGATGTAGGAGATGGAGGCTGCTAGGAAACATCTTTTTAACGTTTTCCTCGTGAAGAGGGAGGAATCAGGGGAAGAAAGGAGACCTGGCAGAGGAAGCAAGACTCAACAATTCCTACTTGTTACATAACATGAAACTCCTCCTGAAGGGAGTGTGCAGTCTAGGGAATGTTAAATAGAGGACAGAAAGGAAGAAGAAGAAAAAAGCAGAGACACAAACCAACCAAAGCAAAGGGGCAAGGTACAGGGCCTCGCTTAGAGGGGAAAGGCAGGCTAATTACAGCAATTTGATCAAGAAGTCACGTCATAGCTTCAGGCTGACAGCACAGAATTTACAACTGCAAGAAGGAAGAGACTAAGGATGGTCCCTGAGGTGGGGGATGAAGCAGTACTGGAAATTACAGAATCCCAGCTTGAAAGGCTTTGTTTCAGTTGCTCCACCTGGTTTGGCTCTTAAAAAGATTCTGAGTAAGTCTTGCTTTGCACTTTAAAAGCAAGATTCAACTGTGATATTAACTCAAGGACAGAGATTTTGTTCAGTTGACTAATGGCACAGAAAGGATTTGGACAATGCTCTCATATTCCACATCTCCCTCACTGTGCCTTCCTATAGTAGGATATGAGCAATAAGACCCCTTTGCCTTAGTTACTAACTCTTGGCATTGAACTCCAGGGCAGGAACTCACAGGAGCCCTCACCAAATTACTCAGTTAAATGTCTATTATTACTTTAATTGACTTAGGTGGGCATGAATGCACAGGTTCTGTGTGTGTGTGTGTGTGTGTGTGTGTGTGTGTGTGTAAGCCAGAGATTAATCTCCAGTATCCTTCCTCTGGTATCCACTACATTGGTCTTTGAGACAGAGACCTGATGAGTAGGCTGGGTTGTCTGGCCAGGGAGCCCCAGGAATCCCCATCTGTGTCCATGTCACTAGCCCTAGGATTGCAAGTTCACAAAACAACATAAGTTGCTGGAGCAGGAACTCAGACAGTCCCTCATACTTGCCTTTCCTTACTGAGCTATCTCCCCTGTTCTGGCCTGGAGATGCTTAAACCACTGAAAGCAAGCTTCATTCCAGCAGAGCTCCTTTATACTGTTCCTTCCAGAAAGCCGAGACTCAGATATCTAAGGACCTTCGCCCACGACCACCACAGTACCCTGAACATATGCTGTGATTGTCATCTGTCTCTCCATATGGGGTGGCAGTAAGGGCAGAGAGTCTCTTAAGTTTGAGTCATAGATGTGTCTTTGGTGTCCAGAAGGACCTGGCTACATCAAACATTTAACAAAGGTTTGAATGAGGAGGTGAATATTGTCACCTCTGCTCTGAACTCGTTGAGAGGGCCCTGGGAAGCTTGTTACCCTCTCCAAGTCACATAATTCCTGGCAGAAAATAAAGACAGAAGAGTGATTTCTTGTGGGGTTAGGGTTGGGTTAAGGCGGCATACAAGTACTCCATCTACCATATGTCTATAGAAATACTGATTTCTTTTGCCAGTGGGCAAAGTAGCCTCTCACATTTACTTTGCACTTTAGAAGCAAGATTCAACTGTGATATTAACTCAAGGACAGAGATTTTGTTCAGTTGACTAATGGCACAGAAAGGATTTGGACAATGCTCTCATATTCCACATCTCTCTCACTGTGTCTTCCGATAGTAGGATATGAGCCATAAGACCCCCTTGCCTTAGTTACTAACTCTTGGCATTGAACTCCAGGGCAGGGCATAAGAAAATGTAGGTTATGGGGCATCTGTGTAGCTTGAGGACACCCCATAACCAGTACTGTTTCTTGCCCCCAATGCAGGGCAATTCTTATGCTTCTTCTACTTCCACTTTTTTCCCCTAGAATCATTGGAAAATTCTGGAAGTGGGGCCAGTTTTAAAAGCCCAGTTGGGGTGTAAGAAGCTGCAACTACTAGCTGAGCCTTTCAAATGATGTAACAAATGAGATGTGGACTCAGCTGGAGAAAATACTCATATTTCTTGGGCAACTGGCAAAACAGTGTGCACACCCCCTAGTGCACTTGACTTGCAAACAGCATTTAGACAGATTTATCAGCTGAAAATTTTACACCAAGAAAAAAAATGCAGCTATCGTGAAAAAGAGTATGTAATTTCATTGGAAAACTAAAAATACAACTGTCATACAATCTAGCAAGGCCATTTCTGTGGATGACCAAAGGAACTGAACTCAGTGTAGAGAAGAGACATATATACTCACCTGTTCATGTGACACTATTCGAAATAGCTTAAACACAGGTGTACCTTAAGTATCTGTTATCAGTGAATGGATAAAAATATAATATACATGTGCAATGGAATACTCTTCAGCCTTTAAAAGGAAGGCCATCCTGCTGTTTGCGGCAGAATCATTCATCTTACTTAGGTGTGGGATCTAAGAGAGTTGAACTCACAGAGAGTACAAGGCTGACAACCAGAGACAGAAGGGATGAATTTGGTAAGGAAGGGGGAGATGCTCGTTAGACTACAAAGCTCCGATTAGACAGGAGAGAGGAAGACTGGTGACCTTGTGTGCAGACTATCACAGAATGACTACTATGCATTCCAAAATGCTCTAAAAGCTAGATGGTAAATGTTTTCAGCCCAAAATGACAAGTGTTTGAGGGCATAAATTTTTAAATGGCCTGAGTTAGCTACCTGAGTTAGTTACCACATTGAATGCACAGTGTTAAGACATCACATTCTACACCATAAATATCTACAAGTATGATAATACTTGTTGACTAAAAAATAAAATGAAACAATCTTAAAAACTCACTTTTTTTCTTTATTTGAACATGAATAGAAAGATTTCTCAGTAAGAAAATGGAAGTCAAGCAAATTGAGTAGCTGTCCTTTGTGGGCAGCAGCACAGATGTATGGATTTCTCAGGGCCTGGCACTTTGTGGGCTCATGGCTTCAGCTGGCCTGCTGGGCTCCAGATTCCAGAGCTTGGTCTGCAGGAGAAAAGGGGAACAACACATTCTTAATTAACACCATAACGAAGTACTTCCCACAGTGCTCTGTGGCTCTCCTCCCTGTGCATTGTTATGAGATCATTTGCTTGGAAATGTATTGTTTGAAAAGCTACATGAAGTTAGTTTCAAAATGCCCCAGATTGAACTGGTGGTGATGAGTCAGGATGCCGAGTGGTATGTTTCCATGAGACAAGGGGACAGAGAAGGGCATTTGGACGAGAGTTCACACTCCACAGCTCTCTGGATGTGTGCCTGTATACAAATCATTGGCTCTCAAGGCTCTTAGGAAGCTGTGATGAGAATACAGTGAGAATAATTGTGAAATGCTATTTATTAATTTTTAACATTCAGGACCTGGAGATATGACTCAGTGGTTAAAAGCACACACTACCCTTGTAGAAGATCAGAGTTTAGTTCCCATCACCCAACTCTGTGCT
Source organism: Mastomys coucha (assembly GCF_008632895.1). NCBI lineage: Eukaryota > Metazoa > Chordata > Mammalia > Rodentia > Muridae > Mastomys > Mastomys coucha. Next base: position 17,051,597 of record NW_022196900.1, on the reverse strand, counting down.
AACTCAAAATTACCTACAACTCCAACCCCAGGGGATCTGACTTCAGATACCTGAACATGCAGGTAGATACACTATCCCCACATACACACCATTAAAAATAAAAATGCATGTTTAAAAACAGTTTAAAAATTCAAAGTACAATATTTACATTTATAATTTCTGGTTAATTGTAAAAAACCTTTTAAAAGGTTTCTATTTATTAAAAAGAAGCCAGAGTAATCCTTCTCTTCCTCCTTAGCCACTTATGTTTTTCTGTAGTTCCAATTAATGTGTGTGTCCAGTTACACACAATATATAAACACAAATGTGCTAATACATTCATTAGCATATATGATAATTACCAATTATACACGCATCCCTTCATTAGCATTCCCGTTTTTCTTTATAATTCTTTGCCTAGACGGTTGCAATTGTCTGTGAACCAGATGGCCTTGCTTTGTGCTGTTGTTTTGATCCAAAAAAAAAAAAAAAAAGAGTAAACTCAATGGCTACCTGGCCATGTTCCTTCACCTTACAAACCTCTAATCCACAAAGTCTAACTTCGAAGTCCGTAGTTTAGTCCAGTTCTTCCACAGGAGGTGTGTGAGGGATGACTTCCCACCTGAGGCTCTTCAACAATATCTGGAGACAGTTTCAGATGTCAGGAGGGATTGTTGTGGAGGAGGTTGCTACTGACACCCAGGAGTAAAAACCAGGGCAAAACATCTTCCAGTGTTAGCATAGGCCCTCGTGGCAGTCTGTCTCCTGGGAATGTCATGATGCTGAGGTTCAGAAACATGCTTAGCCCATGAATTCTCCTTAGTGGCTCCTGCTACCTAACTCCATGACCTACGTTCCCTTAGCCTCTGCCACAGCAAGCCACTCTCCTCTCTTCAGTGCATCCCTACAGCTCCCAGATGGTATGGCTCACCTTGCCTTGGTCCTCGATGTGACTTCTGTCTTGTTCCTGTTCTTCCTCCGTCAGCTGCTCAAATCTACCTTCTCACTGCTCTAAGATAGCCCTTCATTGTGGGCCTCTGGGAGAAGGTTTTCCTTCCCTGGTCCCTCTTCTCTCTGCTTCCCTCTCTTCTGTCTCGTCGCTTGCTCAGGGATTCAATCTTGTTGTATGATAAACCCTTTCCCAAGCATCAGTGAATTGAGAGATGTCCAGCCTATTCTTTCTTGCTCTTTGTAGCCTCAAGCCAAGTACCAGCTAGGCATACCCTCTCAGTAAGTAGTTGCTGACTGAAAGAGAGGATAACTCTAAGTAGTGGACCTTATAGCTGAGATCCTAGTGTCACTGGGGGATGTTGCAAGGAGTACCCCTCTCCTAGTTCTGTAGCTACTCAAAGCTACCAAGGTAGATTTGTTAACATGAGACCTTTACTGTGGGTATCTCCTCATCATTCTCATTTTGCAGATGCAGAAATTGAGTCATGGAGTCCAAGAAAACAAGTCACACATAAATTGTGTCCCCAGGGTTTAACCCAGGTCCTCAGACTCCAGAAGTCAACCTTTCAAACTGCTGTAAGAACCATTTTCCTGATGTATGCTCCTCTGGGAATCCAGTTTCAGTGGGTTTGCATTTTAGTGATGAAGAAATAACACTTGTATGATCTAGTCATCAATGACAAGTACATGTCACAGCCAGGGAGCATTATTCTAAAGTCTTTGGGTTCAGGTGTAACTATGATCCACTGGTATCTGTGAATTATGCTTACATTTGTTAACATTGCTTAGGAGCTGAGGCCAAGACACTATGGTTCTCATGTGAGAACAGACCCTAGGAGTCTTCACACCCACAATGGAACCTGCTACAAATAGCACTCTGATAATTATTTAAGCTCCTAGAAATCTGTAGCAGATCTGGGACAACTTTGATTCCTGTCTGGGATGAGTCCTCCGTTCTGGGAGGTCTCTGTGTGAATCCCATTTGTTACACATCTCTAAAAGCTTCCAGGCTGCTTAACTCTTCCTCAGCCTTTTGGGTTTAAAAACACATTCCTAATCAGTGGGTCTGGGTATATTCTTTGTGCCTAGAGAATGCTGTTCCTGTTAATAGTAGAGTGGGCCAACACATAGCACAGCCTGAAATATGTGACAATACATTTCCAGATTGTGTGGCCTGAGAGCACAATGAGGGAGGCTCTTGGGGGTTTCCATGTAGTTCTGAGAAGACGGTGTTGTTTTGCAGGGTGGTCCCACAGCCCTGGTTGTGGTAGGCCCCTTGTGCTGGCATCTTTTAAAAATTTCATACAAAGCTGGTTATGGGATTTTCCACTCTTGCTTTCTTTCCTCCACCAGATGTCCCATCTTTTGACTTGTGACATGATGTGGTCATCTACATATGTGTTGGGCCACATTTATGCTCATTCTAGGACACATGGGTTTCACTGGCCTCAGGTTGTACCCATCTACTTGAGGATTTCTTTTCTAGATGCATAGCATACTAACATGGTATGGAGCTGCCATTTCTCAAGCTTGCATCTTGGCCTCCTTGGATTCTTGTCACATTCATGTCTTTAATCTATAGACACTTACTGAATCACCCTCTATTTCAATGACCTCAGGGTTTGTTGTACAAGACTCCTGAGCATGCTCACAGGTTAACAGGAAAGATATGACAATGTCCTGATGAATTTATCATGAGGCATAGAGATCTAAGGGTGATCTGGGTTTGGTGGCTGACTCTATAACTGGTATAGAGGCAGGACATTTGCAAGTGGTTTTCAGCTTAGTCTACCTAGTTAGTTCCCATCTAGCTTGGACTACAGAGGAGTTAGATTCTGTATCAGAAAACCACCACCAGTTACAACAAATTAGGAGCACATAAGGAAAAACCCAAAAGTAATACCCATGACTTCACTAGTTCTGGGTGGTTGGCTAGTTTTCCTGTATCAGTCAGGATTTCCCTTTTGTTGATTGGGCATTACAATTACATTACAATTAGTGAGCTGTTGGTTATGAACAAAATATTCATGCCATGGCCACACCCTTAGGGTTACCATGCTATGCTAGCTAGTGTTGCAGTTCATAGACATCATAGCTCAGTACAACTATTGGTTGCTTCCCTCTTTGGAAGCTTGAATGGCACCTTCTAGTAGCAGCAAAGACTATATATTTTTTCAACATCACAGAGCATATCTATTATATTATAAATGGTATAATAGATGTACTCTTTCACTTTTGCTTTAACTCAGAATACTACTCTAGATTTATTTTTGTGATTGGGTCTATTAGTAATTTGTTAGTTTCTACTGGTGAAGATTATTCCATTATTTGAGTGTACCACAATTGGCTATATACATACCAGGTGGTTATTGTTTGGATTATTTCCAGCATGGTGTATTATAAGTAATATTGCTTTAAATATTCCTGTGAAGTCTTTCACATGAAGTATATTCACATGAATATAATTTCATTTTCCTTAGAAGGTAAATACCTAGCCTTGTGGTTGCTGGTATATATTAAACATATGCTTAAGTCTAAAAGAAACTACTAAATTGTTTTCTTGCCCTTGAAAAAGAAGATAATGTTTTAAGACTCTGCTAAATAGATTTGCTTAAAATCTCTGTTAGGTCCCAGAACAGGAAATATATAGCACTAAATACACAGTGTGTGTGTGTGTGTGTGTGTGTGTGTGTGTGTGTATGCATGTGTGTATTTAGATATGTTCATGTGTGGGCTGCATTTTACTTTCTTTAGGGTAACAATAAGCCATGGTCACCTTGTGAGCAGGGCACATGTGGTGATGTGTTTGGTCCATGCCTGAGTGTGGGAGCTTTCCTGTGGCTTCTCATAGACTCTGCTGAAGTCATGGCTGAATTATTAAGCTTCAGTTAGGAAGCACCTGAAAAGATCAGCACTGTTTGTTCCCAGTCTCTGCTCCTCTGCTTCTACCTCATGTCCCTACTGTAGCTGACACTACCAGGATCTCCTCAATGTTTCTAGTTGATGCTTACATATTCATTCAGTTCACTTTATCAAGAATTGCTGGTACCCTTTCATGATCAGAACACCTTACCAATGATGCTGCTGTTTCAGCATCTTCCAAGACCGTGAAGGTATTTGTAGCTTTGTTTTCTTCCTTTATCTTTATGTGATAAGATTCTATTGCATGCATGGAAGGAGAACCAATCCTAAATGCATTCAGAGATCAAGAAAAACTTGCCTGCTACCAGTGGTGAATTTTGAAACAAAACTAATCCAGGGACAGAACTGTGGTGGGTGTGAAAGGAAATGGAGGTCAAAGATCTTGATTTTGTCAACAACATTTCTGCTTAGAGCCCTGCTCTTGTCACACAAAAGTGACTTCCTGGTAAATGAGAAAGGTCCTCCTGGCATCACAGTTACTAGATATTAGACTGTAGTACTTTGAGTTAGTGGTCTCAACTTCAGCTGTAAACTCTATGATTCTTGGACCTTTCAGATCTTGTAGAATTTAAATCAATTACTAGAATGAAGTATCCATCATTAGAATAATTAGGAAAGTAGAATATTTACTATGCCATATATATACATACACACATGCATCTATATATGTATATATACATATATATATATATATATATATATATGTTTAAGCACAATTAGTGACATTGTTCTTTAATACTTCTGGAATCAGCTGTTTGCATTTTCTTCTTAATTTTCTTCTTAATTCCTCTAACCCAACTTTCAAAATGAGCAGAGGTTAAGAAGTGGTCCTTCAAGGTGGGAAAAGAAGAACTGAAATATGGGTGGAGATCATTACATCAAAGTTGGTGCATTCATCACTTGAATGCAAGTGTGTGTCTATGACAGGCTTGAAGCTAATCTAAGGAGAGAATCCATGTTCCTTGCAGTTGACTGATTGATGTCCTTCATGAATTCATTCATTTCCTGTATGAAGACAGAGTTTAGGAAAACTCTTATCAAGAAGTCCAGATGAGTGGGAAGTTTGCATTGAATAAGGTCTGCTTCTGCCAGGACTGTGAGATACAGGCTAAGGAGATTCATTATGATGGATATTTTCTTGGGCAAGAGAGTCTTTGGCGATGTGTTGCTGCCTGAAATATGATTGCCCTGTGGTTGCCAAAAAGAAATCAGTTTTGCTCTGAGGACCTTTCTTCCCTTTTATTACTTGAAAGATTGATGGCCTTGGCTTGTGTTTCTTTGATTGGAAAGTTGGCAAGATTTAATCACATCAAGTGACCTAGAGCACAAATCTTATTCCCTCCCTGTAGATGAGGGGGTTCTAGAATCAAAGTCTGACTCACGTTACTTTTCCAGTTGGCTAATGTATCAATGTCTTAGGGTTTCCAAAGTAAATTACCATGGACTGGGTGGCTCAAATAACAGATACTCAACCAGGCATGGTAGAGCATGCTTGCAACCCCAGCACTCAAGATTCTGTGTCAAGAGGCTTATGAATTGGAGGCCAACCTGAACTACATCTTAAGAGCCTGTCTCAAACCAAACCAAATAAAAAAGCAAGCAAGGAAATAATCATCCCAGACATTCATCTTCTCCTCATTTGAGTGAGGTGATGAAAAGTTTGTTTTCTTCCAAGGCCTCTGTCTTCTTGGCTTGTGAACAGCCATGGTCACAAATGTCTATATATGACCCCTTTTGTTTGTGCATGTACATCCCAATGTCCTTATCTTTTCTTTTAAGGATGTTGGGGAACATAGAGCCTCATACTTCTAATGTAAGAACTTAGAAACACAGGTAGGATCGTAAGTTCAGGCCAGTTTGCATTAATTACAGAGAGACCTTGGTTCAAACAAAGGATGCCAGTCATATTAGATTAGAGGCTATCATTATGCCAAAATTTAACTTTAGTTGCCTTTCTATAGATCCTAGATTAAAGTATACTCTGAGGTACTAGGAGTTACGGTTTTAATGTATAAGCTCCACACAGGGGTCTTTAAGACCATAACCCCATGAGGACCTCAGCCACCTGCACTCTTTCCTGTTCTCTCAGCAGAGAAAGAATTTGGTTGATTGTATGTGGTTTGTATAAAGCCAAGATTCCTCTGGGTCATCCAGGGAAAGGATGTCTTGCTTTCTATGAGAGGAAGCTCAGGGAAAATCCACTCACTGTTTTTGAATGATTCACTTTATTTATCTGTATGTGTGTATCAGTGTGAGTGTACACACACACACACACACACACACAGATGAGTTGGAGGCCAGAGTGGGATTGTATCCACTAGAGATGGAGTTATAAACAGTTGTGGATGTATGTGCACATATATACCTTTGGATGTATGTGCTGGAGCTGAACTCTAGTCTTGTGAAAGAGGACGAAGTGTTCTTAACTCCTGAGCTATTTCTCTAGTCCACCATTCATTCCTTTGAAACCATTAACTGAAAGGGAGGTGATATCTGGGGGCCTTTCTGAAAGGTTTGTGTCATGAAGAAAGCTTGTCACTCTGCTTGTAGCAGCACTAGAATTTCATTACAACCTGTGGGAAGAGCTTATAGGAAGGGGGGCTTTTCTGGGTCTGTGGCAGAATGAATTCAGAATTCACATACATTCTGCACAGTTTTACACACATGTTGGTACAGACCTGAGATATCACAGTATCTCCTTTTATTATGCTGTGACATGTGTATGCTACAACACTTGCAACAGTGAAGGGACTAAGGTCACCTTGGCTCTGGAAAGACAGGATCTCTGAATCTAAACAGATCTGTGGGAGACCTGCCAGCATCGACAAAGGCTACCACTATCCCAAAATGTTAAAGACCAATGTGAGCTATAGAAAGAATGCTCAGTAATGGTCAATGATTTTGGGTCCTGCTACTTAGTAACCATGACTTTTGGGTAACTAACAACTTCTCGTAGGTCTATGTCAGTAGTCTGTGACATGGGTAGAAAGAGCTCCAAATGTCCCCAATCTGTAGGCTGCTCACTTCTAAGAGAGTATGTAATTCTAGTCAAGGTCTTACAAACAGATCTGCCGGGATGGATCTGGAGCTTAGAGGAAGCACACAAGCTACCAACCTGATTCACTGCAGAGCTTGTGCTTTAAAGCCACTGATTTCTGAGAAATCTCTTACAAACTCTAAAATATCAGTCTATTGGGTCAGGCTACAGTAGCATTATAGGGAAATAAATCATTCATCTTTAAACTGCTCACTTCTCTATGAAGAAATTATTAACATTTATTTAAATTAAACTAGGATGGTTATTTATCTAATGACATTTAGGAGCCATTTGCATAGTATTTTGGGGGTATAGGGAGATAGATGAAAAAGGTCAGATGGTTATTTATGTTAGCTCTTCATGCATTTTTAGTGCTGGCTTGGAGTACAGAAAATGGACAAAAAAGAAAGTCCCCTTTAGGAAGAACATCTAACCAATGTCCTTTTATTCCAGTATCACAAAGCAAGATGATCTCATTCCAGTGTTTAAATATAGGCCATGGAATTATTTATTCCATCTACCTACAAAACAAACAAAAACAAGTTAATAATACCAGGACTATGCCATGGGACTGTTGAGTTGACTCAGCAAGTAGAGTGCTAGCAGCCAAGCCGGATGACCCATAGGTGAAAGGAAGGAGTTGACTCAGAAAATTGTCCTCTGCTCTCCACTCACATGCCATTTAGCATGTGAGTGCATACACTCACCCTACCCCTCCACAACATAGATAAATAAAGATAGTATAAATAAATAGTTATGAGTCCATGGAAATGCTATATTCTTACAAGCCTGTCATTAATAAAACAATAATTTAAATAATTATGCCTCAATTTAATCAAGGTTATTGCCTTATATCAACAGAAGTGTCCCCAAGTGTTTGCTTTTAATCAAACCAACTGATTTGTTAGAGGGAGAATGTCTTCTAAGATAATTTTTCCAGAAGTGTCAACTTTAACTTGAAATAAGTGTTCAAACCAATCCCAGCTTGGTTTTCCTCTGGTCATTGTGACTGACATCTTGCATAGTCACTGGAACTCAACAACTCTTGAACACATGTAACAGCTTGCTTTCCTCTTGCCAAATCACACTGGCTGAAATCACTCTCCTTTGCTGACTTCCTGGCAGTCACACCACCATGATGAGTCTTCTTGAGCCTTGCAGAGTGCACTCTCTGTCCATGTAAAAAACATGATCTGGCCCCAGGGCCTCTGTGATCTGATCAGGCTGGATTGCCAATGGGGTTCTCTTTACTCCTGAAGAAGCCAGGACACTGCGCTACCTCTCTTGCTACATTTCTCCTCTCTAGACTACAGTCACATGGTCTTGATTATACAGAAGGCTTTCCCTTTTTACCCCTTTTACCTTGCCAATGGATAATTTTATGTTTTTACCAAATTACTTCAGAGGGCTGGGTCTAAAAGACAGACTCCACCTATGGGGGTTAGTACAAAGGATTTCATCATAGGACTCCTTCAAAAAGCTTTTGGAAAAGGTGTTAATATCCAACAGGGTATAGTGGTACAAAGGAAGTATTGGCATCAGCAAGAAGCTCCCAGTATTTCTGGAGCCGGAGAATAAGAGAAGATGGCTGTGCTCCTGGGAGGAAGTGTGGCTGTGATTGGCAGTGGTGAGTGTGGGGGGGGGCGTGGGGGGCATGTTGGGGTTGGGGTGATGGAGTCTCAGCCACTGACCAATGTTACCTGAAACACAACCAGACAAAGCCAGTTTCCTGTCTTCTCTAATATTCTTACTTTTCCTTTGACTCAACCTAGTCCACATCCAGTTAGCAATGGAATATGGAAAATGAAGTTTCATGATATAAGCCTTCTGTTATTATGGAGCAGAGGGAGAGAAAGGAGTGTATCCTGGAGCATAGAGGATAACAACTCCTATGCTCTTCCCCCATCTTTATTTCTGGTTGGAATACTGAGTCCCTGGCTCATTCTTATGGTACTTATATATCTAGGATAGTTTCTAATGTGCCTTCCTTATGTAGAATTTGAGGTCTTAACTGGCTCTACAAGATTGGAAGTCAATTAATTGGAGGCAAGGACTTTCTTTCACTCTTTCTACCCTCAGTGCTTGGGTCATTTGCTGGGGAATCCTCCATATTTAATAAAGACAGAATGGTCTTTATGGCAAGAGAGACGGGGTGGTAATTAATAGAGGATACCCTCCAGCTACAGGGTCAGTCAGACGAGAAGAGATAGAGCCGTAAAAATACAGGAAGTGCTTAAGGCTCATTGCTCGGCAAGCTGTTAATGACAGGCTACCCCTTGTTTGGTTTAGTTTAGTTTTGTTTAGATTTAGTGTGTGTGTGTGTGTGTGTGTGTGTGTGTGTGTGTGTGTGTGCATGTGCACACGTACGCGCAGTCACATGTATACAGGCATTCCCAGAGGGTGGAGGAGGACATTAGATTTCTTGGAGCTGTAGTTACAGGTGATTGTGAGCCACCAACATGGGTCTTAGGAACAGAATTCTGGTCCTCTGAAAGAACAGCCAGTGTCCTTAACTGCGGAGCCATCTTCACAGCCCCAGCAGACTTTCTAATTTTATTGTCTTCAGTGTGGAAACCTTTGCTGTGGCACACTGGGAAAGCCTGTGCCAGTCTGCAAAATGCCACATGCACTTATGCTCCCCAGTGCTCCTGATGACGGGACCGGTCTGGAGACGTGCTTATTAACTCTCCAGATGCTAAAGGGCAGGCCTTAGATGTGGACCTCAAATCCCAAAGGGGGCAAGGGTTCTTCTGAGACTGCTGTGCCTGCTGCTGTCTTTGAAGTATACTAAATGAACTTGTTTTGAGTTTTTTAATGGCTTTGATAAAGATGATTCCGTGGTAGACTTCTTAACTTTCTTCTTAAGGATAAGATTCCAGATTCTGAACCGAGGCAAAAGTTGGTATAGCGCTCTTCTCAGCCAACAACTTCTCTGCTTTACATTTATTTATATTTCAAGTTTCATAAAATGAAAACAATGGACTTTTGTCACAATAAAACAGGATCTCCTAGTTGAATCTGTTGCTATAGGTACCTAATCCTGGTACTTTGGAAACTGAGGCAGAGGGGTCACAAATTTAAGATCAACCTGTGCTACAAAGCAGAAACCTTTTGCAATCAATCAATCAATCAATCAAGTGATCAAGAATTTGCATTTTAAATGTTTATTTTCTAATTGTAAAAGTAGGACATATTGCGTTGTAATTGAAAAATATAGTGAAGTACATAAGAGCAGAAAACTTACCATTTTTAAAGCTCTTTCTCAATAACATAAAACCAATAACATTTTCTTTCAAAATGATGCCATTCTCTGTATATAATCTCCTAAACTGCTCTTGTACTTAAATCATAAATCCTATTTTCCTTCTTCAATAAACGTAAGTCCACTTTTAAAGTCTGCATTATATTCCGCTGTACAATACCCAACTCTCTGTTCCTGGGCACTGTGTTTGTCTCACAGTGGTTCTGAAATGCTATGCTACAGTTTCATTTTAGTTTTGTGTTGCCACTATAGCAAGTCAGTACATATTCAGAAAGGTTAAAACAACACATACTTATCCTCCTATAGCTTTAGACCTCAGAAATCCAAAACCGATATTGCTGGCTAAGGTCCACCTATTAGAAAGTCTAGTTCCCCCTGGAGGTGCTGGAGGTGCTGGAGGGCTGTAGTTATTGGAGAGTTAGGCTTTTAAGTGCTGGGTCCTTCCTCTTCAAAGCCCACCAGACCAGTTCTTCCATTAAGAAATGCTCCTCTGTCTGACTCAGACTCTCTTTGCTTCCTATCATCTAGTTCATCGTGATAACCTCAGGTTTTCTTTGACAATTCAAACCTAGCACCTCATCCCAACAGCCTTCAGTCACCACTGATGCAAAGACCCTTTTGTCTTTCTCTCTTTTATCTTCCTTCTCCCTCTCCCCTCCCTTCCCTTTCCACTTTATTCCCTTCCACTCTTTTGCCCTTCCTATTTTTCTTTGTGGTAGCGGGAGTTGAATCGAAGGCTTTGGGCATGCTAAGTAAGCACTCTAACTCTGAGCTATGTCTCAGCCCCAATGTCCCCTTTTCTTCTATGGCAGCATTCTTTCACTGTGTATTCTGCAGCACTGTCTTCCTCTTTGCTGTGGACAGCATTGTAGGCAGCTTTGCAAGCCTGCTCCAGGTCTATGACACTGCAACCAGACTCTCATAAGGGTGACTGTACTTATTGTTACTGCACTTAGACCCACCCAAGTAAAAAACATATGAGAGATCTCATACAGGATGAGATACTATAGTTTTCAAGTGGCTTAAGGAGTATGTTTAAGGCTCCATGACAGACAATAATAAATGTATGAACTCATGTGGCTCAGGCCACATGCTTCTGGATATAAGTTTCCAGTATGTTTCCAAATTCAAAACTGAGAGAAATTAATTGTAGCTGCCTCTCCAATGAGCTAGTAGCTTCTCAGATTTGCATGTGTATTTCTTTTTTTATGGAAGGAAAGGGTCACAAGTTGTTCACAAAGGTCTTGCCGCATGCTTGTGCACACATTGCCTAGTCTTTACTGCAGTCATTAAAACCCAGGCTTACCTAGGAGTGGAGGCAAACTCAGGTGACCCCAGCACTTGGGAAGTGGAGGCAGATCACAACTTCAAGGCAAGCCTGGGCTAAATGACACCCTGTCAGAAACATAAACACAAATTAGGAACCACAAAGACAACATCGATTAGCAACAACTGGAGACTGGTAAAAGGCTCTGGACTTAATACTTTTAGAGTAACTGGTAGCCCTATATATTATTGAAAAGTTTTGTATTAATATGTATTCATTCTTTGACTCTGTGTGTGTGTATATGCGCGCGTGTGTGTGTGTGCATATGCGTGTATGTGTGTATGTATGGTGTATGAGTATGTTGTATATGAGAACATGTGTGTTCAGGTGCATGTGCTTGAGCATCCTGTGACTATGTCCTACTCCCTTGAGAGAGGGGTATGCCTACCTATAACCTTAGTAACCCTCCTGTTGCCATCCTTTACAGTACTGGGTTACTGTATGTCCACACTCAGCTTTTGACGTGTGTGATGGGGATTTAAACTTGTGCTTGTGTGGCAGATGCTCTCCCCTCACGGAGCACTCTTCCTAGCTGTTTGAGAAAGTTTAACAGGCAGTTCTTTGTGAACTTGCTCAGAAGAGCTGCAGAGTGTCCCATTCTTTCCTGCCCTAGGCTGTGCTGAGGGATACTCAATCCATCCCCTCTGGCCTCCTTGACTGTGCGTTCATGGGGCGCAGGCACATGCTACAGTTACGTGGCCTCTTAGTCGCCAAGTTCCCTTCCTCATGGAAACCAGATGCTGGCTGAAGCCGAAGTTCTCAGAGCAGAAGTAAAGATGCCTGGCCAAATGACTCTGTTTCAGGACACACAATCCCGTCTCCTCTGCCCCTCCCCCCGCCCCACTTCTGAGAGTCAAATTCAAAGATATGGCCTTTCTAGGTACTGATTAACAGACACATACACACACACACATACACGCACACACACACACATACACGCACATGCGCACACACACACACACACACACACACACACAGACACACACACACATACATGCACACACACACACATACACACGCACACGCGCACACACACACAGATACACACACACACATACACACAGACACACACACACACCCCTTTTTTGTTTGTTCAAAAAGAATTTGTAATTCCAACTTTGTTTAGAGAAAAAGTTCTGTTTGATTGTCAAAAACTGTAATTAAGAGGAACAATATCTGTACAACAATAGGCACTGCATGTATTTTGAACAGCCTAGACTAATAAAGTGAGAGATTGTGTGGCTTGACTAACTTCCAATAATATTTGAATGGGATTTAACGAATGCATCGGAAACTAATCAGCCATACAAACAAACAAAAAAACAAACAAACAACAAATAAGGCTGGAAGAGCAGGGGACATTTCAAATATGTTGGTGGCCAATGAGAGCCAGAGAAGTCTGACCCACTTATTCATTCTGTCTAGCTAGACTGTGCTAGAAGAGCCCATAGGAATCCTTCGGGATTAAGTAGTTTGGTTGTGAAGTTACATTGCTTCAAATATCCCACTTACTTGTTATAAATGTGTGCAGAAGGACTAATTATGAAAATGGTGAAATAGAGCAAGGGTTGGAGTATGACAAATGAGGGACTCAGGATGGCAGAGGAAATGGTCACACTCTCATTGCACACTTTAGAAAAGTCTGGACCATGTATGACAAATAATGGACACACTGGGCTCTTACGCTTTCTGCACTTGTGCGCATGTGTCTCTTTGAGCAATGTACCTAACCTCTCTGTGCTTCAGTTTGAGCATCCACTCCAAAGGTGAATGGAGAGATTTAAAATGTGACGCAGCTCAGTGCTGAGCCCCTGGTGTGTGTTTCCAGGGAGATGCCTCTATGTTTGTGGTCCACTGAGTAAAGATGGCTGCAAAGAACCAACTCTTAAAGTTTTTATTTTTTCTAGAAAGCCATTACTCTGAGATAGAATGCCCCATTTATATTAAAGTCCCTTGAGCTCACCACAGCAGTGAGGAACATGTGCACAGGAATAACTTAGTCAATTATGCATTTCTCTTTCTGCATCTAGTGGATTTTTTGATTCATTTTCTTCTTAGCTTGTTTTTACTCTTGTTTTATGTATTCATCTTGTGTTGTTGTCTTTGAGATATACAAGAAGGTATAGTTGACGATTTCTAATATGTATTAAAACAAATCGTAGGTCTAGGGTGGAGGAGGCCCTGTACAACAAACATCACTAAAAGTGATGTTTGAAAGTGACCTCGGCCCTGTGAAGGTTCTGAGCCCCAGTGTGGGGGAATGCCAGGGCCAGAAAGTGGGAGAGGGAGGGGTGGCAGGCATGGGGAAGGGGGAGGCAACAGGGGTTTGTTTGTGTTGTTTTTGTTTGTTTCTTTGTTTTTTGCAGGGGAAACTGGGAATGGAGAAATTCGCATGTAAATAAAGAAAATATCTAAAATAAAAAAGAAAGAAAGAAAGGAAGAAAGAAAGAAAAAGTGAATTCTAGCATCTATTTTTCCACAAGTGAAAATACATGAGGGAATAAAAGAGAACAATTTACCAAAATTTCAATGGCTTTCATGGCTAGAAATAGGACTTGAGGCTTGTTCTTCTTCTTTAACATTTCTTATAGTTTCATAAATTATATGCTGTTAATATGTTTTCTTCATTTATATTTTTTACATGATTTTTCATCAAAGGAACCCATCCCTGAGTCCTGTTAAAAGTGCTATTTCATCCATAACACAAGTTATTTTCTAATCTTTATAAAATGCTGATCTCCCATAATCCTGTGAGGTGAAGGAATATTCTTACTATTCTCATTTTTATTTCAGATGAAAATAGTAAGATGTCAATGATACACCAGTAATGCCAGTATTATGAAGGGAAGAACTGGAGGAGTATGAATTCCAGGACAGTGGAGGGCATAATGAGATACTGTCCCACAAACTCAGAAACAAACAAATAAAATTAAAACAAAACAAAATGAAAACCTTGATCAAGGCCACATCGCTAGAAATAATCAGCCTGGTATGTAAATTTGTATTTCAGTTTTCCAGAGCCAAACCCGGTACCTACTCTTCTAAACTTCTCTGTCAATCTATCCCTTGTTCAGGTCAGTCTGCATTGTCGTTTACCTCTCTGGCAGTTTGTCCATCCCTCCTCCAGCCTCATGGAAAAGAGTAGCCTCAAGAGGTTATATACGGTGAATGGATGCTTGCAAGGGTGGGCTCTACCTTACAATGAGTATGTAGCCTGCTCACCTCCACTCTCATTGTTCCCCTTCCCAGTAAGTTTTGAACTTATTGCCTGAAGCTGCTCCTGGCTTTTATTTTAGAGAATTTTTAAGTGTCCAGACAATAGATTCAATGTGTGTGTGTGTGTGTGTGTGTGTGTGTGTGTGTGTGTGTGGGGGGGGG
>NW_022196900.1:17006960-17036628 GCF_008632895.1 Mastomys coucha | reverse complement strand
CACACACACACACACACACACACACACACACATTGATTTCAAATGTAAATGAACAAGACCTTTGAATCCTTTGGTTCTGGGACATGGATAATTCTTTGTGTCCTGATGTAGTAGAATGGAAATTTCCCTCCCCTGTCTTCTCTCTCCTTTCCCCTTCCATCCCCTCCTGAACAACAAGGACTTATTGAAAACTAGAAATTAGAAAAGCGGGATTCTAGCCCATTGTAATATTATGGTTTTTGAATAGATTTCTGGCACTTGTTGCTAAGGCAACCTGACCGACCATAATCCTGGCATCTTTAGCCTGAAGGTTGAATGTACACAACAGGTTTTCATGAGCTGCATATTGGGAAGTGCAGTTAGACTGCAAGCCTCTTTCACCTTCTTTTGTCCTTCAGCCGGAAAACACATAAAAGTTTCTCAACACTGGTGAGCTTCTTCATATCCCTGGCACTCATCAGGCCCAGTGCTCCCTGCACTATTAGCTGAGTGAATAGGCATTAGTAGCCAATTGACTTTATCCAACCACTTAGGATACCTTAGCACAGTATGCTACTCATATTCTCAGAATGCGACTGAGAATGTAGTGCCTCGTCTTAGATGGATCTCATCAATAAACACACACACACACACACTTATATATACAATAGAAATATGTGCAATGCACACAGCTCTTGAGGAAACATTGTGACAATATAAGCAGAAATAATCTTCTAGACCAAAGTGGACATTGGACCAGTGAGGTAAACAGTGTTGTATAGCTAGAAGTTTTGTTTCCAAGAAGAAAATTAGTGAGGCAGCAGGTTTGGTACTAAGTCAAAAAAGAATGACGTTAGGCCTACCTGGAGAGGATTTTATTTTCTGGCTTCAAGAGTCCATCTGAATCCTCAGCTATGGCATGTAAAATTGATAAGTCCTCCAACCCCCATGGGGAGTTCTACACACAGAGAGTTCTTTCTGTGCACATGAGCCCCTTGTGAGAGATGGAGAGAAGTCAAGAACTGACTACTGTGCCCAAGCACACTCATGAGAGTCTGCCAAACTCCATAGCTAAAGAGGCCTTGACATGTTTCCACTGCAGAGTCTGCCCTTATAAAATGTGTTGCTAATTAAAATAACTGCCAGCTCAATCTCCTACAGGGAAGCCCATCCACGTGCACACAGACTGTTGTTTTCCAAGTTTCTAGCTTTCAGTAAATAAATCAAACCTACTAAACAAGCAGCAGACTCCAGCTATCTAGGGACCATGAGGGGAGCCCTGTCCTATATGAAAGCCACCAGGTAAAACATCAATCTAATCCCCTTCTCTGAAGAAGGAATGGGTTAAGTGGCAATGATGTCATTGCTACACAGCGCTGTGGGCATATTTGATTTGGCAAGTGGTAAAAGGAGCCCAAGACACATGCCCCAACAGAGTCAAGTATTAAATTGAATTCAATACACTTACCAAATTGAATTTGGAGTGTGTGTGTGTGTGTGTGTGTGTGTGTGTGTGTGTGTGTGTGTGTCCTTTTTTCCTCATCTGAGCAGTAGTCTATGCAATTGTTTAACAATTCATATCTGGTCATGTTCTTCCTTGCTATGCCTCCTTGATTGGCTTCCTGTTGCACTTTGCATAAAGTCTAGCCTCCCTCATATGGCTACAAGACCTTCCCTTGTACAGCCCTCGCTCATCTCAGGGCCAATATTTAGTCACACCAAACCAAATGACCTGAAGTGCCTTTTTCTCTCTTTCCTCTATGTTTTTGCAAGGCTGTTCTGTCTGCCTGGAAAGCCTATTGCATCGATCCTCTCCTCACCTCTAGTCAGCTCATAAACAAGTCCTCCATTCACATGCAGCGCCTTTCTATTTTGGGAGTCTTCCCTGACATCCATTTTCACTCTTGTGCCAATGCCCAGTCTGGAGAGACACATTCTGTGAGCTTTCCTGGCTTTTCATACTTCACTTGCCCATCACAATTGATATGAATGAAGACTTGAATGGATCTACAGCCTAATTTAGAAGCCAATTCTGATGGTATTCCTGACTCTAATGTTGCAGACACCTGACTGGTAAAAGGGTCGCACAGCTGACACTATACAGAGGAGTGAGGGCCACAGGTATAAACGAGCCTATAAATTAGGGGGTGACTAGAAATATGGAACAAAAAATTCATTAATTCATTCATTACTATAGACAATATTTGTTCACACTTACAATCATGTAGCCAATTGTACTTGTAGATGCTCAGCATTGGAAAGGAATAACAAGTCTAGGAAAAAGATAAAACTATGGAATCTGAAGAGTAGTGTCTATAGAAGGTGTGTTACTTCCACATCATTGCAAAGTCAAATGTCATTCTACACTCGGGGTACCTCAATATATCTATATTAAGCTGTTACACTCATACTTGTTGAGTGTGTTGGAGATTACAAATAAGACTAGGGTCACTATAGTCTCTGATTGTCTGGAGAGTATAGCTTACATGGAGAGATATACATAGATATAACCATGCAATTAATTAATTGCAGATTTTCTCATACTAACCAACAAAGACAAGATCATTAAGTAGTGGTGGGGATTTGTTAGAAAAAAAAACTAATCTGGTCTAAGAACCACAGACATCACCCCTACAAAACTACTGTTGGAAATGAGATGTTAAGAGAGTCCTGCTCCAAGGCAGATGAAAAGCAAACAAACCCTAGAAAAAGAAAACAGTACACAACAACCTCAGAAATGAGAAAGAAGCAGTTATACTCTAGGGAAGAATGAGAGAGAGAGAGAGAGACAGAGAGAGAGAGAGAGAGAGAGAGAGAGAGAGAGAGAGATACAGAGAGAGAGACACAGAGAGAGACAGAGACAGAGAGACAGAGACAGAGAGAGACAGAGAGAGAGACAGAGACAGAGACAGACAGAGAGAGAGAGAAAGAGACAGAGACAGAGAGACAGATAGAGAGAGACAGAGACAGAGAGAGCGACAGACAGACAGAGAGAGAGACAGAGAGAAAGAGAGGGAGAGAGAGACAGAGAGAGACAGAGACAGAGAGAGAGACAGAAACAGAGAGAGAGAGACAGAGAGAGACAGAGAGAGACAGAGAGACAGAGAGACAGAGAGAGAGAGAGAGACAGAGAGAGAGAGAGCCTGGGTGGGAAGCAGATTGTTTAGTCTCCTAAGACAAGGTAAGGCTTGTTTTAGAATTTTATCCTAAGTGTAATTTGGAAGACAAAGAAAAGGTTTGAGCCTAATGCTAAGTTTAATTTGCAGTGCTAAAAATTAGTTGGCATCACTGTGGATTGGGAAGGCTCACAAGGGGTAAAAGGCAAACTGGATGGTTGGTGGAACATTCTGTGGTAAGGCAGGGGTTTCTTGTCTTTAAGCATGAGAAATGCTGAAGAGTAGATGGAATCAAGAGATACTGAGGCACTGGTCTCAGTGACCCTTTGGGGTGGATTGGCTATTGGGTTGGAGTAGACTGAAATATCAACATTCTAGCCAAATACTCTCATTTACTCAAACAACTCTTACCACCCTATTACAGGGTAGATAAGATGTTGGGAAAATGTGTATACAGGTCTTTGTCTTCTCTCAACTATGGAAATTTAAAACTGTAAGACAGCATTGCAAACTTTACTTCTGATATCTCATTGACAACAACACAAACTTTTCTACCCTTTGCATTTTATCATATATCAATACTATATAAGAATGGTTTAATTTTATTTTATGCACCTACATAATGTTTGGTCCTACTTACCATCCTTTTCTCTCATTTATCTTCTCACTCTCTTCTGACTCCCTAAATAGTTCCCCCTTTAAAAAAAAATCAAGATTCCACCTATGAGAGAAAATATGTGATATTTGGTTTTCTGAATCTGGATTACTTCATTTAATGTAATAACCTACAATTCCATCCATTTTTTTTGCAAAAGCAATTATTTTCTTCTCTAAGATTGGATGTATACAGTCATGTGTACGTATCACATTTCTGTCTCCATAAGTTTCTATTGGGTCAAATGCTGCTTGCAATTCACAGCCCATTCTCATTTTCCACCAATAGATGCAATTTTTTTTTCCACGAGCAATGCGTGAAGTTCTATTTATATTGTTCTTGGTCCTTTAGGGTATTTTAGACTCTGTTCATCAGTCCTTGATCCTTGACTTGTGTGAGTAAGTGACATATTAAATTCTGCTTCAGTTTCTTACTTCTTACATAAACCTAACACATTGACTAACACCTGAGATTTTAGAATGCTTAAGTTTAAGTGGACTTGATTTAAATGGTACTTGAATCATCTCTACTGGTTGTGGAGAATCAGATACATTATGCTTCTAATTCTAGTGTATATGAAATAAAAGGACTCAGATAGCTAGTTCAGTCATAAGATTGCTGATTGCTGGTGTTTTCCATTGACCACTCTCAAACAAACCAAAAAGGCGAGGGGGACTAATACAGAGCACAGACGTTAGCTTCCAGGGGCCTTTAGCACTACCACATAAGCAGAGTATGATGGCACCTATTTGTATTCCCAGCACTGAGGAGGGTATTGATCCTGAAGAATTCATACATGAGTTAGGAAGAACCCATGTATCTTAAGCCTAAGAGCCACCAGTCTAAAGAAACCCCATATCAACAATGCAGTTGACCCAAATCTCCCCAAGGAGAAAGACCTCTAGGTGTCTTGTCTGCTACTAACCTGATGTAGGGCTGTGTGTGGAGTAAGGCAGGGAATGTTTGCTGTGCTGATCTTTGCCAGGATGGGTAGTCTGTGATCCAATTTTATTTCATATAGTAGACACACATTTTGGAAGAAGAATGTCAATCTCACTGTTTTAATTGTGGAAATGTCCTGGCCTTTCCCTCACAGACCCACTGAGGTGTGACTTCATGTCCCACATTTGTCTTCTTTGATTTGTGGGGTTTTCATGGACAGACTAATACTGGCAAGGAGCCTTGTGAAATTTCAAAAAAGCCATGAAAGCTGGAATACTTCTCAGTTCATTTTTAAACTCCTCAGTTGTGGTTTCCAAGTACCAGTGGCAGCGGTGAGATGGCAGCCCCAGTCTGATTCTCCCTTACTTTCTAGGACACAGTTACAAATGCTTTTAGCTTTTTGCATACATTCTAGAAATGCTCTTGGCGGAGTCTGAAAAGTATGTTTCCATACTCTTTGGATTTCATCTTTGTAGCACAGGCTGCTGGATAAACATCACATTCCCATGACTGGGAAACTTCATTCACCAGAGTGACTGCCAATTACATGTGGGGAATTTTTATCCCTCTAGTGAGCTCAACAACAATAAGACAAACAAACAAACAAAATGTGCATCTTATGATCCCAGCTGACTTGTTTCAATGTGATGCAAGTGGATGCTATTTACTAAATATGTAAAATCCAGTGTGAGTCTAAATTATGGTGAGATGAATATAGAATGTAACAAAAGAGCTGTAGCAGAAAACAGAACAGCATACTCAGATGGATTTATTCGAATGTGATTTCAGGAGGAGAGTATCTACAGATAATTGAAGAAACTTAAGAGAACCAACGATGTTTGGTCAAGACATTTGTCTCCTTTAGGAAACTTACTGGCTGTTCACCACCCCAACAGAAGCAAAAGGTAGGACTTGAAGGCTAGATCTTCGGGATGGAAAGGTGATTCTCTAGGAACTGTAAGAACAGGAAAACAATCATGACGTTTGAAAGACTAGAAGGGCACAATTATTCTTCCCTGGTACCTTGATTGCTGGTGTTGCCCATTGATCACTCTCAAACAAACCAAGAGGGGAAGGGAAACTAATATAGAGCAAAGACATTAGTGTCCAGGAGCCTTTAGCAGATAGAGATCAGGCACTTGTCGTGGGGATAGAAAAACAATATGAGAAATAGAGAACAATCCAGATACCTTTATTCATTAGAAACCAGATTTTATTCCAGGACACAAAGTGAATAAGTAAAAATGAACAGATTGATTCCAGGGAGGTATGGATCCAGTTTTCATTTGCTGGAGGTAAGAATTGAGTTTGAGAGAATATTTGACAACACACACACACACACACACACACACACACACACACACACACACACACGAGCTGGACAAGCCTGATCTCATGTGTTTGATATCTACTGGCTTCTTCTCATTAGCTCTTATGTTAGTTACCTTTTAAATGGCAAGATGCCTGCCATATGGAGGTAGGAAAACCAGTGTGATCATGTTTGAGTGCTGTGTTCCTCTGGAGTCCCTGTTGATTCATACCTGGAATGATGAGAGATGGGAGGACCAATGTTATTCCTGGAATCCTGTTTATTGAGTCCCTTTGTCAAGAGATTATGCTGGTATTCTTGGTGTAATGTGAACCCATTAGAACTTCTTGAGGAGAAATTGAATTTTGTCCCTTCACGTGGACTTAGATCCTTAGGACACTGTCCCCTTTACTGCTGGGCAGATGCTCAACAAAGGCTTCCTGTTCCCTTGTGTACTGAGCATTGACAGTGTTGTGTGTTTTTCCAAGAACTCAGGCAACTCTTCCTTGATGGATTGTTTGCTCCTTTCCAAACCTCTCAGAGGAACTGTCATTTAATGTGGGTATGTTGTCTTGCAGTTTAGAAGCAAGGGAGGATGGGTGGTTACTTGTGAATTGTGTGTCTGTCCACATTCATGTGTCTATGGATATAAATGTGTGCATATATACATGGAGGTAAGAGTATAGCCTCAGAAGTTGTTACTCTTGGAAATCTTTCACACTTTGTTTGAATCAAGGTCTCATTGGCCTGAAACTTCGCAAGTAAGCTAGAATGACTGGCCTTTATGTATCCAGGGACCAGTTAGTCTCTGATTTCCATCTTGCCATTACTGAGATTATAACACATGTTTTTCCATGTGTGTTCTGGGACTCAAACTTAGGTCTTCATGTGTGAAGGCGAGTACTTTATAAAAGGGCCTTCTCTTCACCTTCTGCTTGTAAATTTTGCTTGACTGGTCTGTTGGAAATGATGCTGGTGATTGGAAAGAAAAAAGTCACAGTGAGCATTGAATATTAATTGATTCAGACTTGATTCTCTGGATTCTATATGCTAAGAAGAGGCCCTAAATCTCACAGCCATCTTCTAATGAAGTGTTTACTATTCTCAGTTGAAGAAGCTGAGCCTCAGAGAGATGGGTTCACCTGTCCAGCTACCAAAGCCTGAGTCAGAGATCACAGACCTACTTCCATCAAAACACAAAGTTGTGTCTTATCTTGAAGCAGGAAAGGAGAATCAATTGGAATATTCTCATCTAGCTGTGACTATTTTAAAATTAACAAAGCAAAACAAGACTATGAGTTTTCTTGTGAAAGGGTTGAGTCTTACTCATCTCTTGCTTCCCATTGCTTCCCATTGCTTTCCACTGCCCCTGCCATAACATGGGTGGCTGGCTAACATTTGTTGAATGAAAGAATGATTGACTGAATGAATCATCAATAGAAAGATATTTTTGTCTCTGTAGCATTTTAATGCATATTTATATTTCATATGACAGTATTTGCAAATTGCATAGTATTCCCCTTCAGCATGACTTGCACTGTAGAAATGTTTCCATATGCTGCACGTTTCCCCTCATTTGACTGAAAGTGAAAAAAAAAGCCTAAGAAAAACATCACATGGTGGCTGAGCACCCATATAAACACAAGCCATATAGCATGTACTGTCCACAAACCGTGTATTTTGGAAGGGCAATTTTGCAAAAATAATATTGAAGTAGACATTCAGTTTGGGCTGATGTGGGTTAGGAAAATGTTCTTGTGAAGCTAAACACAGTTTCATATTAATTCAGTATGTTGTGGGAGGTAGAAGCGAGAGCTGGGTCCTCTGGGCAATGTCCAGATTCAAAACCAGTCTTTACTGTGTGCCTTCTGCAACATATTCAATACATGTGCACCTTGATCCCGTGACACTGTGAAATGGAGGAAAATCACCATCTTTTTTCTCATGGGATAGTTAAAGAGCTGAGATATAAGTGATTAAACTAATCTCACAAATAACAAGAATCAACAAATGTTATTCACAGTTCTATGTCCCCAGCTCAGAAGAACATGTCTTCCAGTTCACGCTCACTGGAGTGAGGCTTTGAAGACTTACAGTGGACCCAGTCCTTTGCCCTTTTGCTTTATGTCACAGCCATCAGTCCCTGTCAAATTTAAGGCAAAACACAACAACCCTCAGAGTGTCCTTCAAGGCCCAAAAGGATCTCATTTTTTTCTTCTTCTTTTCACCTCACTTCTCCCGCTTGCACACTTTACCAATGGGTACCAATGAAAGTTCAGACTGGAAAAACTGACATCAGATGGGTGAATAGTAATTCTTGAATGAGAGGAACCAGGTAATCATTTTGCCAATGGGTTCGTGGAAAGCTTAGAGAAGAGGCCTATTGAAGTAACTTGATGTTTGTCAAAGAATATCAGTTAAAAGATGATCAGAGGGATCACCCAGACTAAGGAATGGGTTTGTTCTTGGTGCCAAAAGCAAGTCATGCAGGTACAACAGGCTGATGCTGCAAAGTGAGCGAGGTTATGAGGGAAGCATCAGTTAGATCCCTTAACTCTGGCCTAAGTAGATAGATGGATATAAGGAGCTATATAGATAATGGAGGTAAGGGATATGAACCCCATCCTGTGTGTGTGTGTGTGTGTGTGTGTGTGTGTGTGTGTGTGTGGTGTGGTGTGAATGGGAACAGTGGGAATCTGTTTTGCACATGTGTCAACATCAATGAAGATCACATCCTCACTCTCTTCCCTTCCCAGCAAATAGTTCAGCTTTCTGTGATTACTCCCTGTCTTGTTCAGTGTCTGATTTGTCAGCAAACTCTTTGGGCACTTCAAAACACTGCTCGGAGTTAATGGCTTCCTAACATCTTCATGGCCACCACAATCATGTAAGCCACTCTATTGCTATGGGATCCTTAGGATGGCCTCCTGCACTGCTTGTCCATTTCCTCCTTGCCATCTTTCAACCTGTCCTCAACACAGCAGCCAGTGTGCCCTCTTACAGAGAACCCAGGTCATGACTCCTTTGTCTGAAACTTACTGAAGACAAATCCCCTCCAAATCACTCTGAAGGTGTTTACTCTGGCGATCTGTGTGACACATCCCTGTCTACCCCTATAGCCCAGCTCTCTGACTTGTCTACCAAAGCTTTCTCTGGCACAATACTGCCATGTTGAAGTCCTTGATATTACTCAACGATGGCCAGTCTACTCCTTTCTAGGAGCTCCTGAGGTGACTTCTCTCCTGCCCAGAATGACTTTTCTATGGATACCCATCAGGTCTCCTCCCTCACCTCCTTTGGACTTTTGCTTCCTTATTATCTCCTCAGTGAGGCCTCTTGTGACTCCTTAATTCCTAAGAAGCCAGTTCCATCTTACTTATTCTCCTCTGAGCTCCCTTTTCTGATGAGGTTTCACCTTGACGTGTTTTCATTTGTATATATGTGTAAGCATCTACCATGTTCTGTATTTGACTTGCACGATATATGTCACCATCCACTTGCCTGTTTCTGTAATAGACACTGTGAGGAGGGATTGACTCTTGCATCATTTCCCACTCTATTTCACTGTGACTTGAAAAGTAGCTGCCCACGAGTTACTTAACAGGCATTTGCTGAATGAAAGAATCCAGGCGGGACTGTAGCACAGCGTGCTGCTCTGAGGATGTGGTATTTAGGAAGCAGATCTGGGTTAAAGATAGATTTGGGAATCCTTAGCAATGACGAGATATCTGTGTGGGTGTAACTATGACAGATCAAGGAAAATAAATCCTTGGTGAAATTTTTCAATTTCACCCAATAATGTCACTAAATACTAAAGACTGTACATGAAACAGGAAAGGGTGAGTGCCATGTTTGGGGAGGCAGGGTAGAGATTTTAAGTTAAATCTTTACTGTAATTCCCACTAGCTGTGTGACCCCCCCAGGAAAATGACTGAGTTGTTGTTGGCCTCCAATGTCTCAGGGGTAGTTAGAAATAAAAAAAAAAACCAAAAAAAAAAAAACCAAGACTTCTTTTTTTTTTAAGAGGAAGTACCAGTAATGTGCATACAAATCAGTTCATAGAAGTGATAACAAATGTAGTTTCTTGTTATTGTTGAGACAAATATCATTATGATTACTAAAATGTGAGAAAGAATCCTAAAAACATATAAAGAGCTGGATGGACTTTACAGTGGAAAAATGAACAAAAGTTTTTAAAGAAATAGGGTAGCAGACTTTATAGATGGTGTCTGGCTGAGGCAACCATGCTAAGCAGCATGCTGGACCCCAAGGTGCAGCTCCTTAATTGGAGAGTTTCACTTGAGCTGAAATGTTATAATCCTGTATTTTAAAATGAGCTAATGTTTTCTGGAAAATAGCAATAATTGTCCCAGAAAACAATCAAATAAAAACAAAGCAAAACAACACTTGGGTCCTCAATTGTGTCCAGCTGACAAATGTAGGAACATGGTGACCTAAAAGTTTGTTTCTTTCTGGCCTTTAGGAGATGTACTTGCTCGCTAGTCAGGACTAGTTTGCTAGTTTTATGAGGGTAACTATTGTGCAACTCTATGGAGCTGGCTCTGTGGGCGTTTATTTACAGATGGCTGCCATCTTGATTTATTGTCTGTCAAATTATAATTATTAAGGATGGGGTTAATTGTCATTTCAACCACCTGGTAATTACCCACTGTGCTTTCATGTGGTGACAAATCTGTCCTTTGGATCAAAACTGGAAACTTCATAATTCAGTTCCATGTCCACCTCCGTTCTTGTCATGTTCAAAATAAAAGATTAGTAAAAATTATCAATACTTTCAAGTATAATTTGTGGGCCACAAAAGGAAAGAATTGCCAATTGTTTTAGATAGTTTTGAGGAATAGGGTTTGTAGAACCAGACTCCACTGATGTGAGTTACAATAATTGAAATTAAAATTACGAGACATGCTCTTTCAAAGATTGGTCTAATAAAACCTTTTAAACAATGCTTCTAGTATATTCCATAATGCATCACATAAAATGATGATTTATGACTCTTAGCATTGTTTACTCCATTGAGTACCAAGCCACTTAGCCTTGTGTCACTTCAGTGTGTCTCAGGACAGAATTCAACAGAGGCAGTGTGGTAACTAAGGCCTCCAAGTCTGTAGAGATGGCCTGGGGCAATGACTAGGATACTTTTCATGTTTATCTAAGGAGACCGATAAAATTAATAGGAATAAAAGAAGAAGTCTACATCTCATATGTGGAATGTCACTCTCTTTATTTTGGATGCCCATTAGTGTCTTTGCATACTTTTGCATTTTCAGCTTTCTCCAGAATGTACATTATCAGGAAGGTACATAAATCTCAATAAATTAGTCAGAATAGGGTCAAGAAAATAGCTTTGGAATTTTCTTATCATCTTATCATCTTTTCTTCTTTCTGAAAATCGATCAAGCAAGCACTGTAGCCAATTTATTGTAGTTTTTACAAGAGGTTATAGCAAAGAAGCTTGTGCCTAAGGCTCCCCAATATTTCTTAGCAGAATTGCCTTATGAGTGACAACAGTCACATCAGAGTCCTTTGTCCCCAGAGCTTCACTTTGCTACATGCTCAGCTGTGAGGCTCAGCCTGGGCTGGTTTCTGCTCATGTCCCCTTTCAGATTCAGAGAGGTATCCACCCACTGGGTCCAGAGAGAACCTGTGAGCAGCCTCTGTCTCCCTTCTTCTGTAGGACTGCAAATGCATTCATCAGGGGGAAAAAAAAGCCTGTGGGTTAGACGGCCTACGAATTTGTCACCAAGCTCAGCTGTTTCCAGATCTGTCTTAGGAGATCATAACCTGCTACGTAGGATTTCAGCTTCTTGGGCAATTTTCTCCAGTCAAGTGCCCCAACATGCCTTCCTCTGCTCTTTCTTCCCTTGCTTCTTCTGGAGCCATGGGAAAACTCTCATCTTTCTTGTAAGATCTTATCTCTGGTGCTTGTTCCCTACCTAGTAAAGTCCACAGACTGCTGCCTCAGAGAGTTCTCAGATCTTTCATTGCTTCCTGCTACATTCCAAAGTATTCACCCTGACATTCATTTCTCTTTTTCATCTACTCTCTTTCTCTGCTTCCAATCTATTGCTTTCCATGTTAAATGACATGTTATTAACCTGGAGCATTCCTGATTATTTTTCAAAACCCACAAGCCCAGAAGAAAATTCCTCAATGAATAATCATTCCCATTGCATCAAAATTAATTCTTTCTCCTTCTGTATTTATACTTCTTTATATCCATGTTCTGTGAGATAGTATTATATTTTCCCCAATCACCCCACCTCTGTTCTATGCTCCTCAATGTCAGAATGTAGCATGGATTTTGTTGTTTTGTCATGATGAAGTAGAGGCTAAATAAATTAAATATATTTTGTGCTTCCTGCTTTGAACACAGCTTTCTCCAGGTTAAGTAGTAAGTATTCTGGATGTACCATATAAACAGCTGTTGGTAGACTTCTTGCAAAAGATTGCCTAAATCTTGGCAAATGGTACTGGTATCAACATTAGAAAATATAAGTAATTTTGTGGACAGATATCAACTGGTTTTATGGAAAACTCTCTTTTCCCCACATCATAAATGATATTACTCATCTGAATAAAACACAGTTAATCATATCCAAATGGAAATAAAAGAAGGATTTGTGTTTTGTGGGGAGAAATTATTGTTTTTGCATTTTGTGAGGTTTTTTTTACAGAATATTTAAGGTAATTGAGATGTTTTATGAACAATGAATATTTTTCAAAGGATGTTATTTCTTCTCTACCTCCCGGACTTCTTTCTATAAGGTCAAGCAGTCTTGGGCAAAAGCAGAAGGCTGCTACATTCTACAGAGAAAAAGCACAGAATCTGTCTTGTGTAGATAGCGGCCTTTGGATGGCAGCCTGGACCATCTCCTCCCAAACCCAAGATGCTAGCCGAAGAAGGCGTTTGCCAACCTCTCACTTTCTCATTGTCTACTCAGTCACTCTGCATCACTGGGGTTTATTGGCTTTGAGGGCTCAGCATGGGAAGTATGAATAGGTTAATAATTAATAGGCCCATAAGGGGACCCTTTTTTTCTTGATTGGCACTTCACAAGGACTGTCATGCCTGAACCTAAAGTCAACTTCATACAGAACCTGTTCCTGTTCTCCCTATATCATTAGGGACTTTCCAAAGCACGGAAGACGGCTAAGTTCTAGAGTAGCTCAAGAGTTGTCCTAATGGAGTGGATAACTCCCAGAGGCCCTGCCATTCTCTAGGAACCATTAATTACTGTCCTGATGATTTATGCGTATGCAGCCACTATCTTCTTATCAGAAAAGTACTTCTTCAAAGTTGAAACCTCTGTCCTTCTTACACAGGCAATGACTGACTAAGAAGCATTTGAACGAGGGATGTGAGGGCAATGTTGTATGGGTCACGATTAGATTCCTTCCTTGTGTTCTTTTCTATATCCACACAGAGAGTAAGGAAAGTTGCATAGAAGAGTGTTTAGTTTCTCAGTGGAAAACAAAGTTGATTTATCTCTGCTCCTTTCTGTAAATAAAAATAAAGGATCCTCAAAGAGCAAGGCAGCAGCATTCCTATACCTGGTAGGAGTCCCCTAACTTTTCTTTTAGGTATACACACGTGCACACAGACACACAGACACACACACACACACACACACACACACACACACACTTTTTTTTCAAGACAGAATTTCTTTGTGTAGCCATTTCTTGTCTCAAACTCAGAGATGCACTTGGTTTCTGCCACCCAAGTGCTGAGATTAAAGGCATGTGCCATCACTGCTCCTACATTTTACCCTAACCTTAGTGTGAAAAAAGTGACGATGAACTCTGTTCTTCAACTTTTCCTGATTGACTCCATCACCTCATTTTCTCTATCCTCAACTTCCTCCCTTCCCCAAGGTCTGAATTTTCTGCAAAGTTGAAAACTGAAGGGTGATGGATGAATCATGTCAATGACCTCTAAACCATGCACACACCCAGGCGCACGTCTGCCAAGAAGCCTCTTCCATTCATCACTGGTGGAAAGACTCTCTCCACCCTTCTTTACGTGTGTTTATACCCATGAAAATGTAACTCCATTCCTGGAAGTTGATTATTTAAAAAATAATCTCCATAGAAAGGAGGAAAAACTACATTAAAAGATATTGCCCACAGTTTAGTTCAAACCTCAGCACAGACTCTTGGCCAATAGGTGAGTGATGATCTGTGGTGGTTTCAATGTCATGAGAACCACAATGAGGTGAGTCAAAGCACTTGTCCTGTGGTTCACAAAGACATCTGTGAAGAAGAGGGATCGGAGGGGAGTAGCTGTCCATGGTGTACCCTCTGTGGGTCAGGCTCTGAGCATTTACAGTAACCATCTCATTTATTCTTCAGAACAGCTGTGAGGATAGATATGATCACTATAATTTATGGATTAGGAACACAGGGCTCAGAGACTTGGAGTCACTTGGCAAGCTCATGACTACAGTTGATGAGCCAATACTCAGAATTCAAACTTGCTGGGTGGATTTTTGTTGTCATAGTGGCTCTGGTTTACAGAGTCACCGTGTCTCCAAGAATATTAAGCCACCGAATGTTCTGCAATTGTTCTTGGGGAAGTAAGAAGGCTGAGCTCCTGCAAACTGCTGCTAATTCCAGCAGGCATGTTCAGAGATGGTCCTTGAAGTATGACGTATAGTACTTGTGTGTCATGGTGGTACAGAAACAATGTGAATCCAGTAGAAGCCTTACTTTTTAAAGTTTTGGTCTTTTCCCAGGTTAGCAGTATACCGTACGATGCTCTTGTCATGATGGCTAGAGCCATGCATGACAGCTCCCAGTTAGCCTTGATCTCATCAGTAGAACCATCCAGTGCTTTATAGAGTGGTGATGCTTAGCAAAAAAGGTGCATTAAACACTTGAACCTATTATGGACTTACTGGGATGTAACCTCACTGTAAGTCATGGGAAACCTGTATACATACATGTGTTTTGATTTAAGGATCCTTCGATCTATTTGCCTGACTCATTAGCATTGAACTCATGACTCAATAAAGCTCTGCTATTTCTGAATAAAGCTGTTTTGGTACATGAATTATTTCTGTGAGCCACATCATAGCCTCTCACACAGAAATACTATGCAATTCTGCTGAGCAGAGAGTAGTGGAGGAGGCCTAATCCCAGCTAACCAGGGGCCTGGCTTTGAGCCTCCTGATCAAGAATAAGGGTATACAAGCTCAGTGGCAGATAACTTGTGTGTCATATATGAGGCCTGGGCTTCACTACTCTGTATTATGAGAGGTAGATTGAGAGGGGGAGAGAGAGAGAATAAAAGTTAAAACACTATGTTTAGGGTCAGCTAATTCACAACAAAAGGCACAAATGTGCAAAATATATGGCATCAAACATGCCCCAAATAGTATACATTTTTTGATTGAAAACTGAATTAAAACAGTATTACTTCAACTGGGGACAAGTGCTTTGGCAAAGCAAGTTTTTCACTGTTGCACATGCCTATGAACAATTGTGAAATCATTGATTTGGGGAATTAAAAAAAAATTGTACTGAGAAAGTTCACAATTGCAGAATCCATGAAAAACAAGGATAGACAGTTCTACCGACTCCTAGAACAAACAGGTTTGTCTGCGAGACTGAAGTCGATGCCCTAGACACTGAGGATCCAGCAGCTGGGAAGACTGCCATTTTGAGAAAGGGCAGGGTATGAGAAATACACTATGGTAATGGTGAACTAAACTGAGGGTAGTTCGGGAGAGTGGGTTCAAGAGAGTGGGCTTGGCAGGTTTCAGTTCTTTTGAGGTAATCCCTGATGAATCTGGCTAAGTATCATCCAAAGAAAAGAGTCAAGGGGCTGACTTAGGAATAAGCAGGAACCTGATTAGTCAGAGGCCAATGTGACTGGAGCTTCGAGATGAGGCAGTAAGTGAGGAGATCACACAGACAAAGATGTGGTAGAGAGTGTCAGAGGCTCATATGGAACCTCTAGACTCAAGACTTAGCTCTTGAATTGACCACGGCAGGAAGTGAGATAGCAGCCTTGGGTGCTTGTCAGCGACCACAAGGCTGGGAAAAACAAACAAATAAAACAAAACAAAGCAAAACCATTGTTACTCTTTGGCAAAGGGAGAATCTTGGCAGAGTGACAGAGGCCCCCAGTCACCCACCCTGGCTTCATCTGGGGCAGGATAGGGTGCCCGACGCTGCCTGATTTAGGCAAGTGACTGAAAAGCAGCCCTAGCTTGGGTGAGATTCTATGTTAACATGACCCAGGGCTGCAAAGCTGAGGACAATTTCATCAGCATGAGCATCTGTCGTACATCCCAGGCAAAGTCAGTCACAACAAACAAACCATCCCCAGGACAACAGCAGCAGCGACGGGAAGGAAGTCTGTGGGCCAATGAGCTGTGGAAAACTGGGCAGAGTTCTGCTTGCTGAGCTGGTCTGAGTGGGAATGTCTAAATATCTGCAGTTAGAACTCCTTTGCCTCAAGTGTCTTAGCTGCCTGAGAGGGAAACTGAGGCCTAGACAGCAAAAGGGGCACGCCTCCGAATATCAAAGCAATGGCTGACCATGGTGCTCAGTGCAGTGATCTCTGTTAGCAAACTGCCACCCTCTGCGGTTAATGTTACAGTTTAGGAGAAGAAATTTGACAGCTTTCCTCAGGTTGAAAAGAAAACAAAACAGAGTGACATTGGTTTGTCCACCACCTGCTGTGTTCACAGTGACCTTAAAGGCTCAGGTGGAGCCAGCAACGTGTTCGGTGACCTGGATTTATTTATTACGTATTTTTATGTGACAACCTGGCCATTCAGGGTCTGGCTCTCAGAGTGTCCTGTGGATATGTGTGTGCCATAATATGAATCAGTCCCAAGGGAAATGTTCTCAGTCAACTCTACATGGAAATCGCTTGAGAAGAATTAAAATTCTATCTCTGTTCTTCAGACTGTACTGGGGTCGTGTCTACTTTGGTAGTTTCCTGTGTGGGAGCCTCTGCAGGGCCCTGAGGCCTCAAGATTCTGCTCTCATGACATGTTGACTCCTTAGGGAAGTCGAAAGCAGTTGGTCAAGGTCAGTGGTGCGCTTGCCAGCCATGAGTCTGGGGCAGGGTCAGAAAAGAAGTACTTGCTTGGCTGTGCTTGGTTATATTTTGGTTGTAAGTACTTTCATGATAGTGCATTTCCAACTCCCAATAGTGAATAAATTTGCAGAGTTCCTGGGAACATGAACTCTGCCTCCACAGGCCTTCTCCTACAGTCTCTGGCACATCTCTGAAGCTCTTTGAAGAGAGAGGACTAGAGTAGGGAGAGCTGGTTGATTCTGCTAAAAGTACCAGACTCTTGGGAGCTGGGGAGATAAAGTGCTCATAAAGCAAAACTGAAGGGCCTCTGTTTGATCCCCAGATTCCACACGGCCATAGTTGTTTATATGTGATCCCAGCAAAGGGGAGGCAGAGGTGGTAGATTCGTGGGGCTTGCTGGTCATTCAGCTTACCTAACTGGGAAATTCCAGGCTATTAAGCTATCCTGTCTAAAAATAAGGTGAACAGCATTTTTGAGAGACAACACCAACGTGGTTCTGGTCATGTTTATTTTGTTCTTGTTTTGCTTTAGATAAAGCGTGTCTAAATTGAATATTCCCAATCTGATAATGTTTAGCTTATGATACAGGACTCAACAGAAGTGTTCTTCCTGGTGGGGTCCCGTGTGTGTCTGTGTGTGGGCCTGTATGCTCCACGTGGAGCATGAAACATGATCCACGCAGAACACTGGAAGAAGCCAGGGCAATTTAAACACAGGTCATCCGGGTCTTTACTACAAATCTTGATGGGGCTCTGAAGTCCTTTTCCAGAGCTCTAGTATCTTAATAAACAGGCTTGGAGAAGTGTCTAGAACAGGGAACTTGATGTGAGCTTAGCATTAGCATGCCCTGGCAAAACTACCGGAACAAAGTCAGGGCTGCTGGATGCCTTAGGGACTGGAGTCGACATGGGGCAACCACTAGGTGGGGCTGTGGCCGAGGGGACTCCAGGGTTTCTTTTATGTGGGTTCCAGTTTCTATTTCCTTATTCTCACTCTCTCCTTTTCCTTTCGTCTCCCTCCGTGCTTATTCCTGTAGCTGTCTTAGCTGAGGAAGCCTGGGTTAGCCACCTCCTTGTGCACAGATCTCTACAGCTTGCTACATACAGCAGGGAATAGGGGCCTCAGCCTTCTCCAACAGGCCCAGACACTGGCTGTAATGCACAACTTCACTTTCCCCTGCGTTTGTTATTTGTTTTGTTTTGTTTTGTTGTTTTGTTTCATTGTTTTATTTCTTTTCTCTTCCAACATTCTCAGCTCCACTCTTCAGTCTGAAGACTGATAAATAAACAAATCGAAACTGAAATTGAACATTGGCCCCAAAGTGAGGACATCTGGGAGGCTTGTAGGGAAATGTGCATGCGTGCTGGGTTTCCGGTTACATATTTTATGTTGCCTGGTAACAGAGCCCACAGTTCACTTTCTGGCTTTCTTCTCCCCCATCCCCTGTTTATAGTGTAATTACTGCTGTGACTTCATAATCCCCCAGTGAACAGCTGTCAGGGGCCCAACTGCTGAATAAACAGGGCTTTACAAACTCTCCTCCATTGGCTGGTTTACTAAATAGATCAATATTTAGTTTGTAGGCAAAGAGATTAGGAGGTGGAAGTGTCTTTTGAAAAAGTCTGTTGGCTTCCCAGGGCCTCCCAGCACACCTGAGAATGTGGGAAAGAAAAACCAAGTTCATGGAGAAAAAAAAAAAAAGACCCATCCAAGCCTTTCACCTGCTGGAGATTTCCCAAAGAGCACCTTGTCTTTAAGAAGGCACCCTCTTTAGGGGACATTTTAGGCTCTCAATTCTAAGTCCTAGAGAATTCTGTTTTCTTCTTCCTCTACCTCCCCACCTCTCTTTTTGTCCTGGCCCGATCATATCCTCTTTAATCTTTCTAAATGGATATTATAGCCTCAGGGACTCCAAGAAGACTCATGGATAAACAGGAACTAAGCCCCTGAAATGCCGGTCTCCCTCCAACACCATCTTCTCAACACAAAAGCCCTGGTTAGAAACTCATCTAGAGAGCAGCCTCTGAGGGTTCTTTGTCAAACTCAAGGTTTGTGTGACATTCTGGGAAAAGGTAATCTTGACCTTGTGTGTGTGTGTGTGTGTGTGTGTGTGTGTGTGTGTGTGTAAGGAAAGTAGGGCTTAAGGGTGGGGAGCCCTGCCTGAAGGTTCAGGAGCCATACAATCTAAGCCTCTAGGCTGGCTAGCTTTAGGACCTGGGACAAGCCCTTTGTGGATTTGTTCATATACTCTTGGGCTGCTGGGTCGAAAGGCTACTTCCAGGAGGGAGTAAAGCAACATCTGACTGAGCAGGAGAGTCTCTTGCAAAGGCCAGAAAGACAGAGTGAACTCTACAGAGTTGCTCTACCTACCTTATGGAAAAGGGAGAGTTAACCTATTACTGTGATCATCAAAGGAGACAAGGGACAAATGTAATTTGCCTAGATTATGGTCTCTTTAAAACTAGCATTGTTTAATTTCTCCCGAAGCTAAAACCACAGTGAAGAAAGGCTTGGAGGTTAAAAAAAAAAGTGGGATAGAAAGAGGAGAAAATGAACAATCACAACCAATGCCTGCGATGCTCTTTCCTAGGCTGTAGAGCTCCCTTCCTGTGTAGTCTCCAGTAGCCTACAGATCTACCTTCACAAAGACAAAAGGCACAGTACTAATTCTACTTTAGACTTAGCTGCTCACTGTCCTGGTGTTACATGGTATTGTCTTGGTGCATTATGTTCCTACGTTGCATATAATTGATGGTCAGGGGTCATCAAGACTGCTGTTGAGGGTCATCTTGCAGATAAATATTTGCCCCAGCCCATATGGATCTAGTTGTAAAATTTTTCATGTTCCTTCTTGGCCACAGAGGTGGCTGATGAACGTGGAAAGAGAATTATTGAACTGATGAGGTGCTCTAGGTTAGGAAGCACCTGGAAGAGGCAAGGGACATTTACACAGCCTCTGATGTGCCCTTTGCAGTTCCCATGCGACCACATGTCACCGGCTGATTCACTCATCTCACAGAATAACGAAGTGTCTCTGTGAAAAAGGAAAGCCTGCCCTTGGTCTCTTTCTGTGGGACATGATGAGACTCCTCTTGACAAAGTGTTACAAAAGGCCTGCCTACGTAAACGTATCCCATGAAGACCCTCCACCCATAACGGAAGGGGTAAAGTGCCATGACGGAGTGTCAGCGAGGTCGGCCTCAGACACTCTCTAGAAACTCAGTTTTTGCCTTTGTGCAATGCTGAATGGCAGAATCCAGTCATTACTCTGCTGGCCCAGGCTGGTAGCTTCTCTCAGAAAGATAGCACAATTTCACTTCAGTTTCATATAGGTCCATGTGTAGATCGGTACTGTGATAACATTCCTTCATACTAAGTCTGTCCAAGACAACTAACCTGTTTCCAAGAGCTAATTTTGTACGTGGGAATGTTGCCTTGCCCTGATTTCCAGACCCACAGGCAGGCTTGGCAAGATATAGATAGCTAGGGAAGGCCCGTGCTCTACCCTGCTTCTCTGAACTAGACATCCTCTTCCTCCATGGTTAGACAAAGCACCTGCCCTGGCACAGGTGCTGTCTCTTCTGGTTTATAAAGCTCCTTATGACTGATGGTTCCCTGGAGAGCTCAAAACTCATATTTCTTTGCTAATAAATAAAATTTACAAAGAGCCCATTATGATAACATATAGATCTGTATATATATATTATGCATATACATATACATATACATATATACACACTGTCTCTTTACATATACATATATATATATATGTATATATATATATAGAGAGAGAGAGAGAGAGAGATTGTGTGTGTGTGTGTGTGTGTGTGTGTGTGTGTGTATTTAAAGCCCTCCAGCTTACTCCATCAGCCAGGACCTTTAAGTACAGTGTACATCTAACCACTGACTGAAGGGTTTGTTAAAATTCAGGGTCCTGGACAGCATCCTTAGAGCTCCTGATTACTCATGACCCAGAGCTTGAGAATCTGCACTGTTAACCCATGGCCAGCTGACTTTTCCCACACCCAAGGAGGTCTCTGTATGCATAGTTCACCATAGCCACTTGAGTTCCTGGAGCCACTGGAAGCTGATCTTTTGTCTTTTGACATTTATTTTTGCTATTTGCAGTTGGCTTGGTCCTTTCTTCCACAAAAGAGTTCTGGGATTGCCTGTCTCCTCTTAATATGAAAATTGAGTGGTTTTATATAGTACCATATTCCATATCCCACTGCAGCCTATATCATGGCAGGCAAGAGACATGCAAGGATCCCTAATCTACTTTCTGACTCACAATTCTGCATCTTTGAACATGTTCCCTGGTGGCCTCCCCAGTGATTTCTTTCTGAATTATAGGTCAGGTTGGAACAGAGCATGACCCCAGAAGGGTCAGCTCTGCATCTAAAACTTCTTAAAACTTCTAGAATAAACTATCTTTCCAGGATTTTGTAATGTCAGGATCTGTTTTTATGCTCCCTCTGCCAGGAAAAAAAAAAAAAATGGAAACAGGAAGAAAGAGTCAAAAAAAAAAAAAAGGCTCAAGTTGAAATTTCTCCAAGTACCATGCACAGAGATATCAATCCAGGTTGTGCTTTGAGAAATACCTGGGCACAAAATTCCAATAGTTAACTTATTTTCAGACTAGTCACATGGAGATCTCTTGGGAAGAATGCTATGATTCAAATCTACAGACCCGGCCATCCTATCACGAATCTTGTGGTAGTTACAACTCCACTCTGTGTCTGCACCTTGGCTGTTCTGTGTCTTATCCGTGAGGAACACAGAATAGAATTAGGGTTTTTATTTTATTAGTGAAGAAATTGTTCTAGGACAAGATCTTCATTGACTACCTCAGAGGATCATGGGTCATTTGTTCATTCATTCATTCAAATATTTTTTGTAGTATTTACCATGGGCATGGACTTATTAAGAGTGATAATTTATATCATTCATGCTCAGATTTTCAGTGAGTCAGATAAACTCTGAATGAATATAAACTCACATTCCTGATAAAGACCAGGTGGGGATGTTTTGCTCAAGGGAAAGCAATACAGGCCATATGGGCTAAGTGAACCTGGAGGCTACCAGTGGCTTCTGTGGGGAAGGTCAGGTGTATAGATAAGCAGGAGATGTCTACTGGGCAAGGAGAGAAAAGCAGACTCTATCAGTAATAGCTACATGAGCATCCAGGTCTGAATCACTTTGGATCTCTGGCTCTCCTCCATGATTCAGTCTTTCCCTTTACAACTTTGGAAAGCTAAATGGTGTATATGATAGCATGAGTGTACTCATATGTGCACACACACACTCATGCACATACAATGCACACACACACAGACACACACATGTATTTATATATGTATCCAAATTTACACCTCAGACTTTCACGAAAACACACAGAGAGGGAGGGAGGGATAGAAGGAGAGAAGGAATGAGAGGAAAGAAAGTTCATTAGCTTGCATCATGTACTCACTCCTGAGAACTGTGCCTGACTGTTGATACTCAAAGTTCCCTTTCTTCAGGATGCTCAGGATGCTTTAAATGACATTATCTCTGACTAATATCCTGTTAGGAGAGTTTGCAGAGAGTCTCCTGACAAAGGCTGGCCCGTCATCACAGCAGTGTGGAGGAGATTGGAGAGTTCTGACAGTGATTCACATGACATGAGATTCCAGAGCCTAGAACCTTCTGGTGCCTTCACCTTCTCCTGGTTCTGTCTTGTTCTTTTGGTTATTTGGGAAAGACCAGGGGAAACCTTTAGATGCTCTGTGGTTCTACCCCAAGCAATATCTGTGGACATTAATAGTCCCCTTTTAAGAACCTTCATTTTTAAACAGTAGGGAAAGGTTTGTTTTTATTCTGCATAGTGTATCACCAATATCAACTACCATGATACTATAAACATCTGTACAAATAGCAGTTGTTGAATATGAAAGACAAGTGGTTTAATCTTGCCAACATGTTAGCCTACCTCCTAAACTTCTCTATGTGGCAACCTCTGGGTTTTGTTCAGTGTTGTAAAGGTTTTTAAATTTAGTTGTGTGTGTATATGTATGTCTGTATGTGAGCAAATGCACATGCATCCAGGTGCATGAGAAGGATATTATCATCAGATACTCTGGATCTGGAGATGCAGAGCATTGTGAAGCTGCCAGAGGTGGTGCAGGGAATCAAAGTCGGGTCATCTGCAAGAATAGGAAGTGTTTGTAACCACCAAGACACCATCCAGCCCACTTCCTACTGCCTTAGATGGAAAATACATTGATTCAGGAAAGAAAAGTAGTTGAAAACTGTGCATACCTTGATCTTGCAGAAACAAGATAAACTACGGTTGAGGCAGACTTTGCTGAATATTAATAAGGGCTACTGCTTTTGGAGGTTTCGTCACTGCCAGATAATGTGACAGGTGTTTTACTTATTCTACCTCAGGCCATTTATTCAACTTCAGTTTTAAAGAAAAGCACAGATGCTCAGAAAAGATGAGTAATATGTCACTTAGTTAGTGAATGGGGTTCAAGGAGCCTGAATCTTAAAATCATGATATTTTCCATTATTACAGCCTAGTGAGTCTTTGTACCCTTCTATGTTCCCATCTATAAAATGTATAAATCAATATTCACCCCTTTATATGCCTTGCAGGGATGATGGCACAGTAGCTGTTATAAGTCATAATAGTATATTTGCTGTGTGTAAGACTTCAGCCTCCAAGATATTGTTTTGTGTCCTGAGTCCCACGTGAGTGGCACAACATCCCTGGGACATGAGTATAATCATACCCATCTTTCAAGTGAGGAAGCTGAGGCTCAGAGAAGAAAGGTGATTGGTCCAGGTTCACAGTCCTGAAGAATAGTAGAGTCAGAAAAATGATGCTACCATCACTGTCTGGCTCATCTCATGTCAGCTGCCTTTCTAATTACTAAGATAACTGTAATCCACAGGAAGTTGCCCATGGGAAGAAGGGACTCACTACAGAACATTGCACAGGTGGTCATTATCTTTGATGCCATGCTTGCTAGGCATTTCCAAAGGACAGTTGTAAAGTGTTTGCTCCTTTTCGCCTTTGAATCCAACCACTTCCTTCATCTCTTGACCATAGACACTCTTCTCGTGGCTCCTCTGGGCTTCCATGGTCCCTTGAAACCACTGTGTCTGCGTTTTATCATGTGCTTGGCTCTCTTCTTTCTTGATTGGCTTAAAGGAAGTTGGAGGTACTAAGAAATTTAATTAACATCTTAGAACTGGGAATGGTACATATAGTCATTACATGACCTTCTTATGTAAATTGATGGGAGAGCAAGTCCCATCCCCCAAAGCTGGATTACAATTAAGAATATTCCTGACCTTTGGGGTTGGCCAAATAGATGCATTAAAAACTAGTAGAGGAAGCATAAAGTGATCTTGGGAGATGGGAGCTATTTTATTAATCTGATAGAGTTCAAAGCATCAGGCCCAGCAAGGAGAGAGTTTTTCTATTTTATTTTATTTTATTTTTATTTTTTATATATCACCATGTGGTTGCTGGGATTTAAACTTAGGTTCTTTGGAAGAGCAGTTGGTGCTCTTAACCGCTGAGCCATCTCTTGAGCACTATCGCTGGCCAGTCTTCATGAGTCTTACAAAATAAAGCTTGGACATAGGAACTGTTTATTGGGACTCTGTGATTCAAAAAATAGAGACATTAAGCAGAACTTGGGAATTCATTCACTAGGATAGTTAATAGTTTCAAAAGGGAAAAGAAGGCAAAAAAGTAATGAATATAGTTCAAAATAAAACTATGGTCATGGTTATGATATGTAGGATAATACAAAGGGAGAGTGGGTACCTTCTCAGAGGAAGGAGAATAAGCAGCATCATTTCATGTCCCCTCTGCTTTCCAAATGTTGGACAGAAGATACATCCCTTCCAAGGCCTCTGCATAACCCCTCAACAGATGACTAAACTAAGGTAATGTGCCAGAGGGGAGGGAGCAGAGGGCTTGTGATGCTCTCAGGAAAACTGTGAGATCTGGCTTTCCTTGCATTGCCAGAAGCCTTGGGTGACCGTGAAGGTCATATTGAAGGGACCCCTGGAGCTAAGACAGTTAGGAGAGATTTACCCAGGCTGGGAAATGTGTCTGTTTTCTCTAACGTGAAACTAACAGAAACCATGCATAAAGCAATCCAACACAAAATGCATAGAGCAGTTCTGTCACATGCTGACAGAAATATCAGCACGTCTGCCCTATATGCTCATGCTTCTATTGATTATCACACCCTGAGCCAGCACACCTTGTTACAATGACAAAGGAAAAAGAAAAGAGCATGTGCTGGGCACGTACCTCCAGATTTCTTGGTCCAGGGAACAGGAGGCTTTTGTTCTAGATTTCAGGAAGGAAACCATGACTTAGTGCAGGTAAAATTGCTCTGGGTTAAAGAACATTGAAGTGTGAGAAACTGGGTTCAAATACAGATATACTGATACTGAATTCCATTCCCAAGTACCCTGAAAGCACCAGCCAAAGTCAGGCACCTATCTTTTTCCTCTCTCTGACTCTTCTCTCTTTGCCTGGAATATCATTCATTCATATATTTATTCATGCAAAAAAAATATTTGCAGGACACTGATCACATGTCTGAGAACTGGCTTAACAGAATACATGGATAGGAATGTGTGACTACCCTCCAAGAGCAGAACATCTATGAAGGGACAGGCATAGGCACGAAGAAGGCAGCATAGAGTGGCATGTTCTCTGAGTAAATAGCAGGCAACTGCACTGCAGAGTCATTGCTAATGAAGCAGTAAACTCTCCCAGCAGCTGGGAAGACAATGGCAGGAGATGGGGAAAGGACAACAGAGAGAGAGGTTTTTTTTGGAAACACTATGTGCCAGCATTTATCAGGTTGTCTGAAAAGTACCCATCAAAGGAAAACAAAGATCTCATCATCATCGTAACAGATAACCATTGGGTGGGTTCTGTATGCCAGAATCACAGTAGGGAGGGTCAACAAGGGCTCAAGCCCCTGCCTCATGGAGCTTGTATTTTGGTGCCAGAGTTGGATACACAGCAATGAAACATTCTAAAACACAGAGCCTACTCTTGAGGAGCTTACTAATGAAGGTGGAAACCAAGCAGGGAAGTGGTGATTCAGGTATCAGACAAAGTCCCAGCTGAGGCCTTTCAGGGTAGAACAAGGCATTGTAAGACACATTGCATACACAGTGTAGAAGGAGATCAAGGACAGGAAGGTGGGTAAGAGGGGGGAGATTGTCCAGAGGGATGGAGTAGCTGGAGTCTAGGTCATGCAGTACTTTAGAAGCTGTGAAAGATGTGGGCAATCAGTCAATCAATTTGTATAGTTATCATTTATTACAGAAATGGATTACTGAGTAAAAGGCTGTTCAAAGAGACATTTAGCATTTAGTTACTTCTACAACCGTAAAATAAAATTCAGATTGTGAAGGGATGAGCTGGCTTCTCCCAATCAAAAAGGATCTCTCTAATCTCTTGCTGACATGTCCTGAAAAGCTTGTGCTATAACTGGTCATCTAAACTGACCACTTAAAACCTGAAATTGGGGAAAGAAAGAGCCAAACATTTTAGGTAAAACCACAGGGAAACCGGTTTGACATAGGTCAGAACCAAAGCCTGTCACCAGCAGCTGCCTTTGGCTTCTGTCCCAGATTCATTCTGAAAAACAAATGTTCCTGCCTTAAGCTTGCCTACCACAGCCTGGAACCACAAGGCCTCTCCTAAGAACCATATGAATCATATGAACCATAAGGTTCAACCCCTTTTCTCTGGTTCTGAAACATTCTCTATGGAGCCTTTCTACATATGAACAGAGACCATTGAGGTGGCTCTGGAGCCACTGAAAAATATAGAGAAGCCTGAACTACACAGTGCATATGAAGTGAGCTTGTATCCAAACCTGCTGCCCACCCATTGTGAGAACCATGCCCTAGTCCTTGGCTCCAATTCTGCTCCCTGGCAGTTTCAGAGATCAGGACACTAAGGCCCAGGCTTCCTGCTGTCACTGAGCAGGCTGGGCTAATGTGGAGGAATGGCTGAGGCTGTTATGGACCTTTGAGAACTATTAAACCAGGCCTTTAGCAAAACAGGAGTTAGGAAGAGAGAGCAAGAAGGGAAATCCTAATTGTTATCCAATGGTCCCAGGTGTTTACCTAGGAGCACCCTCATGATGTTGACTTCCCAAAGATCAGGAAATGTTGGGGGATGGAGGTACCAACCACCTGATTTCCCGCCTCACAAGCCTGTCTCTTCTCACTTTACAAGATGATCAGTTGGTGACTTCAAAGCCTTTCATGAGCAGAGCAGCCTCCTTCCTCTCCTGGTGTTATTGGGGATGAAGAAGGAGAATGGGTCTCAGCAAGTGAAAGTAGGTAGGTTTCCTGGCTAAAGAGTGAGCTCAGCCTTTTACTGGAAATTTAACATTATTTCCCTCTCCTGATGTCCAGGGTCAGGTGGGTTTGTTACAGCCGCAGCATTTCCCCCACACTCAGCCCTGTTGAGTGTTTAAGGTGTCAGTCATTTCTCTCTTTAAGAACATACATCTCTTTAGCTGAAGATGTCCACTTCATCTCTGCAGTCTCTGTTTTCCCAATGTTGAATATTGCTCCTATTAGTATTCCACTTCTGACCACCCTGGTTCAGAAAATTGAGGCTAGAAATTGCAAGTGACTGGTTCTATATTCCAAATCAATTCCTTTCCCACTTTTCCTTTTGCTGGCTATTTGTTGGAGCAACCAACGCTACAGACTACAATTTGTCTAGAGTCATTTTCCCAGGAACATTTTAAGGGTCATCTGATATAACAGCTTCCTTTCATGTGTTTATAGATAAAACACCCAAGCCACGTCATTTCCTTTACCCCATAGCCTGCTGAGGGGTCCCCCCCCACATTCCCATAACTCCCCATTTCTATGGGAAAGAAACAATCAAGCAAACTCTCCGGAGAAGGAACTCAAGGACATAGAAAAACAGGTTTTGAAATGTTCTATTAGATGTGTCTTTCAGGATTGATCTTGCCAAGTTGCCTCAATTCTGTGTTTTCATTAAACGTATTAGTATAATTTTAGAAATGTAATCACAGTAAAAAAGTTTAAATGGCTTCTGACTCATTTTCTTAATATTAGACAAACACACATGACCCGCGTGTGGGCACACCTCCATCCCCACGGCCCTCACATACACATGTCTTACTCATCTCACATGCTAGATTAAATTTTACTGTTTCGTACATGATCTTGTAATTAAGAGCATTCTCTTTGAAGAGACAATTATAGTTACAGATGGCAGTGAGCGGGAAGCTCAAAGCATGTTTCCTGGTATTAACCAAAAGCCACTGCATTACTACTTAGAAATCTCACTGAAGTTTCAAAATAATAAAGTAAGAATGCTTATAAAAATGCCGAGTACACTTTGCCCGAAGCTGCTGTAATTATTCAAATAATTGGTGTGTCACTCTGGAACTTCAGAATAGGTCTCCTCTCTCCAGCTCCCTCCACATCCTGTTTGTAGAGTAGAAAGGCATCCTGGTGTACAAAGTCACTGTAGTTCTGTCACAAACAGGGAAACCAAGTGCCCAGGGACAAAAAAGACTTAACTAGGATTCTACAGGAAGCTGGGTGCAGAGGTGGCCCTGGCCAGCTAGCCTCCTGAATCACACAGTCTGCTGGTCCCATTATCCATCCTCCTTTTATCAGCTTAAGCTAAGAAGTAGTTTTCAAAAGGATGCTTCCTTGCCCAACTGAGCTCTAAACTGGGGAAGGCTACCTAAGATTATGTAGCTATAGAAACACCACGTGTATTGAGATAGACAATTATCCAACGCAACACTAAAAGATGTCAGTGACCTTCAAGGAGCAGGTCTCTCTGGGGCAGAGTTCATGCTTTATTTATCTTGACAAATACAGTATTCAGGTTAGTGCTTTCCCAATGCTTTTAGGCATCCCAGTGAGATATGGTATCCCTCCTTTACAGATGAGAACATTGAGGCTCAGGGGGAAAAAAATGGATCTTGTAGAAAATGACTTAGCTCAGATACAGTGGAGATGTGGCTCAAATCCAGGCACTGACTATTCTCAAGCTCATGGTTTTGTTTTGTTAATTTTATGCTGATGTACTTCCACCTGGATAGAGGGGAGAAAAAACAAAGGCAGACCAGTCATTAACAAAAGGCAAACAGGACTATCTTAAAACTAATGTGCTAGCCAGAGGCAGGTTCTTTGTTGGTAATATAAGGGAAGTCTAGTTATGCCTATGGTGTGGATGTTTTGAAAGATCGCTCTCTAGAGAAAAAGCATAGTTGTCTGCCAGCTGCCCCCACCCCCACCCCCACCCCTGTGTGTGTCAGGAACTATAAGAAGTATAGTGTCCTTACCATAAAAGCTATCTGCTATTACAACAATGCAGCAATACAGTTGTTTAATTATGGAAAGCAAAGACTTTGGTGTTTTTACAGCCAGTCTTCAGCACGGAAACATAGATTTGTATACCCTTTTAGTAATGTTGGGTTAGAATGCTTGGCTTTCAAAGTTGCTGTTTCAGAGAAAAGCTGTTTGGGCAAGAGCTTTTACTGTGTGGACATACATACTG
>NW_022196900.1:17004209-17006869 GCF_008632895.1 Mastomys coucha | reverse complement strand
GTCAGAGTTTGTAGGGGTAGAGGGTGGATATGGAGGGAGATGCGTTGAATTGGCATACGTGATATGAAATTCACAAAGAGTCAAAAGTTTTGTTTTGTTTTGTTTTTTTAAGTTGCTATTTCAGTTACTGATCTGATTTAGTTAAATGAATTCTGATTTGAGATCAGGACGGAATTTTTTGTAGTGTGTTTTGCA
Source organism: Mastomys coucha (assembly GCF_008632895.1). NCBI lineage: Eukaryota > Metazoa > Chordata > Mammalia > Rodentia > Muridae > Mastomys > Mastomys coucha. The sequence continues at coordinate 17,006,674 of NW_022196900.1, read as the reverse complement.
AAGTGGTACTCCTAAGGACTGAGCATTCATCACAAAACCCAAGTATTGATCAAGTCGGAAAAGTGTCAAATGTGTTTTATGTCCCACAGAATCAAATATCCTGTCAAGACTTAATTTGTTAGTATGAAAATAAACAAGAATACCCATCTTATTAACACAAAAACTTGCTTTTGTCTTTAATAAAAAATTATAGGTTTTTAAAAGGACAGTTTTTAAAGGAAATTTATTTATAATTTCTTTTTATCGCTAAATGTTTGATTTGCATACCCATTTCATTGATTTCTATAAACTTGGAATTGAATAAATGTCTTGGGGGGAAAGGGATTGCAAGCTGAGAAGGTGAAGAAGTGCTGAGTCACGGATTATTTTCTCAGCATCTAATGGCTTCCCTTAGGATTTCGTATAGCCTGCTTGCTTTGTGGCTATGTTATGCTAATGGGCGCAGGTGCATATGTGTGTTCATAGGGAACACAGGAGTAGGAACCATCCCTCGAGAGACTGCTCTTGACACACTGGTTCAGTAAGACAGCATTTCCCAGCATCTCCAATCCAGCTTTGCTGTGCAGGAGTCAGAGCATTTAGCATTGGTCTAGTGAGATTGGCTTTTTTGTTTACTGTGTGCTTCACCATTCCTGCTTCCTTACTCCACCTCCAGTAAAATTTCAGTTTCACCAAGAAAATAAAAATGAAAAATTTGCTGGTAAAACTATCTACTTAGAACTATTGCTTGCCACCCAAGAGGAATTTAATAAGAATACTCCTTAAGTAAAAGAAAAGAAGCCACTAGAAGGACTTTAAAATTATTCATTTTAATCACTATTATTTGTATGTGTATGTGAGCACATGTGCACACACACACACACACACACACACACACACATGCCTGTGTAAGGGTATGTGCATCTCTGTGCAGGGGACTGAGGGAGCAGGAGTCACAGGCAGTTGTGAGCTGCCAGACATGGGTGCTAGGACCAAACCTGGCTTCTTTGTAAGAGCAGTGTATTCTCTTCTGTGCTGGCCCATCTCTGCATCCCCTTTGTCTTTCTTTCCTTACACAGGGAGCATATGCAGAAAGAGGGTTCCTATATCTCACTCTGGGCCATCTGCTCACATATCCTGTCAGATGGCATAATCTATTGGCATCTAAAAGGAGAAAATAATTTACAAGGCACAGACACATTACAGGTGAAAATACCAGGGCTTGAACTGTGGTAGCCCTAGCGCAAATATTTTAATATAAAGAGTAAAATAGAGAAATTTGAGGCTCAAATGAGAGGACCTGAGCTATTTTGTGTAAAGGTGGGTAATAATTTGGAGTATAAAATGGTAGTCTGAAGATCAGAATCCTCAGTACAAAATCCCCGAAGTCTCATCTTCATACCCTATTCATCATAATCTATCTGTCCGTCTGTCTACCCACCTGTCCCTCTGTCGTATAAGCCATTCATCTGTCATCCACCTACCCATCTACTCTCGGAACTAGCAGTCTTTCCCAAGATAGTGCTAAACCTCAGGTATTGCTTGAGGTCAGAGCACTGCAGTGAATAAAACATCAAGCTACCAAGTGGACAGTGCAGTCAGCACTTAAGGCAGACAAGGTCCCTGCAAACACCACAGACCCTGAAACTGCATCATGGGAAACGTATGGAAGAAAATTAAACAGGAAGAAGATTAAACTCCTTCCTTGGCTTTAGTATGTATAGGTGCCATGAAGCTAATTCTTTCTTTTTAAAATTTCCCCCGAATTCAGCCACTCAAGCAACCCTAAACGGAGAACAGGAGATATTAAAACCACAAAGTCCTGTAAGGACATTTTAAAATGCACTATCTCTTAGACAGAATGTGATAAGTAGGTTTTAATTTAAAAATTAATTTCATCTAATTTAACCAATTTAAATCTAATGTAACTGTGACAATCGAACAGCTTTAGGTCCTCTACATATTGACTAAATAAACATTTATTGAGTACCTAGGAGGTGGCTGGCACTGTGCTTGATGTTGGAATTGCCAAGAGGATAATATATTGGCCTTCCACTTGAGAGCCTGGATATCTCTTGGGACTACAAACAAACAGTGACAGGAATCACAGCCAACTGGCAAGATCCTTGAAGATAGTGCTCCATGAAGCGCTGAAGGGAGAAAGTGACTAACTCGTGGGCGGAAGAGGAGGTTGGAGAAAGCCTGGCAGAAGGGCTGCTTTTAAGCTGAGTCTTAAGGAATGAGAAGTCCTTGCCTGTACTTAGCAATTTGTCTGTAATTGAACTAAGTCAGGGTGATGTGATGCAAACATTAATCACTCCACGAGTGTTCTTGATATGGGAATGGGTTAGTCGAGTCTGAAAAGAACACCATGGTCATTTAGCCACCTAACAAGCTGTAACACGAGAGTGAAACTCTGCAGTTCTGAAAATGTACGAGGATTGTATGCAACTTCCGTTTTTTTTTTTGTTTTTTTTTTTTTTTTT
>NW_022196900.1:16997028-17004160 GCF_008632895.1 Mastomys coucha | reverse complement strand
AAAAAAAAATTGCAAAGTTCATAAACATTTAATAAATGCCTTGAAATGTGCTTTCAACTTTGGAGAATAAAGGTAACCTCTGCCAGAAGTGACTTATAGAGCTCTGGGTCCTTTCACTTGGGTAACACCTTATTATTTCAGCAAATCCTGGTCAGAGGCCATTGCAGGGTGGGTGGTGAAGCTGGCTAACAGGCCTTGACACAGAACCTTCCTTTGAACCTAAGGATCATAGCTTCAATTCAGTCCATAAAATTAAATCCCTGCTTAGTCCCTATGATGCCTACAAGGTAGAACTATCTTCTTTTACTTATGGGCCAGAGCTGCGATAAGCTCTATCCTCTACTCATAGAGCTAAATCAGAATTTCTGAGTGTTCAAACAAAACAAAACACACGATTCATTAGGAATTTCAGCAATATATCAGAAATAACATATTTACTGACATCTATTTGCTACACGATGAAAAGATAGATATGCAGAGTAACTTCCAAATACAGGCACACTGAAGGATTAGACTAGTTGTGGGGTTAATTTAACGAAATGTGATTCCAGAGGGATAAACATGTGCAGCCTGACCTAATTTCATCTATGTCCCACATTTATAGTTTCAATGGTACCAAAAGGCAAAGTATGGAAGACAACAGTAACTGTTGCTTCTTCAAGGACCCATTCTTCCATTCTGTCACATATTGAGATTCAGCATGGTATTAGTGATATTAGGTAAAAGACAATGGAGCCCCCTTGATTGTGCCCACCTTCATTTTTTCCCTAGAAAATGTCACTTTTATCTAAGACACTGCTATATAACATCTCAATCTTGTAGCTGCTCACTCCACATATTCCATTTTTAAAAGCAAATAGAATATGCATGAAGTTTTAATTTGCATTTTATTGATGGCTAAAGATGTTGAACTTCTTCATATGTTTATTGACCATTAGTCCTTCATCTTTTGAGAATGATATCTTCATTCCATGAGCTTGATTATTAATGGATTGTTTGGCTTTCAGTTCTTATATATATTTAGCTGTCATTGTTGTTGTCCAAGTGCTAATCTCCTGCCAGAGGCAAATTTTCAAAAATTTTCCCCTTGCCTATAAGCTAAGCTTCAAAAATCATTTCCTTTGCCATACGGAAGCTTTTAACACAATCCCATTTGTCTGCTCTTGGCATTATCTCCTACATTGCACAGTAAGTAAACTAAGGCAAGCCACAGAAGACAAATATCTCAGGTTTTCTTTCATTTGTGGGTCCTAGGATTTTGTATAGATACACATACAGACACACACACACATTCACACACACACATAGGCACACACTTATACATATGAGTGAGGGGGTGAAAACAGGAAAGAGAAGAAGGAGGATACTAATGGGGGAAAGATAGGGGGTGCTGAAGGGACAGAGTGGGAGGGGTGAATAAGGTGAAGATTGTATGTGATATACTTGTCTGTGATAACGTGAAAGAAATCACCTAATGAAATCTGACACCATATCTAATGAATATGCAGCAACTGAATGCCCTTGAAAAATGGACCACTTTCTGTGCTTGCTTCGCCTTGCTTCCCAGAACTGGTATGATTCCGCAGTCTGATCTTCTTTTCATATTTATGTCTAGCCCTTTAAGGAACATTTCTCTCCCTCGTGGCTCTGTTTGGAATTTAGAGAGAATTCCCACACCAGCCAGATTTGTATTAGTGTAGGACTGAAATAAATTTGTAGCAGGAACGCAATGCTTAGCAAGCCCCAGAATCCATGTGACATTTATTTGTGACATTTCTTAGTAGTTTATATAGAACCTCAATTTTGCAAATAGGAAAGCTGTTTTACATGGATTATGGATGGGGAATGGTATGCTGCTTGAGACTACAAGCACTGTAGTTAACGTGGAGAATGTGGACCCAGGACTAGATAAAAGTGAATAACTTTCTGGGAAGTTGTTAACGTCTAAACGTCAGACTCTTTCACTTGCTCAAGCTTCTCTTGCCTGCTCAAGTGATTTTGTAATATTTTCAAATATAGCTATTTATAATTTGTGACCTAATTTCTTGCTGTCACCAAAACATAACTTCTATAATTTATGCTATATTTGGGATTCTGTGGTCTTTTACTTAGAGTTCACCCCATATATCCATTGTCTAAAGACTGATTGTATACCTGAGCCTGACTACAGATGAAGTTGTCTCTTGTTCCATGTGTCTGAGCTGTATCAAGAGGCAGGCATGCTGGTGCACGTTGGCCTGAGACTGCCTAGGCTGACTACTTAAATACTAAAATGTTTCCAGGCTCCGGCTGACTCTGCTTATATAATGGCTCTTGCTTTGAATCAGAACTGTGTTGCTAACGACTTACATATGAATAGCATAAATACTCATGTCACTGCAGTTTGAATCTGTGGACAACTTACAAATGAGGTATTACAGACGAGGAAACTAAGAATTAGAGAACTTCAATAACTTACTAGATGTCACAGTGTTAGGAAATGACAAGCTGTAATTCAGCATTCCCCTCTGATTCCCCATCCATGGGCCAGTTGCTCTGCCTTAGTGCTTGAACAGTAAAACATTGATCAAGATTTCCATGATTTTACAGTTCTTGTCGTGGTTTCAATGAAAATGAACCCTCATAGTGGGCCATTAAATATTTGCTTCCCCAGTTAGTGGAACTGTTGGGACAGGATTAGGAAACTTGGCCTTGTTGGAAGAGAGTTGTTACTAGGGGTAGGCTTTGAGGCTTCAGAAGCCCATGTTTATTCCTAGTTAGCATACACTCTTTGGCCCATGCTTGTGGATCAGAATGTTAGCTTTCAGCTACTGCTCCAGCACCATTTCTGCTTGCTGCTATGCTCCCTGCCATGGGGGCCACGAAGTAACCCTCTGAAGTATAAGCACCCACTAAATTGATTCTTCTATAAGTCGCCTTCACTATAGTGTCTTAGCCCAGCCAAGGAAAAGGAAGACTAAGACACCTCTCTATTAAAATAGCAGAAGTAAAATAAAAACAAACAAACAAAAGCAAAAACTAGCTAAATAAAATACTATGACATTTTAAATGAGGAATGTCTCCTCTAGGTTGAGGCATTTGAACACTTAGCTTCCAGTTAATGGCACTGTTTGGGGAAGGTTAGGAGGTGAAGCCTTGGTAGAGGAGTTCGGTCATTAGAGGCAGGCTTTCAGAGTTCCTAGCCTTGCCCTACTTCCATTTCTCTCTCTGCTTTGTGCTTTCAGTTGAGACTATGAGCTCTCAACTTTCTGTTCCTGCTTCAGTTCCTGTCAGTTGATGTCTGCCCCAGTGGACTCTTGTCCCTGAAACTATAAGTCAAAAGAACCCTTTTGGGACCCTTTTATGGTCACCCAAGTGACCATAAGTCACTTTTGGTCATGATGTTTTACCACAGCAACAAAAAAATAACACAAATACCAAACCCTTCAGAGATGTGTGTGTGTATGTGTGTGTGCGCGTGTGTTTGTGGAGAGAAAGTTAGTAGACAAAATAAAATCCTGTCACTCCAAAGATGTCCACATTCTACTTCCTGAAATCTATCGAAATTATTTTTCATGGGAAGAGCAACTTTGAAAATTGGTTAAGTAAAGATCTTAAGATGGGGAGCTGATTCTGACTTCCTTGGATGGGCCCAGTGTGTATAAAAGGGGAAAAAAGAGGAGGTTAGTATCAGAGAAAGAGTTCTACTGACAAATGCAGACCTCAGGGCAGAAGTAGACAGATCCCAGAGACTGAGTTTTGAACACAACACAATGTTGGTCATGCTGGTGACATTTTGAAGCATGAACCAAGGAATGAAAGAATCTTCTGGAAGTAGAGAAAAGAGGGGAAGGGAGTCTCTCCAAGGAAGTTGTTGGTTGCTCCCATAATTTCCATGCCACTGTTGTGTCACCAGACAGACCGTGACCAGATGGCCATTACCATAGCTCACAGAATTCACAGCTGGGTAAGAATGATAACTAAGAGTGATGATAACGTTTCTCCTCCAGGAGCATGCACCTTCCAGCACTAAAGACAGCTATCCAGTCAGGATGAGCCTTCAAGACCATTACAAGATTGATCCCTTCATGTTCTGTTACTCTAGTATGAAGTATCTTCAGCTCTAGGGTCTTATCACCAAGTTCTGGAGAATGATCAAGAGAGGTGACAATAGTCTGTATTGTTTGAGTGGTCTATGTCTATTTCACTGACAAACAACTCCAAAAGACATAAGTCATTCCTGGCCCTAGGGTTTTTATTTGTTAACCTGTGGGGTCTGATGGGACCATTGTTGCCCTATTATGGGGTAAAATACATTTAAACTCTTTGTGTGTGTGTGTGTGTGTGTGTGTGTGTGTGTGTGTGTGTATAATTTAGTAAGCTTCTACAGTAGTAAGTTTCTATATTACATTTTTGAAAGTTCTTTAATGCCATTTGTCACTCCATGAGTTCTCTGTTCACTCCTGTTCCACACACCATTTAACACCCCCGATGTATTATTCACCTTTGTGCCTTAATACTTCTGCATTCTTCTTCTGTCCCCTTGAAAGTCCTCCACCCATGGTTCATTACCAATTTCCTGACTTCTATGGCTATGTCAAATGTAACAAGATAGTCTTAGGCCTGGCACCATCACTGGGGCAAAGAACCCATGGCTAGACATGGTTTTGGCCATAGTAGAGAACTTACTATTATTCTGATAAATAGGCATAGTATTAAACTGACTCCTAAGTGACTTATTGTTACACTTACAGATTATTGCATTTATCAACTCTCATCAGAAAAAATATTTCTTTAGTAAATAGCAATTAATACTATGACTTACAGTTGGTAAAGGTCTGAGAATACATGATTTTCGAATGTTCAACTGTAAATGGGATCATTGCAGAAGTAGGGACAAAAGATTGTAAAAGGCATAGGCAGTGGATAATACCAAGAATTACAGGACAGTTGAAGAAAACTCACAAAGATTGTGACAGCATACACAAGACCTGCATACGCTCATCCCAGACAAAGTGTTAGCATGGACAGAGGAGGTGTGCCCAAAAGCCCTTGCATAGCTGAGAAGCCACTGGCAATTCAGAGTTGCAGGGATAGAATGAGTTTACTTTAAGGGTGCGGCCCCCTGGTAGGTAGATCTCTTTCCACTGGCTGTTCACACACTCGAGTGTATTAGCATAATTTGAACTCGACATTTTTAAATGGAAGATACAGATTTCAGTAGGTCCATCCTCCTTAGATGGGAGTGGGCCTGGGAGGAGTAGGTGAAGGGGGTGAATATGTTCAAAATATTCAAAATAAGTATGAAAAAATTCAAGGATTAGTAATAGCAGTAAACAAAACATTTTTTCTTAGAACCCCCAGAAATAATGAAATAATTGCATAGTAATTTTGAGTGTAGTACTTCTGATTTCCAGAAATGCACAATAATAATTGTGTTGTTCTTTCAAATTTTTATAAGTGTGTGGTATATGTATGTTTACATGTTTGTGTGTGTAGGCATGTGTGAAGTGTGCATGCACCTCTGCATGTAGAGGCCAGAAGTTTAAATAGGATACCTCTTTGATCTTTCTCATTGTTTGAGGCTGTGATGGGTTGAAAAAGAAGCCCCACACCCACACCCATAGTCAACATGGAGTAGAACTATTTGAAAAGGTTGTAAGGATTAGGAAGTTTGGTCTTATTAGAATATTAGAGTAGGTGTGGCCTTGTTGGAGGAAGTATGTCACCTGAGGTGGGCTTTGAGGTTTCAAAAGCCCATGCCAGGCCCAGTAGCACTTTCTCTCTCTCTCTCTCTCTCTCTCTCTCTCTCTCTCTCTCTCTCTCTCTCTCTCTCTCTCTCTCCCCTCTCTCTCCTGCTTACGTATTACAAATCAGGAGGTAGAACTCTCATCTACTTTTCAAGTACTGTGTCTGCCCATGTGTTACCGTGCTCCTTACTATGATGATAGTGGACTAACCTCTGAACTATAGGCCAGCCCCCGGTTAAATGCCTGTTTTATAAAAGTTGGCTTTGTCGTGATGTTCCTCATAGCAGTTGAACCTCTCTGTCTCTTTAGTTTATAAAATAAATATGTGTTTGTGTGTCTGGAATTTAACTTGCTTGGTGGATGATATTGTTCACACAACAGTGTTGCTATGCAGACAAATGGGACCAGCTCTTAAATGTCTGGACTCATTGTTAGAGGGGAAAAAATCAGTGGTCATCAGTAAAGGACAACAAATAAATATATGTGCATCAAGTGAATAGCTCTTTAATGCTATTGCAAGATCAGCCACAGCCAATACATCATAAACTGCCATGGTTGTATTCTGATGAGTATTTATGAAAGACTGAATTTTGAATTTTGTGCAATCTTCATAAGACCTGAAATAGTGTTCTCTTTTGATATTTTTTTTCCTAGTGCTGAATGTTGAACTAAGCACCTACATGTGACAGCAAGTGCTAGGCCACTGGGCTATGTCCCTAGTCCTTCATTTAACTATTTAAAACAGTAGAAGAACCTGGAGTTGCACAGGGATGCTGGTTAGAAAGGTAAGTTCTCCAGACCCTCTCCTTGCCCATCTAGAGTTTTAGAGGAGTGTGAGCCAGGCAGATAGGTATAGCGCTCGCCCTCTATAAAAGAAGCTTCACAGTGAAGCAAATAGAGGTTATTTTAGAGATCCATAACAGCTCAACAGGTTGAGAATACATGACTTAGTGACCATGGCCAGCCCAGTCCCCATGGATTCTATAATGCACACCCTACACCAAAGGCTCAAAGAACCACAGATGTGAAAAAAGGATGGAAAGAGATAAGGACCAGAACTCCTATGAGGGTGTCTTCTAGGCATGACATGAATGCTGTACCCATGCTATGTCAGCCATCAAGATGTCTGCCTAACAAGACCTCATGATGACTACACCAGTTGACAGGTCAGCATGAGTGGAGGAAATTCTACATGGCCTCACCCATAGATAAAGGCATACAGGCAAACAATGGCTGCTAAAAGAGGGAGACTTGGTTTCCTCCAGGACTAAATTCCCTGGTAGGTTATCCAATCCTAGTTGATAGTCCTAAACACATGCACATTCAAGAAACACTGAATGGACTTGGCAGGTTTTTATATATACATGTATTTGTATATAGGCATGAATATATATATATATATA
>NW_022196900.1:16992157-16997018 GCF_008632895.1 Mastomys coucha | reverse complement strand
TATATATATATATACATATTTGTATATAAACATAAGTGTATATACATGAATGTAATCATCATAGAAGGAAAGGTCATAAACTTGAGAAGGAGTGGAAAGACACTGGAGAAGTTGGAAGGGAACGAGGAATAGGTAGATATGATGTAATTCCTGTAATAGTTTTCAGACATCTCACAAAAGAAAAATTCACACTAAAAGAGGTAGGGGAAACAATTCTAGGTTATGGGCCATATTTTTTTAAAAGTAAGCTAAGGAAGCCATGGTATACTGACCTCTAGAATGGCACTATGCTGATTGGAAAGACATAGAATATCTGTCAGGCTGACAAGACACTGACCCACTAAAGCCACTGAGTTTGCTGGTGAGAGAACATGGCAACCTGAAGGGGATCTAGCCTACTGAAGAAGCACAGAAGGGCAAAGTAGCTTCCCGGCCCATCAGAGCTGGCACTGGTCTCTCAGTGACACAAACAGTATTACTCGAGCCAATGATCTCAGACTGGCATTCATTTGGTAATGGACAAGGACAGCTAAATCTATATCCTTTTTTAAAATTAAAAATATGTGTATTTGCCAGATGATGCAATCCCTGCTTATAACCCCAGACACTTTGGGGAGCTGAGGTATGGAAATAGTTATTTCGAGGCTGACTTAGGCTACATCACAAAACCTTGCCTTTGAAAAACAACACCCTACCACATATATATGTATATATGTACATGCAGATATAGTACATAGAAAGCACTACGTAATAATTTTTGTTTTCTATAAAGCCAGATACATACACCATGGCAGTATCTATTGCAATTGATATCCCTCTTGTATATTGTTTTAACATTGGAGACTAGATGAAGTTGGGGTAGAAACATGGCTTCTGCATCCCACTGCTGGCCCTGTGTATTGGTTCCCTTACTGTCACAACTTCGCTTAGTTTGTTAGGTTCTCCAGGTCACAGATCTTTTCTTACAATATGATGATAAAATAGGTACCTACCACACCCAGATGTGTGAAGACTGAATGAGAAAAATCAATGGAAAACAGCATATTCAGATCCAAATAACCTAATACAATGTTCAGCACACAAGCTGGTTTATAAGGAGTATCCAAACAGTGTCTGAAACGAAAAGGTTTATGTGAGAAAAATTATGATCTGGAATGTTTACTCAGCTTTCTCACAAAATTCTTAGCACTACAAGAAAAAGAAGACGTAGAAAAATAATATATTTGAGGAGGGAAGGAATTGTCATAACTTCCTGCAGTGGCAAAGCATGTGGGAGCCCATGCAGAGTGAAGGTGTCACTTACAGGAGAGGCCCATGCCCAGCAGCACAGCAGAGTTTCTAAAGGTGATGCCCTTTTAAAGACAAGCATCACTGGGACCACCTCCAGATTGCTATGCTAATTACACAGAGAAAGGCTTTCAAATGGCAACTTAAGGCCTATTTCAACCCTAAATTATTCACTTTTGTAACGATTTCTTCATGACAAAGACACTACCCCTCTGGGTGATTTATGAAATCATCCTTGAAGTTGAACCATTGGTGGGTTGATTTACTGCAGCTTGCATTTTTTTTTTTTTTACTGGAATCTGATTTGTGCTGCAGCAATACGAGTTAATTTCAGAAAACTTGTCTGGAGATACAACAAAAGGGAAGGTGTCAGTGCCACCAGAAGAGTTCTTTGGAGAGAAAAATCTTAAATCATTAATCGTTGGCTTATAGGAATGTGTGAAGTGCTGGTGGACTGCTGGGGACAGATTTTCGTGGAGATGAATTGATTAACTAGCGCTATCATGACAGTAAATGAGAGGTAGGCAGCTCAGTTAATGTGTCACTATCACTTGAGTCATTTTCTAAAGGATTGCCATGTTTCAGCGGCTTCCAGTGGCTGCACTGGTTAATCTAAACCCACAAAGCCTTAAGAGGAAGGTGACATCGTCACACTATTACAACTGGAAAACTCTGCAGTCAAAAGAGGTTCCTCCGGAGATCACAGAGATGGAAAGGGATAAATGAGTTCTTTTCCCTTCAGGGAAAAAAAAATCAAGCTTGTGTTGATGTGTGTGTGTGTGTGTGTGTGTGTGTGTGTGTGTGTGTGTTTGCATGGGGGTACGTGTTCCTCTTTAAAGAAAATGCTAACCTCATAATAAGGCCGACGACTACATTAATCTCTATTAAAAGCATTTTAAAACACTCATTTTCTTCAAAGAGAAATAAAGACAGGGATTATGTATAAATTCCACTACGCTCTGTACTTATTATGTCAAAGACGGTTTTTAGGTTTTACCACATATGAGAGGGGAAGCTTCACCATTTTTATTATGTCCAAGATGCTTTCCAAACTGCAAAACTCATTAGATTTGTTTGTGTACTGTGGGTACTTAGTCAAGCATCTGCCTTCCTGAACTAGAAAGGGATTTCTTCATGTAGAAAACTATGCCTGTATCTCTTACGTGTTTTGGTATTAAGTTGAAATACACAGGGTTTTAAGAATAGGCTGACCCCTTGATAATTCACTAGGTTTGAACTCTAACAAGTGCATTGTTTCTGAGTTCTTCTGTGGATATGTAGCCACAACAATAGAGCACATATGTACAATGGGAAGATGTTTCTTTCCATCCCAGGAAAAGTGAATGTTTGGAGTGAGGAGTGTTGAAGATGATGAAAGGGCCTTACCGAGGTAATAGGTTGAGGTTTAACACACTGTGGGACCATAGGAAGCATTATTCTGAAGCAAGGAGCTCAAGGTTTTAGTGACAGCACTAGGCGCATCATATAGCCTCATACTTGGTGAGCCTTGCTTCTATCTATAAAATAAAAATCAATGTGTAGAGACCCAGACCAGAGCTGACTCAGTCTAACCTCTCAGTTTCCAAAATAAGAAACTAGCATCATCAATACAATATTGAAAAAAAAATAGCTGTTATCCTATGCCTTACTGTAAAGTGACACTACACAAGAAAAAGTGCTGTGGATATAAATACAAAAACATGTCTCAAGTTGGGCCAATTGTTAGTTGGCCATTCCCTTACTCTTTGTTCCATCTTTGTCCCTTTACTTCTTGTAGGCAGGACAAATTTCGGGTCAAAGATTTTGTGTGTGGGTTGGTGTCCTTATCCCTCCCCTGGGAGTCCTGCTGGCTACAGGAGATGGCCACTTCAGGCTCCATATCCTCCACTGCTACGAATCTGACCTAGAGTCAACCTCATAGACTCTCTGAAGTATCTCCATCCCAAGTCTCTGGTACATTCTAGGGATGCCCCCAGTGGCCAATTTCCATTTCCTCTCCTAGCCTTCCCTCCCTGGCGCTGCCCACACATTATGCCCCACCATTCCCCTCCGCATACTCTCTCCAACCCAGTTCCCTCCCTCCCTTCACCTCCGATGACTGTTTTATTTCCCCTTCTGAGTGAAAGTCGAACGTTCTCCCTTGTGCCCTCCTTGTTATTTAGCTGCTTTGGGTCTATGGATTGTAGTGTGAGTATACTGTACTTTATAGCTAATATCCAGTTATAAGTGAGTTCGTACCATGCATGTCTACACCTGAGTCTGGCTTCAAACTTAGTGACCTTTCTGCTTCAGGCTCGTAAGAACTGGGATTACAGATGTGTGCTATCATGTCTGGCCATAAACAGTTTATTAAGGTTGTGAAACTTCATTAATCAGGGGAAAACCTTGCTTTGAAGGAACTTATATTCTTATGTGAAAGTGGCATTTAGCTAAAAAACGATTTTACATAATGAGGAAATGTGCGAGAGAGTGATTTCTTCTGAAGTACAAAGGAAGGAGAGAAAACTGTCATCAGAGACAAGGGGTTCTTTTCAGGCATGAAAGAAGAAAGAGTTGGTAACTGAAGAATTTAGAAACCTTCTTTTGTCACATCACCCAGCAAAAGGGCTGATGCTTCCACCCATGACTAGAGAGAAGAGTGACGATTAGGACTCCCCATGACATGCTTGGGACCATGCCATCCCACTAAAAGTGCCATTAAAATCAGGAAAACTACAGAGGTCCCTGGACAGTGCTACCACAAACTAAGGCTGCATGGCTTTCATCAGCTTTGCAAATGGCAGAAAGATTGCTTTGGGGTTTACAGGACAAGAGTCAGTGTGTGTGCAGTGGGTTGAAGTGGTAGGTCCAGTGCCCATCTTGGCAAGCCTAGACTGGGGAGGACCTTGGGGTGATGTTTCAAGTCCCCGTTGGAGGTCAAGTGTATGTATGTATACACACCACATCCAGTGCTGTAGCATCAAGTGGCACTCAGTCTCTATGGTATGTACTTAAAAGGTTGTCAATCTTCCTCCAAACCTTGTGCAGCTGAGTCCATGGTCATCCTGGAGACACTTTTATAACTTGAATCCTAGGTTGCTTTTCTTGACTATTCAAATCATTTAGCAGACAGCCATCACAGTTCTGGATTGCAGCTAGAATGGCTAGGTGATGGTTGTTTGTGGTGAACGTGAGTGTTCATCCTATTTTCAAAATCTTGAAACTCTCCCACTAGAAATTTCAGGATAAGCAAACATCAGGCAGGCAGTTACTGTAGACAAACTTATGCCATTGCTGGCCAGGAGGGGATTTCTTCTAAGTTTTCACATATACTGGAAGGGTAAAAACCTCAGCGAATCACCTACAGAAACTAAGAAGTTTGGTTGTTATTATCACCCTTCTTCTTCTTCTTCTTCTTCTTCTTCTTCTTCTTCTTCTTCTTCTTCTTCTTCTTCTTCTTCTTCTTCTTCTTCTTCTTCTTCTTCCTCTTCTTCTTCCTCTTCTTCTTTTTCTTCTCCTCCTTCTCCTTCTCCTCCTTCTCCTTCTCTTTCTCCTTCTCCTTCTCCTCCTTCTCCTTCTCCTTCTTCTCCTTCTC
>NW_022196900.1:16980927-16992147 GCF_008632895.1 Mastomys coucha | reverse complement strand
TCTCCTTCTTCTTCCTCTTCTTCTTTTTCTTCTCCTCCTTCTCCTCCTCCTTCTTCTCTTTCTCCTTCTCCTTCTCCTCCTTTTCCTTCTCCTTCTCCTTCTCCTTCTCCTTCTCCTTCTCCTTCTCCTTCTCCTTCTCCTTCTTCTTCTTCTTCTTCTTCTTCTTCTTCTTCTTCTTCTTCTTCTTATTATTATTATTATTATTATTATTATTATACAATTTGACTAACAAACCATCAAAGTTACAGAAGCTTTTGATAAGGAAACACAATGTGTATTCAATAACAATGTTGATTCATTTTGTCTATTAGTGGAATTCTCTCATCTCCTATGCCCTAAAACAATGGACACACTTGTTCAAGATGGTAAAGATTTAAGAGTCACATAGCTATATGTGCAATAATTTATTCTTTTTGAAACTTTATCTCTGTTATGCAAAGGCTAGTTCTATAAGAATAGTTCTGAGCATTTGGTAGGTTATTAACCTTTGTCTGAGGAGAACTAGGTGTGAAACATTTGGTCACCAGTTAATGTCACTCTTTGGGAAGTTAGTACAACCTTGCTGGAGGAAATACATCTCTGGGGTGGGCTTGAGAGTTTGTAGGCTTATTCTACTCCCAATAGGCTCTCTCTGCTTCATTTGTGAGGTTGAGATGTGAACTTTCAATTCTCTGCTCCAGACAGCCTGCTTCCCTCCCTCCCTCCCCATTGTGAGGGATCTTACCCATTTAGAACCACAAGCCAATGGATCCTTTAATACATTGCTTTGGGTCCTGTATTATTTTATCACAGCAACAGAAAAAGGTATGAATAGTTAAGTTACATAATTGGGAGAACACTTTGTGATGACAGTCCACATCATTAAACATCTACCTTCATTTTCATACCTAACATAAAGTGTAAATTGAGACTGTAATAAAGGTAAAGTAGTCAAATGTAAAGACACACCCACCGCTAGGTCAAAGCAACTGCCTTTCCTCTATGGTATGTTGCACTGTTTGCCTCTAGGGACAGCTTCCAGAGCTTAGAATAAGAGGATGATGTGGCTGCTGCTCTTCCTGGTATACTGCTTGTGACCTGGCCCTCATAGTATCCATAGCTGTACACATATCACTTTAGACTTCTGCATGATCTGGTCCTCATGCTGGTACCTTGAGCATCTCTCATGAGTTAGCCAGTTCCTCTATTGCCTCTCTGTCTGTCTGTCATTCTGACTTTCTGTCATTCTGTCTCTGTCTCTGTCTCTTCTCTCTCTCTCCCTCTCTCTCTCTTTCTCTCTCTCTCTGTGTGTGTGTGTTTGTAAGATACACTAATCTATGAATGTTTACTGGATAATATTTGGGGAACCTAAAACTTTGACCACCTACATATCATATTATCAATTAATACAAATAATTAAACCTTTCATCTATGTTTTGTCTGATACTCACACATGTATGTATATATGTATGTGTGCATGTATGTATGCATGTATGTATGTAGGTATGTATGTAAGTATAAACAATGCTGGCACCACTGTGAGCCCACCAGAAGCCAGACATCATGTACATATATATTTACCCACATGTAGACATATATTCTCAGATATAGAAAACAATTGCTTCTTTTACTAAGGTCTTAGTAAATGAATGCATGAGTCAGGTGGATCAAACTATTTCTTAAAGGTATCGTCATTTTTTGGTTTTGTTTTTCAACCTATATTACCATCTGTAAACAAAGAAAAATATATTAATAGCAGCCCTCTGACTATTCTCACTACTCCCTATTGGTCAGGTTTTCCTTCCTGACAAAAAATATCTGAGGCATAACTTCATAAGAGGTTTAGTTTTAAATTCTTACTGCATTAACTAATTAACTAATTAATTAAACATTGTACACTGTGGATGTCAGAGGACAACTTTGTGGAGTTGGTTCCCTTCTTCCGTTATGTGGGTCCCAGAGATCTGACACAAGTCAGGCTTGGTGCTAAGTGTCCTTAGCCACTGAGCCACCCTGCTTAACCTTAGAGATTTATTTAGTACACAGCTCTGAAGATACAGGCTTCAGAAAGAAACTACATCTGGTAATCTGTTTTTTGTTGTCCCTTTGTTTTTTAACTAGCATTATACCAGGGCTGTATGTGGCACTACACAGCAAGAGACAGGAAGTCTGTTTGTCACTTGTGGCCTCACTCCTTTTAAAGGCACTGAGACACATTGTGAGGGATCGGCTCCAATGACCTCATCTGACCCTAATCAGTCCTTGGAGGGCGCACCCCTAAACACACTGGATTGTTTCTACCCTCTTTATTATGTTAACATATAACTTTGGAGATTAACGTCTTGCGTGGATTCATGGGAAACTTCATGGAGTCTCTAACACTGTAGGCTTTTGGCCAGGAGATGTCACAGATAGGTCACGACACACCTTCCTCTCAGAGCCTGCATCTGGCCTGACTCTTCTCAGCAGGAAGTTCCAGAAAACTGCTAGCCACTGACCAGACAGACATGTTACGCGAAAACAGTTTCCATCTTTGTTTTGAATGTCATTAATGTTTGACATTATGACTCATGCCATTTGTTAAAGGGCTCATTCTTGTGACTTCTTCAGCTTTGGGACTGATCCAAGTGGCTTTATATGCTGGTGGCCCAGTTCTGCTTGCTAGCTTGTTTTCCTGTTTGTGCTCACACTTCTTACTTTGAATTTCCCCCTGTGAGCCTTCTAGATTCCCCTAAAGAAAGTCAGATTCAGTAGTGTTTGATTGCATTTCGTAGGACTTGCTGGTCCCTAACAATGTAACCAGAGCTCATGCACTTAAATGCAATTGTGCTAAATTCTGCTCATTTAACAAATGATTATTGAGCACATAGTCTTGCACTTTAGAAAGAACATAAAAGACTGGGTTTCTACCTCCCCAAATTTTATATTTAAGAAAAAGAAAACGCATTTAGGAAACTATTTATTTGGTCGTCATGAGATCTGTGAGCTGTTAAAACTCTCTCACAATATTTACTTTTTGGCTAAGTCACAATCTGAGTGAGATATGACATTTGAAACACATAGTCAGTTGGCAGCATGTGTGAGTGACACCAAGTGCTGCAAAGCTCTGGAACAAGGCAGGATCCTGTGCGTGATGACGGACCGCCCATGTGCTCCAAGTTAATCCACTTGCTCATAAAACAGAGCGGCTGTTTGTTTATTGCTTGGCAATTCATTTTCTCTAGTTTCAAAAAACATTGGAAATCTTACCCACTTTTAATTTTTTTTTTTAATGCTTCAATATACTTTGGCAGAGCTGGATCCCCAAGCAGATCATATGACCAGGTCTGAAATTCCTATCAACGCCTGATATCTCCTCCACACTCATCAGTCTTTGATGTTACAGGGTCCTGCCAGTCTCTTTCACATGAGCCTTGGCGAGTCAGTGGACATCTCTGAGACGTGCTCCTTATCTCCTCAGTGAGGATAATGATATCTACCTATCAGCAACGTCACCAGGACTAAAGAGACAATGCCAACTAAAGCTCTAGCATAGACTGAAGCTCCATTCTTCTCCTTATCAGTCCTATAACAACACTGCCAAGGAATCCAAGAGATTTTGTTGTGCCTGCCTCATTTGTCTGTCCATTTGTCCATCCAACCTTCCATCTACCTACCTACACCATCAGGAGTATTCTCTATCCCTGGCCTACTGTACACAGGTTCTTGTGCTTGGCACTATCCAAATACATGGCTTTCTCTTTCACTGCACTTGAGAAACAAATACCTGTATAATTAGAACACAAAGTGCAAAGGAGAGACACATTTTCGTAGCTTGCTTTTCATTGCTGGATGGAACTCTGACCAAACCAACTTGGGGAGCAAAGGGTGGTTCACTCTACCTTACGGTTTAAAGTCTATCACCAAGGAAAATCAGGACAGCACTCAAAACAAGAGCCTGGGGGCCTGAAGGAGAGAGCCCATAGAGAAATTCTAATTCATTGCTTGCTCCCTATAGCTTGCTCAGCTTGCATTCTTAGACAACCCAGGGCCACCTATCTAAGTGTTGGCATCTAACTCCCCTCCCCCAACTACACATACCAATCACTAATCAAGAAGATGCCCCACAGACTTGTTTACAACCCAGCCTGCTGGAGGCAGTTCCTCCAGTAAGGTTTCTTCTTTCCGGGTTTTCTGGAAAAGATAAACCAGTGTTCTTCATCCTTTCTAGATAAGCCAGTCCTTCTACAGCAGCTTAGTTAATGAGTCCTTGAAATCTTTGCCTTTCCACATAATTATGTTTTCCAAAGAGCTAGCCATTGTAGCTCTACTGGACCCTTTCACTAAGCTTGCAGAAGCAGAAGTATATGAAAGATGAGTTCCTTCATTCCCTTTGAAGGATTCCATAAGCCTGGAAAAGTTAGATTTGAAAGTAGCCTTTGCCTTTCTTTGTATGAGCTATGAAACAACTGAGTATCTAGCTCTCACCTGCCCAGGGCCATCTATACTTTGATTTCACACTAGAAACCCCTGGGACAATGAGGTTTGAGGTTTTCCACTTAATTATTTGATATTTGTTCAACTTCATGGCCATCATTCTGGCTCTCCTTGAACAGTTTCTATGTCATCATTCTTTTTTTTTCTTTAAGGTTCCCTGAAGTTGTTTTTATTACATGGTTAAAATTGAGACCGCTGGAGATGTGCATTTACAGAATTGAAAGGAGATGCATGCTTCTCTGTTACAGACCATGAAACAGCATAATCAAGGCCATCCCCTTGTGTGTGTGTGTGTGTAGATGTGTTCATGTGTGAGGTGTGCATGTGTTCATATGAATATGTGTAGGTAGGTAGGTCATAGATCAACCTTGGGTGTCTCTCCTAGTTGGGATCCATATTGATTGTCTAGTTTGGGGAAGGGGAGGGGAGTCTCTTGTTTTTATGAAATTCACTGATTTGACTAGGCAGCTGGCTAGCAATCCTTAGGGACCTGTTTGTCTCCCACTCCTCATCTCTGCTACAGGTACATCCCACAGTGACACCACATTTTAAAAACATGGATTCTGGGGGGTGGGGAACCGAAATCCTCATGCTTGTGTGGCAGACATGTTGCGAACTGACAGATCAAAATCAGCAGTCCTGTTCTCTTTCTGTTTAGAGACTCTACCAAATGAAAACTCAATTGCAGAAATGACTTCTCCAGGATGCATACCAAGAGGAGATTTATAACTGCTACCAATTATCACTTAATAGGAGAAAATTAATATTCTCTTTTTCTTGTATAATACATGTGTGTATGTCTGTGTGTGTATCACTATAAACCACATGTCCAAACAAAATATATAACGATTTATATCACACATGTTTTTGCTGTGATTACTTCTCATTGCTCTAAAAAAAAAAAAATCTATTCATGCAAATCGCCAAGAAGATAAGGAAACACTAATACTGAGAAGTCATTTCCAATTTTTTAATTTATTTCAAAGCTTTTAGATCTCAAAAGTCAATAAGGTTGCTTGTTTGAAAAGCAAATAGGCCATCTCTCCTTAGTTTTTTTAACTCAGGTTGAGTGTGAGAAGTGAATATACAAACCCCAAGTTACCACCCAATGATGAGGAAATATAGGAGGGAACTTTTTAATGTAGAAATATAGGATAATAAAAAAGAAACTTGGTATAAATGGAAATGGTAAAGGTTCAAGACTTTCATAATAATTACTAGACTCATTTGAAGACTATGAATGGGGTGTGTAAACGAGAATCAGGCTTTTTCCTTAGGAGCTTCAATTGATACTGTTCCTTTCTCCCAAGTAATTTTAAGTTTAAAACATATTTTTTTAAGCTTAAATTATCATAAATACTTCTTGCAGTTTATTGACTCTAACTCAAATCCAAGCCACATCACTTTTGTGTTTTGAGTTGGAGCACAGTACTCTCTTGCACTCTGGGATACATTCTATGCCTGGCCCACATGTCCTACAGAGTTTGTATTTCAGCACTTTTCATGGAAACACTTTCCTCATTTGATGCCTTAGTGCTCATCTCCCAAAGACTTCATATCTGGATTATGAGGCACCACAGGAAACATTCTTTCTTTTGGTTCCTCCTCCTCCTCCTCCTCTTTCTCTTTTCTTCTTCCTGTTCTCCTCCTCTTTCTCTTTCTCATCCTTCTTCCTTTTCTTTTTCCTACTCCTCCTCCTCCCCCTCCTCCTCCTCCTCCTTCTCTTTCTCTTTTCTTCTTCCTGTTCTCCTCTTTCTCTTTCTAATCCTACTTCCTTTTCTTCTTCCTGTTTTCCTCCTTCTCCTCTTTCTCTTTCTCATCCTTCTTCCTTTTCTTTTTCCTGTTTCTCCTCTTCCTCTTCTCATCCTCTCCCTCCTCCCCCTCCTCCCCTTCTCCGTCCTCCTCCTCCTCCTCCTCCTCCTCCTCCTCCTCCTCCTTCTTCTTTTTCTTCTTCTTCTTCTTCTTCTTCTTCTTCTTCTTCTTCTTCTTCTTCTTCTTCTTCTTCTTCTTCTTCTTCTTCTTCTTCATCATCATCATCATTTTCCCCCTCCCTTCTCCTCCTTCTCCTGATATTACTGCATCCAAACATTCTCAGGATTCATTTCATAGTGATGACTGTGCACATCTCTTCTTGATTGGTCAACTAAGCTCAAAAGCTTGTAGCCAGGCTGGCTGGGAATACTGTTTTCTCAGTCAAAAGCCATCACATACATATATATATATATATATATATATATATATATATATATTCCCAAGTGTGAATAAAATTTATGAGAATGCTATCACTGAAGGACTGGAGAATGCTCCAGAAGACTAGCCTTAACCCCTCCTTAGCATGGTTCAAACTCATATTTTCCTTCATAGTAGAGAAAAAGCAGTAACTTTGGCATGACAAACATACCCTAAAATACAAAACAGATGAGCTCTATAAACTCCTTGGCACTCAATGATTCCAATAACTGACAGATAAATTTGATAAGGCAGATAAAAATGAAAATAATAGAAAATGATGGACAAAATTCATTTAGTTGTGAAAGTTTACGAGAGCAAAGGGATGACTGAGAGAGAGAAAGATAAGCCTACATATAAAGGAGACCAACCCTGCATAAATTAACTTGCAATTTGTGACACTGTAATATACATGCGTCCCATATATTTTAAATGCACATCTTCAAACCCAGCACAACAATTTGCTCACCCATGATTCTGCAGCTCATTTTTCCTTTACTCCTAATTTCTACTATTCCCTTTTGCCATATTTTCTGTGACTGTAAGTATTTTCAGCAGGTTCTCATGCCCCACTGAGTTATTAGCACCTCTTAGGGTACTTCATGACTTCATCTCCTTGCTATGTGTTCTCATAGAAACAGAATACAGTGTAACACAACTGAGAAGAGGCCCGTGTCTTTCCTGTGTGTATCTTCAAGCCTGAAATTAACTAAAAGAGTGAGGCTGAGGGTATAAGCTTTACTTTGGATTTTGGTAGTGACTCCCTTTACATCTCCCAAAACTTTCTGTTTTTAATAAACTTTACTAGAAATGTAACATGACCAAAAAGTATAATCAAGTACATTGTATACGCATGAATCATAATAAATGGGGATTAGATAATGCTTTTGCTTACATGAAGAGGCTGTTTCACAGTTGATATTTATTTTTTAGTGGGAAAATTGTTTTGGTGAAGCAAGCGAGTCTGGATAGAGTAGAATTTATGATTATCCACGGAGTTGACCACACTATTCTCTCTAACAACTGAACATTAACTTTGCCCTTGCTTGGGCTAAGTCGGGATCTCTGTCCTCTATAAATGGCACCCTTCTGAAGACACAAGATAACCGTCTTTAGAGTTCTTTGCTTCTGGGTCTTGGACATCTACCTTTGCTGATTCCTGGATTTCTTCTCCATCACACAGCTGGGTGAAGAAAAGCTTTTGAGACACAGAGGCAGTATGCTCATGGTGAGCCTCTCTCATCTATGTGACACATAATGATCTTCACATGTAACACATGTGAAGTGGGTGGATATGCTGAGCATAAAAGAAATTCAGACAGGAAATATTTTTCCAAGGACACAGAAGTGAAATAATACCTTGGAAAACAAGTAAAGCAGTGAATAGATCAATTTTTATACAGATTATTTTGGCAAAGGAAAGGCTTATATTGATAGATAATATGACATTCTATTAATATTTCGAGTCTTTGACAAATGGATCAATGACTTCATCAAACTTGGTTTTCTATGCCCACTTAATTTGATAGACAGCTAAAATTTCAATCTATACCTCATGGTTGATCAAAACTTAGGTATTTTATTCATGTTAATTTAGAAATTTTTCTTCCAAAAGAATCAATAAACACACAAACCTATTACTATGTGGATGCATTTTTCAGATTCACAAAATCCTAAAATTTATTATTTCACAATTAAGCCTAGAGATTGTAAAGTAGTCCTGGACATGTCTTTCTTTCTTTGCAATCAAATACTTTGAATTTCAAAGATATTTTCCCCCAAGCTTTAAAGGATTTTCTCACCAAATCACCTTTACTAGAAATATCTACCAAAAATACCTACCATGTTTTGGAAAATCTATTTTAAAAAATCAGGAAAAAGGGCTTTATGGTAGCTAATATTAACACAACTTGACCTATGGCTTAAGAACAAGAAAATATCCAGTTAGCTCTTCATAGCAGTAATGGGACAGCTGAGTCTTCTGTATCCTTTGGATGTTTCCTGACAGTGTGGGCCCCAAATTGTTTATTATTTCCCTTATCATTATCAGGAAATTAAAAACTTTCACATTATATTCTAGAATAGCTAGGAACCTCTCAACAGTTTCTGTATGCTGTATTTTGAGGACAAAATTTAAAAGCTATTATTTTACTGCATTTTTATGGGGCTGATTCTAATCTTATTGGTACATAGAATTTTTTGAAGTTCATTAGCATTAAACAAAACATTATTGCATTAAAAAATTCAAGTGCAGAACATCGTGCTTATGAATTAAAATTTGTACCTAACAGGAGCTGAAGAAATAGTTCAGTGGTTAATAACACTTGTATTTACAGAAGACCTAGGTTTGGCTCCCAGCACCCTTATGGTGGTTCATGGCCACTACTGTAACTTCAGTTCCAGGGTATACAATGTCCTCTTCTAGCCAATTCAGGCACTAGGCATTGTAAGTGTTGCACAAACATACATGCAGATAAAACATTTGTATACACTAAACAAGAATAAATCTTTTAAAAATCCAACCCTGCAAATACAAAGATGTTCTGTACTTTCACTCTGACTCATTGTTTTAAAATTAAGACGTGAAATAATTATTTAGGTAGTCACATAGTGTCAGAAATGAGCTGTCTCTAATTTTGTTCTTTGATCTTCTCCAATCGCTGGGCTATCACTTTCATGTATACAACAAGTGCTGGGACCTGAGCCACACCTGAAGCCAGCTAGGAGGGCTCCAAATGTCATACTGTCTTACTTAACAGGAATGCCCAAAGCTGCAGATGTGCATGTTGGTGGCTGATGGAAAATCTTCTCAGAAGTAACTTCTGTGTATGATGTGATTTTATTAAAGAATATGTTTAAAATTTATTTATTTAAAGTTCACCTATTTATTATTAAAAACAATAATAACCACAGCAATTGTTGAGAACTTCCACTAACAGTAACACATTCTTCTTGCAGGAGATTCTTTTATCCTAGACATTGTAATTTCTATTCCTTAATGATAATAAAGACGACATTAGGATTTTGTTCTGTTTTCAAGTTCTCTATGCACTGTACAGCTCTTGGGGTCTGGGAGAGCACATGGCTCATACTAGCATCATTTCCCTTGGCATCACATTTGTGTGGTCTTTGTACATAAATCTGCTTCATGCATTTGCTGAGTCCTGTGTTGATGCCTCCACTGATCTGGGAAAAGGTGTTCTAAGATGAAGGATGGAGAAGCCACTGAGCTAAAGAAGGAAAGAAAAGACTTCTAGTAATGAGTGAATTCTTTTTCAAAGTTTTTGTTGTCAGTGAACATTTCTGTTTATTTTAAAAATAAAGCCCAATATAACTAGCACAAATTAACAACAATAAAATGGCTCAGATTTCAAAGTTATTTGTTGTTAGGCCAGTAGGCTATTTAGAGGTGTCAGGTCCCAGCTTTGATCTACAGCTAAACAATGCCTCCAAGAACACTAATTCCTTTGATCCTTTGTCCCTACCATCTTTAAGAAGTTGGCAATTTATTTCCCATTGTCATAACATGGCTGATGTGGCTCTATTCTTACAGAATAACTTCAATACTCAGGAGGAAGTGATGCTTACGAGCAAGGTTCTTCCTCTGTGTGCCGAAAGGATGGATGTGTGTGATACTTTTCATGGCACTTCCCAGGGACTTCTTACGTCTTATTGCCCATAAATGGCTTGCTTACTCAACTGGATAAATCATTTATAGAAAACAAAATAAAATAACAATAACAACACCAAATAATCAGAACAGGGTTGTCATGATCGGTTCACACAAAGCATGTTCATCTGTGCCTGAACATGAATCAGTTTTGTTAACCTAGAAATGGGATATGATAATAGGCTTAGGCAGCCCCACTGTCTACATTCTGACATAATATAGCAATGTGCACAGAAGCCCTGGGAGGCATCATCTGTGGGATCCTTGCTTCAGTTATGGTTGTACATATGAAACTCTTACCTGATCCTGCAGAGTCTGCAAAATGTTCTGAGTCAACAGTTAAACCATAGATGATGGAAATTCCAAATTATTATTCCTTAACTTTATTGAGTTATAATTGATACATAAAATTATGTTTTTGTATATTAAATTACATATTATATATAATATACAATGCTATAATGTATTATTATATGTAATATATTTAATGTTAACATACATATCAGTTATATATTAACTATGTATAGTATATAATATTAAATATAATACTAATTATATAATATATCATATGTATAATATTTATAATCTGATATGTATATTGCATCTGCAATTAATGAGACTAGAGTATGCTGTTGTTGTCTTACTTATTTTTCCATTGGTGAGAAGAGATCATGACCAAACCATCTTATAAAAGAAAGCATTTATTTTTGGAGCTTGTGGTTTCAGAGGGCCATAGAATCCATAATCATAATCGAGGAAACATGGTAGTAGTCAGGAATGGTGCTAGAGCAGCACCTGAGAGATTACATCTTATCTGCAAGTTGGAGGCAGAGAGAGAGAGAGAGAGAGAGAGAGAGAGAGAGAGA
>NW_022196900.1:16928411-16980917 GCF_008632895.1 Mastomys coucha | reverse complement strand
AGAGAGAGAGAGACAGAGACAGAGAGAGACAGAGAGACAGAGAGACAGAGAGAGAAAGAGAGAGAGGGAGAGAGAAGGGGGGGACTATCTGGGAATGGCATGGGATTTTAAAACCTCAAAGCCCATCCCCAATGACACACCTCCTTCAACCAACCACACCTCCTAATCCTTCCCAAATAGTTCCATCAAGTAGTGACCAACCACTCAGATGCATTAGCCTGTGAGGGTCATTCTCATTCAAACCACCACATTCATTATTAAGTGTAATCATTATGCTATATGTTAAAGCTAAGATTTGTTCATGCAAAAATTTGCATGCTTACACCAACATCTTCATCAACCCCATCCTCTTTCAACTTTCAGCCTTGCAGGCCGGCCTGGAACTCACAGTGTAGCCCATTGTTGCTGTGAAGCTTGTGATCTATCAGTCTCCTTCTCCATGGTGCTTGGGTTACAAGTATGCACTGACAATCATGCTCACAGGTAGCTCCTCTACTTTATGAGGGCAAACACTATCCCACTGGTAGTGCTTCCATACTCCCTTTAAACATTTGTTTGTCAACACTTACCTTATGCTCCTGTCTAGACTCTTGTGAATAACTTTCCAGTGAACCCAGGTGTGCAGCCCTCTTTAAGCCATGTTGACTTCATTTCCTTTTCATATACCTGCAGGAAAGAGATCCTCCCTTGTAAGCTCCATTTGTGGCTTCGGAGAGGCTGCCATGCTGTTTTCTGTCATAGCTATACAGATTTATATTGTCACAAGCAACATTCAAGGGTTCCTTATCTCCACCTCTGAGAAAGTTGTTATCATTTGGCTTTTTGAGAACAGTTATTTCACCAGTTAAAAGGGTAGATTCTACCGTGGTTTTGATTTCATATCCCTAGCTGTTAATAATATTTCCATGGGTCTGTTGATCAATGGTATGCCTTTATGGGGAAAATGTTTATCCAGGCACTTTGGGGCCATTTATATCATGTTATTTTAGTTTTTTGTTATTGTACTGAGTTTCTTATATATTTCAAATATTACTCCTCACTGCATGTGTGGTTTCTAAATATTTTATCCTATTCTCTAGGCTTCTCTTTTATTTGGTTGGTTTTGTCCTTTACTTTATAGAAACATGTTAATTTGATACAGTCACTCATGTTTAATTTTTTTATGTGCCTTTGCTATCATGTCCAGAGAGTCACAGACTTCACTGACTGTCTAGAGTCTAACAGGTAAGAGCACCAATGGGGAGAGAATTCTGGATCTTTGGAAAATTTGAATGTTTTCAAATTGTCTTCATATGACAGACACACTTAAGACAAAATTCTACCTCCTTACTAACCTATTAATTTCATTCTTTTTATAAGGTTTTGTTTAGCCTTTCTTAGCAGCTCTTACACCTACCTTTTATCACACTCCACCCCAAAGGTTTATTCATTGGTTATCTGGGCATCTATACATATGGCTATTGACATAAAGAATTAAGTGGATGACAAGCTGATGTCTTGATGTAGGTTCAAAATGAAGAATCTAAAAACAGGTAAAAGATGAGACAATGCCTACTTTAACAACTGCTATGTCAAATGTACACACACACACACACACACACACACACACACACACACACACACTTCTGTTGTTGAAGACACACACACCAACAGCATGTGAATTTCCCCATTATTTTACTTCTAGAAATGTCATGATTTCCAGCCTTCAATTTACATTTTTAGTGTACATTTGTTAATCTTTGCATATAGTATGAACATCCAATTTCTTTGTGTACAATATATGTATCCAACTTCTCAGTATTATATGTGTGTTGAGGACACATATATTTCTTGTACTGAACTGTGGTGACCAGTGGGACATCTACTCAGGCTTTCTGTCTATTTTCCCCCATTTCTGCAGAAAGGGGAGGAGGGGTTATTGGAATTTCTGTAGGAATTTCATCAAATCTGTGGATTATTCTGGACAATTTGGTCAATTAACTATGAATTCTTCA
Organism: Mastomys coucha; assembly: GCF_008632895.1. Classification (NCBI taxonomy): domain Eukaryota; kingdom Metazoa; phylum Chordata; class Mammalia; order Rodentia; family Muridae; genus Mastomys; species Mastomys coucha. The sequence continues at coordinate 16,978,923 of NW_022196900.1, read as the reverse complement.
TACTCCTGGAGCTAATAGGTTTTAAAGCCTCTTCAGAACTAAGCTTACTTCAACTTTTAAGTGAATAACTGAAGGTTAATGCTCCCAAGTCTTTTAATTTGGGCAAAGCATGGTCATATTCACTGGAATCCAGTGTGTATTAATGATGGAGTATCTACTTAAAGTGTCCTTGTCATCATTCAGGCAATATTTCATTTTGACTCTACTGCATTCCTCTACCAACAGGTATCTAAGCTATTTGCTCCAGCAATTTAAAAAACGAATTGAAAACTTTCTTACTTCATGGTATGCCAGTTAATGAAGAAAAATAGGGCTTGCCTCTAAATTATTTCAGTCTAGCTACTATCAAAATGGCATAAACTTGTGACCAATTTTCCAAGCTATATGAAGAATCACAGCACTGGGTATGATTCAGACACCATAAGTCATTGCAGCAATACAAATACTTCACTCTGCCTGTGGCATTCTTGTCATATAATAGGTAATCTTGTCATACAAAACTCCTTGAAAAATAATAGACAGCATTTCCCTATAGAGCTATGTTTACTTTCCTGGTGAGTGTGCATGTGATGAATGATTGTCTTAGATATTTAAACATGTACCAAGGTACACCTGGTTAGAAGTTCAAGAACACTTTAAAATCTTTAGCGATGTTTCATTCAAGAGACATAATTGGTTCCTTGTGTTGACTTGTTCTAGGTTCCTCCTAGGTTTTCAAATAGAATGCAGTGGGTAAAGAAGCATTGAAGACCCCTGGTTTAAATGCACCCATTTGCCATGTGTTATCTCTATGACCATTGTGGGGGTGCTAAATTTTCTGCAGATTAATTCTGCCATTTTAAGGACATGGACATTAACAATGGTAGACTAGATATACCCAAATGGAGGAATAATTTTAAAAGGCAGAGAGATAGTTTAGGGAGAACAAGTCCTGCCTCAGAGTGTATATTCTTAATGAAGTCCTGTCCCTTGGTCAGGGTTTAAGGTCTTATATGTGTTCAGTGATTGGCAGCATTCAGCTCTGGTAACCCATATCTCAATGCAACATTAGTCATAAAAACTATATTAAAATGAGGCCACATATAAAGGAAAATATCTGTAGATGCTGAAGGATATATTAGAGTGATCAATGGTAACTTTAAAATGATTTTTCGATAGCTTTGACATGCAGAACATGGAGTATCCTACCTTGACTTTAAGCTTTGGAAACTCTCTTTTAATTACTATAAAGTTCTCATGTCAACCACTGGTCGCATTATAGAGACATTACAGATATATAAGATTGCTAAAACCATCAAATCATAGGGGTGGGAGCTGGAGGGATGGCTCATTGGTTAAGTAAGTAAGTACTGCTCTTTTAGAGGATGCAAATTTTGTTCCCCGAACACATATTGGGTGCCTTACAACCACATTCACATAAATAAAAATAAAAACAAACCTTTGCAAAAACAGTTAGGGGCTTGTTTCTAGCTACTAACTACCACAGAGTATCAAGGTTGAAATTCCCTTTATTTAGGTTCACCTCAATTCTGCATCAACTAATATAACAAAGAAGTAGATTACCATCCTTTTTCTGTGTGTATGCTTGTATGCTGACTTCTTCATTGACTTCCCACTCAGTTGTCTTCACTGACTGTCTAGAGTCTAACAGGTAAGAGCACCAATGAGGAGAGAATTCTGGATCTTTGGAAAATTTGAATGTTTTCAAATTGTCTTCATATGACACACTTAGACAAAATTCTACCTCCTTACTAACCTATTAATTTCATTCTTTTTATAAGGTTTTGTTTAGCCTTTCTTAGCAGCTCTTACACCTACCTTTTACCACACTCCACCCCAAAGGTTTATTCATTGGTTATCTGGGCATCTGTACATATAGCTATTAAGCATATGGAAGGAATGGAAATTTCAAGAGGTGTGACTTGATAGCTTTAATTGAGGTCACTGGGAGTGTGGTTTCACTTGCATATTGGAACTTTTCTCTCTTTTAGATTCTTGGCCACCATGAGGACAACAGTGTCCTTCACCATATGTTCTTCTACCATGAAATACCACCTTCAGGCAGGTCCAATGCAGACTTGGCCAACTGAAGACTAATACTTCTGAATCATGAACCAAAATAGACATTTCATTTTTTAAAGTTGCTCAAATATTTTACAGTAGCAATAGGCAGCTATCTAACATACTCACAACCCCAAAGCACACTGAAACAACCTGCAGACAGTAACTCTGAGAATCATTTCCTAATTAGGACCAGAGGCTGGCTTCTCAGCAGGATAAAATCAAGCTCACTTGATGGGGTGGCTAAATGGAGGTTGTTGTTTTTTTTTTTTTTTAACTCACCTTTGTGCTTTGAGAGAATGCATGTGCTTTGGTCATAAATGTGTCATAAAAGGTTGAACCTTAGTGTAGTGAGTAAGTTATTAAATTTTATCATCAAGAACATTAGCACAGCCATTTGTGTCTAAAAGAACCAGGAAAACTACTTAAAGGTGGATTAATATTTTTTTTTAAAAAAAACTACTACTAGTAGGCACTGTTTTTATTAGTAAATGATAAATATGCAATATAGCATGCTAATTAACTTGGTTTAGCCATTCCTCAAGTTATCTGTATATGAAAACATCACTTCAAATGTCACAGACAAATGCACACAATTCATTAGTAATAAATAATCACTTAAAGTTTGAAAGCTATGTTGACCTGGTTATGCACAATCATGTCACACAGAAAGAAATAGACTGACTGCTTAGTACTATGGTCAACAGATCATGTAGATTTCCAGAGTGAAGAACTGCAGAGTTTTAGTCTTAGAGGTTGTGATTTATAAACTTTAAGTTTAATGGCTAGACTGTAGTTCAAAATGCTTGCTGGATATTCATAAGGTCACAGGTTAAATTCCCAGTGATAAATTTTTTAAGACTACAGAAAAATTGTTAAAACTGCATTTTAAAACACAGCGGTAATTTTAAGCATGCTTGCAAAGTGATGAGGACAATGGAAATATTGAGTGCAAGCTTAGCTTTCCACAGAAAGTGAAAGGTTGCAGAGTCTTTATTGCTTTTCTGATTGCAATATTCTTTGAAGAGTTACCTTTTGCCAGCAGAATGCATCCTGAGTGCACAGAGCAAGTGAATATTTATGGAGATTTCATCTCAAAGAACGTACTACAAAATTACACATCTGAACCATGCTTGCAAACTAATAAAGACATGATCTACAGCTTTAGTTTTTGTTTTAGAAGCAACCCTAGACACGGGTCAGCTCCTCAACTCTTACTCAGCTAGAAATGCCTATCATTTCTGTGACTGCACTTAACACCTTGCAAGGACCCTCCAAGGGCATGTGTGCTTGGTAGCTGGCCAGGGACCTCGGTGTCCTGGGGGAGGAAATCGATTACCACTCAGAGATTTCCACATAGCTGCTGTCCAAACCGCAGCAAAGATGATAAACTGTGCGTGAGGCAGAACTCCTGCTGATTGCCTGGGACACCATCAGAATCGATTTCCAAATATTCCAGAAGAGACTGTGTTGAATCTTCTGGCTTCTGAGGTATCAGACTGACTGAGAAACCTGTTTTGTATTATGGTTGGGAAGTGTGTGTGTGTGTGTGTGTGTGTGTGTGCGCGCGCGCGCGTGTGTGTGTGTGTGTGTGTGTGTGTGTGTACATATACTGTTTAACTATTCCTTGAATTTAATGCAACACAGATTTGGTTTGTCTAGAATGGCTGTTAGGCATTATAATTACAATTTGCTCCCAGCGTCAGTGACAGACACAGTGGAGCTGGCTTCCAGACCACAGAAGCAAGGAGCAAAGGGGATAAGCTTGGAGATACATGTGTGCACACTTGTATGCACACACATACACATTATCCTTTGGTTCATTTGCAATTCATGATACTGTGAGACTGGGAGGATTTTCCTCCTCAGAGGCAACATCCGTCCTTTGACAAACTCATAAATCATTTTATTTCTTTTCTATAAAGCAAAACCCATTTTTATGGCCAGTATGAACTTCAAATCTGTTCGTTTGGCAAATACATCTCATGCTGAACTAAAGATGTGTCAAGCTTGACAGGAAGTCCACATTCCTGCATGGACATGCTCCATAAGGCCTTTCCAGAGGCCCGCCATTTTGGTTAATGCCCTCATGCAGAGTCTTGTGCCAGAATTCTGCATTCAGAATTTTTGTTTATCTCCTGAATCTTTGCCAGTATAGTCCTTTCACCACTTTGTGGGACTTTGACGTTTCACCCAAGGCTTAAATGTGATAGTAGATTCTGGAAAGGATCCAAATGGGGAAGGAGAAATGAAGCAGAAGATCTTAGCTAATGAGGAGACGCTCAGGCACCATGTGTTAACTCTGGGGTTTTCACTGCTTTCTCTTAGAAACTGTAACCCCAGGCTGAGTGTATATTGCTGGGCTGAAGGCTCTGAATTATTCAGCACCTCATGTCTCATGGGAGGGGTGAAGAGGGGGGATTTTTGCTCACTATTCTTTCATGTGTTCTCCATGGTTTTCCATGGCTAACTTTTCATCCTTTATGTTTCAACTTGTTTAACTCTATTGTATTTGGTACTTTTATTAATTTTAAAAATAAAGAAACTCTGCAAAGACTTGAAATTGTTTGTGTGCTGTCTAATAAACAGGGGAGTTGTGATTAAGTCCATTTATCTAAACTCAGAGCCTGTATTCTAAGTTCATATTATACCTCTTAGTGCTTTGCTCTTAAAAAGGGTCTTAGATTAAAGCAGAAAGAAACTTGGTTCTTGGTAACCAATGACAGAAAGAGATGCCCTTGGGGTGGGGCTTAGTAGAGCCACCTTAAGATTCCTTAAGGTAGTAATTCTCTAGGTGAGTGTTGGAGGAATGCCAGAAGAATAGAAGACATTTAGGACAAAGGAATCGAAAGCCTGGAAGAGTGGCTTTGTGTTGGTAAAATAGCAATAACTGTAGAAAACATAACTGCTTAGCATTACTGGGGGGTGTTTGTCATGAATAGAGCAATACAGAGCAGAGGTAGAGAATCTGGTAGGAATATATGTAAGAGGATAACAGTGTCCTTTCTGTAGCTGTGAAAAAAACACTCTGACCAAAAGCAAATTAGGGAAGGGATGGGTTTATTTCCACTTACAGTTTATTGCCCATCATGGAAGAAAGTCAGTATAGGAATTCAGGCAGGAACTTGAAGCAGAAACTATAAAGGAATGCAGCTTGCTGGCTCTCTCAGTGTTATGTTTAGCTGGTTTTCTTTTACCACCCAGAGATACTTGCCTAAGGAATGGTGCCACCCACAGTGGCTTGACCCTCACACCACATGAGTTAACAATCAACACAATCCCCACACTGACATCTCCAAAAGCTAATTTCATCTAAGCAGTTCTTTATTTGAGACTCCCTTCTTAGGAGAATCTAGGTTGTGTCAAGTTGACAGTCAAAACTAAGTAGGATGCTACGTTTTCTTGCCTACAACCCAGGATACCGGGTGATGGTAGGCAGCGACTGGTCAAACTTACCTTTTAGGAATTTCACTATGGCTGTTATGTGGAAGGTGGCTTGAAATCGGGAAAGGCTAGGGAAGCCCATTAGGAATGTTTTTGTAAGATTTCTGGGAAAAACAGGTAGTGTAATATCTGAAATGCCTCCTTTCAATTCCCAAGGCTCTAGATAAGCCAAGGAAGCAATGAGAGAGATTAAAGTGAAACACCTGAAAGTGCAAACTGGAATGTTTGCTTAAAGGTTACCTGGAGGGTCATTGACTCCTTTTCATGAGTACTTGACTATGAGCATACTAGTGTTATCTAAAGGAGAACCTGCTCCCTACATGCATATCAATGAGCAAGCAGTTCCTTGGAATGCTGGCTGTGCATTCCAAGCTGGAAAACCAATAGTATCACTGTTTAGGTAGTCAAACTTGTGAATCCTCTCTTCCCGTAGTAAGCTTTGCAATAACTGAGTACTGTGCAGAGGATTAAAGGTTTCTGTTCCACCTAGACCTTAGCAGTGTGATAGAGTGGATAACCATGATTGGGCACTATGGTAGAGAGCTGTTACTGGTAGAACCTGGAACTTTCTGGGGGTAAATACTGAGATAGGTGCTATTTGCATGGACTTTGTAGTTAGTGAAAGAGTTAGTTCTGCTACCACTGAATATTTGACCTGGTTGGTAACTTTGTTTCCCCGTGGGCTTCCCTCTTACCTCATGCTCTGCCTCAGGTGTTTCATCTACCCTTTGGTAATCTAGCCAATGTTTGAATGAAGCTGGGCTGTGGACAGACACTACAGTGTTAGATGCAGCATGAAGGAGGTACTGTCAGCCTGAAGCAAGATGGCAATAGGGAAGCCTGGGTTTGACTCATGAAGAGTTAGAAGATAGGTCAATAAGACCTGGCTTGGGGAGATAGGGAATACAAAAGATGAGTTTAGGTCTACTCTCAAGTTTCTGACTCATGTTCCTGGATGGATAAAATTGTCACTCTTGAAAAATTGAGCCAGGTACAGTGAAGAATGTAAAAATCACTTTCTTTGAGTATATAACTGAACTTGATGTCTAAATAATCTAACCAACGACCTGGCACATAGGCTTCTGGAGAAATGACAAATGTAGGGAAGTGATTTGGATTCATAGCCTGGTGGGAATTTGTTAAGACTGATGCTTCAGGGAGAGTGGAAGAGGGAAAGTACACCCTTGGGCTGAGATGCTGCAAGGACATCTGTGCAGGATACACTTGAATCCTGAAGCAGGCAGAACACCTAGGAACAGGAGGGCACCTCCACAGCCAGAACCACCCACAACTTGTGTGAACCACAGCTCAACTTTTTATCGGAAAACAAGAGCTACTGCCCAAAGAACCTGTGACATTCTTATGAACACATCACCTTGGGTAGTGTCCACTTTTCCATATTTTTGAATGTTGTATTTTTCATTCAATGAAAGACAGCATCAAAATATTGAAGGAAGGAATGTGTAATATGCTTTTCTTAGGACAATCCACAGGTCTAGGGATTTATTTCAAATAACACCAAGTTTTGAATGCAGAAATTTATTTTGTTTTCATAAATCAAGCCTTGTGTTTCCATTGTAGCAACTTTAAAGATGGATCAGCTCCTAATTCTAACACTACATCACTATGGAATAGGAAAGAGGCAAAGGAGAATTTTGCTTTTTACTGTCAACCATGCAAAGGCTTGGTTTATGTAATTATTTTCTATCCAGGTTTCTTTGGAGCAGCCTTTCTCCTCCACAATAAGATTTAATGACACTGGATGAATGCTTGCCATCTGCCTAGAGGTATTTGAGGCACATTGATGGGCAATGTTCTCTGTAAGCCTCATAACATGGCCAGAGTGGGTTCATAAGACTTTGGTCCATTGTACGGATTAAAAAATTAAGGCTTTAAGAGGTGAAGAGATTGGGTTTCTTGAGCCAATTAGAGGACAAGTACTTGAACACATGTGCACACAAGCACACATATTAAATTCCAAGTCTAACTGTTTTTTCTGTTAATACAGTGGTTCTGTTTTTAATACTAAAATATGGTTCACATCTTGGTGAGTTTTCAAGTGGGATAAATCTTTTCTCTTTAACTCCTGAGCCTCCCAACTTGGCTGAACAAGCAGAAAAGAAATCTACAAATGAAATTATGACCTTTCTAAAACGTTCATTTCTAGATCATGTGCACAGATGGTGTAACGTCCACATTTCATCTCACGGTAGCTAGTGACTAGCAAAGACTTTAGATTTCTAGCCTGAGCAATCAATGATGGTGCTCAGCAGCTTTTTAAAAAAATATTCTCAATATTTACATATTATCTTTGAGGCTTAGAAGCAAGCCAGCTGGACACTAGTTTTTTTTTTTTTTTTTCAGGGAGGTAGGCATTTGTTCCTGCAAAAGCAGGCCTTGGCTCACAGGGTTTGAGTGCCTTCAGTATTTAAAGCAGTCCCTGCACTTAGCTCACAAAAAAACAAATCATTGTTGTTTATTGTCCCTTCTTGTATTCATATTCTAGTAGACACTAGATACAAATATGGGAAGGAAATGAATGAATGACAAAACATAGAAGTGAGATTGCCACATGACTACTACAATAACAAGTTCTGTACAATGAAAGTTTTGACAAACACAGTCATCTTTAGAAAACTCTAGGGAGGATTTGGCTCCTGGGCTAAGTCACCCATTACTGGTAGATGACCTGTTCTAAGCTAATTCCCACTTAGATATAGGAGGCATTAAAATATACAAAATAGAAGTGTCTCTGCTGGTACTCACAAAAATATCAGGCAAGTCACTCTGTATGCCCACTAAGTGGCACACAGTAGCAATGCCTATAGCCTTACAGAAGAGTCCCTGTGAAGGATATCAAGCCTGGTTTGGAAGTTCCCTTCTGTAGATTGCTCCTTAGGGCATATTACTGGTAGAGAATCTCTGCTGAAAGAACTAGTAGGTGGAGAAGGCAAAGGAGATAGAATTGAAAGATGTGTCTGGAGAACACATCCCTAGCAGATGCTTGAAATAAATTCTGCGTAGTATAAGCCATTTATCTATCTATCTATCTATCTATCTATCTATCTATCTATCTATCTATCTATCTATATTCATGCACACATGTATACACAAAATCTTTTCTTGTCAGATCTGAGTCTGTCTGTCTGTCTATCTATCTATCTATCTATCTATCTATCTATCTATCTATCTATCTATCTAATTAATCTTTTCTTGTCAGATCTGAGTCTGTTTGTCTATCTATCTATCTATCTATCTATCTATCTATCTATCTAATTAATCTTTTCTTGTCAGATCTGGGTCTCTAGCATCATAACCTTGTGCTTTGTAACTTTTATTATTTTTGTAACTTCAGCAATGGAGGGTTTGTTTTTGCTTACAGTTTACAGAGATATAGTCCATCATGACAAAGAAGGCATGGTGGCAGGAATGTGAGGCAGATGGTCACATTGAATACATAAGGAAGAAGCAGATAGAAGATCAAAAATGAACCTGAACTATTAAATGTGAAGGTCTATTCTTCAGTGATTCACTTCCAGCAAGGCTCTACTTCCTAAACGTTCTATAACATTCCATAACAGCATGTTCTAGACATTCTATAACATTCCAAAACAGCACCATTAAGTGCGGCATAAGCATTCAAGCACATGAAGTCCTATGTAAGATATCTCAAATTGAAACCATACCTACATAAGACATCTCAAATTGAAACCATAACAGGGACACTTCCTAGCAAGATATGTAAGAATACAAGCTCTGCTGCATCATCATAACTGATTTGATAACCACTACAGTTATACAACCAATAACAAGTAGTATCAAATTGTCAACTTAACACTAGAATCACCTGAGAATTATCTAGATCAAGTTGGCTTGTGGGTATAGCTGTGGGAATTATCTTATGTTAGTAAAGGTGAGAAGACCTGCTCAGTAAGGGTGACACCATTCCTTAGGACTCTATAAGAATGGAGAAAAAATAGGCCTAACATGTCTACATTTATTTCTCTCTCTTCTTAATTATGTGATATAACTTCCTCAAACTCTGGTGTGATTTGCCCTGCTGTGATGGATTATATGTAATGTGGAACAATGAGCTAAGACAAACCCTTTCTTCCCTCAATCACTTGTGTCGTGATATTATCAGAGCAAGAGGAAATAAAACTAAGACAGAAAGGTACCATATACATCCAAGAGACCTTGGAAAAATGGCTGATCCATCTGCTGGGTATGATAAGGTGAAGATGATGCAATTAAAAATGTATGAGTTCTTTACATTTGGATTTTTATCCTTAATATTTGGGATTGTATATTATCATAGCTGAAAATATAAAAGGAAAAATGAGTCTGTGGTCAAGAAGGACCAATGGATTAGGAAGCAGAGCCCTTAGGGTCCTTTTAGAAGCTGGCTATTGTTGCATATACTTGTGGTAGCTCAGCTCCTTGGTAGCTCTGTGTTTAAAATGGGGATGACATGCCTGCCGCTCTGTTGTTGTGAGAATTAAACAAGATGGACTACATTAAGCCTATGCCATCTTCTCACTGGCTGTGTAGATCTTGGCCTGAGTTAATTCATTCTGGATGATCCATCATTTGCTAACATAATTTACTTACAATAGTTCAGAAAGTATCTCCTAGCCTTGAATTATGTGCAGAGGGAGAGGCAAGGTGGACACCTTTTCTTAACTATGAATTCAAGGAAGCCTTCACAGGGGACTTTTCATTGTTGGAGTCTTTAGCTCTTCTCCTCTGACATTTTCACATTAATGAGGCTCCCAGAGGGGTGATAGAATTGATAGAATACTCCTACAAGTCTGCTCTGTGCTCTGCTGTCACCAGAGGTGCAGAGATTCATCTTCTCAGTGTCAGAAAGCTCAGAGTAGACCCGAACTGAACTCTGCCTTGAACTGAAGAAATTTCCTTTGAAGAAGTAAGCCTGCTGCGGAGGCTGACTCCAGAATCATGGGACTGGCCTGATGAATGAGCTGGAAATGCAGCCTTGGCCTTTCAGATGCCTGAATGCCATTGGGAGGGAAAAAAATGGGAAGGAGATTGAAAGTTCTAAACAAGTGCTATGTGTGAGCCATCCTGCAATCATGGACTCTACATTTCAGCAAAAGCACAGATTGTACTGTGAAAGACTGGGCTACAGAGTCAGCCAGAATGAGAGCTGACTGGACTTCCAGCCATGCCTCTCTCTAACTTAAGGAGGCCCGGAGCAGAAAATATCTTGAAGACTCTTAATGATGTCCAACATGAAACCAAGTAATAACCACTGTATCAGAAGGTTGCATAGATGCCAGGGACCACACCAAAGGCTCTTAATAAACTCTAAATCCCTTAGAGCTTGCTTTCAAGATGCTGGTGGTAAAGAATTAACAACTGAATCTCCAAAGGGGGCCGGGGGAGCCCTGACTTGCAGTCTTTGCCTGTGTGTCTGTGTTGTAAAATCTACTTTGGTGCTGATGTCAGGTACTTCTCCGGAACTAATTGAATGTGAGATAGGAAGAGCTGTGATCGAGGCTGAGAAGTTCGTGGTGTCGCCTTTACCTTTGCTCCGTCTTCTCTTCCTCTTATGCTTGTTTATGCCTCTTTGGTGGCAGCACCTATAACTAATGAATAATAAAACAAGTTAAATGTACACTTGTTGTGTCCTGTCCCTCAGGCAATGAGTGAATGGACTACATCCTCTCCAGGTTAAGGCTTAGTAATCAAGGATTGTCCTGGTCTAAAGAAACGGAAACTCCTTTTCCTTTCTCTGGAAGGAAGTAACCTTAGTTCAGAACACAGGTCTTGGCCTGAGGGTTAGCATAATGGACTTAACAGCCCTCTACTGCCATGGCTGATGCCTGAATGCCATTGAATGGAGAAAAATGGAATGGAGGTAGAAGGTGCTAAACAAATGCTGTGTGTGAGCTATCTCAGCAAAATCAGAGACTGTACCTGAAAGACTGGAGGGCTACAGAGTCAGCCAGAACAATTTGACTGAATTTCCCTTGAGTAGGACATAAATAGCTTTCAAACACTATTTGGTAGTCTTGCCTTGTGCCCTGCTCAAAGGCTTCCCTAGACTCCGAGAAGCGCTGCTTCCTGAGAAGCAGCCTTATTCCCAAGGTAAACAAAGCAAACAGAGAGTCACACAAAGAATTCTGGGATGCCTACAGGTGGCTCTTCTCTGACAGACATGGTAAAAAGGAACTAAGAATGTCATGGCCCCCATTGTGTTTGAAGTTTAAGTTGTAGTGAAATCATGGACATATAAAGATGGAGACGTCAGAAAAGATGAATGACATTGTCTTGATCATTACATTTGCCTGGGAGTCAGTCATTGGATGGAACTCTGAGATAATTGCTACCTTAATGGACAATACTGTACAGGACAGATTATAAGCCACTTTTAGAAATGTTATCTCATTTAGATCTCACTGCATAAAGTCAGAAGCATTATGATCAGATTTAAGAGATTCAAAAAGTGGCTCAGAAAAGCTAATAACAGAAGGCAGAGGCTGGGCCCCATCCCAGGCTTTAGGCTATAAAGGCCATTGGCCCTGAAAATAGTATTATCTTGGTTCTGAGCTGTTAATTCATCCTTCTAGATAACATGCACTGACTATGGTTTTCCTCCTGAACCACAGAATATAGTATACAATTTAAATGTCAATGATCTATGACTGGTGATGTATCAGGGGTGTTTCGGAGGTAATATGGAAAGTTAATTCACCGCAGTGAACAATTTCAAGTAGTTACAGGAAAAGATACATAATCTATTACCAGATGCTCCCCTAAAGCCTGTCAGTGAAATAAAGTGGCCAGGACCCATTCAGGACTGTACTCAATGACATTTTCCTGCTGGAGCTTCTACTGTTTCATCCCAGTCGTTGGTACACAGTATCCAATTCCCTTTTATGAAAAATGAGATGAACACATTGTGCTCTAAGAAAACAACTCAGAGCTAGAGATGAATCAGTGGATAAAGTGCTTGTTCTACAAGCTTGACGGCTAGAGTTCAAATCCCCAGAGCCCACTTAAAAGCTAAGTATTAGTGGCAGTCCATTGGAACCCTAGTGATCAGGATGTAGAGACACGATCCCCAGGGCAAGTGGGCTGGAAAGACCAGCTGAATAAGTGAGCTTCATACTCAGTAAGAAATCCCTAATCAGGAGAGACAGAACAAGGAATTGCCTGAGGTCAACTTCTGACCTACACACGCACACACACACACACACACACACACACACACACACACACACACACATACACACACACACACACACACACACATACACACACACATACACACACACCTTGTAGACTTGCACATGTACATATGTGTGTCAATACTCACACACAAATATGTAGATATGAAATAAAGCAATTAAAAAGAGAGTACTTTGGGTTATACCTGATGCTCTATAATCTTTGTTACTGTAAGCCTCCACAACCCTGAACCCCAAATTCTCCATCTGTACAGTGACATCTACCCAAATCCATGTCCAGAAGCATAGCAAACACTCAAAACAGTAGTAACATCTAGAGGGCTCACATCTAGAATGTGGTTGCCCAGGCATCAGGAGGCACAGTCTGGCTGTAACCCAGTGCATACACTATTAGGGTATGAGTCACTCATGGTAGGGATAGAAAAATAGCAAACAAAAGACTGAGATGTGTCTGGGCAGTGGTGGCACACGCCTTTAATCCCAGCACTTGGGAGGCAGAGGCAGGCGGATTTCTGAGTTCAAGGCCAGCATGGTCTACAGAGTGAGTTTCAGGAGAGCCAGGGCTACACAGAAAAACCCTGTCTTGAAAAAACAAACAAAAAAAAAAAGAGAGAGAGGGATGAGGAAGAGGGTATGTGTGAGGAGGATCTTGTAAGTCTTAATAAAGGAAAGCTCTTGAAGTTGAGTGGCTAAGGAGGAGCAGGAATGTATCAGGCATGGGTAAATACAGGAGGAAGATGGCCCCCTCAGCAAGTAAGATCCATCAGGAGGCCCAGGATGAGTGCTGTGGCTGTGGGAAAAGATAATAAGGTGCTGAAGAAAGCAGGCAAACAAGACAGCCAGGAATTGATGGTATTTGTCTCTCAAGGTTTTATGTTCAGGAAGCTTGGTCACCAATGTGACCATACTGAGAGTTGGTAAGAGTGTAGCCTTGTGGGAATTAGTGGGTTTCTCAGCCTCAGAGGGGATTTAAGACCATCTCTTGAAGTGGGTTAGGTATTCAGAACTGGATTAGTTACCAGGAGAGCAGGTTATGATAAAGGGAAGTCACTCTGTATGGCTGGTCCCTTCTGTATTGTTGATTGACAAATACCATGTACCATACAATGTGATGTGATATAACATACAATGATACAGAGAGCAGGCACTCAGTAGATGCTGAAGAGATGGGCCACCTAATTTTGGACTTTCAGACTCTAATACTGTGATCTAAATAAATATTTTTTTATTAAAAAAAGAAATCATGCAGCTTCTAGGAATGTGTTATAGTCATACAGAAGAATTTCATAGTATACCATATATCCAGGATATATTTATTAATACAACTAGGTTTTTTTTTATTAGCTCCAAAAACATTATATGAATTAGGGGGAAGTCAGACACGTGACGTCCCATGTAAGTACACACATTAAGTCTTGAAAAAGGGAAAATTAGCAAGGAAAAAAACCCAATAACTTTTAGATGCAAAGAGAGAGGTGTTTCCTGCACAGAAAGGGAATTGTGGGGGACAGCTGATGATGGGGTTCGAGTCGCGGCAGACGCGTCTGCAGACACGAGGCACAGGCAGTTTCACCTGTAAGAGGTTTAATTAAGAGGGGGTGGAGGATAGCGGCGCAGGAAGAGAGAGAGAGGGGAGAGAGAGAGAAGAAAAAAGAGAAAGATGGAGGAGAGTACACATGTATATATATGTCGTGACGTAGCAGTCCAGGTAAAGGTGGGAGTTGAACCCAATGGATTCTGGGAATATGGTGGCCGTTGTCCTGGCAACAGGTCTGTGGACCCGCCCATATCTGCCGCAGGTTCTGGATGCTAACAGCTGAGATGCATTCATTTCATTTCATTTCATTTCACTTCAGTCTTATTAGCAATTTGTGTCTTTAAAAGCAATGAGTTTTTCTGGGTATAAAAGAAAAGCTGTAGTCATTGAAGCTGAGTTTTAAAAGCTCTTGGAATGACACTAGGTGTAGGAATACAAGGGAGCAAATCAGGCAAAAGGAGAGATGGGATGGAGGAATAAAGTGAAAGATATGAGAATCATACCTCTTTTTTTTGTGAGAGAAGAATCTTTGCTATTTCTATACTAAGTGAGCAGTGGTTCCTCAACTCTTTTGTTGTAATTCTATATGTCAGTTATCTCTTGTTCCATCCAGATTTTTAGTCATAAACAGCAGTCAGGGTCCCACTGTCCTTCCTGCATATCCACTGTCTTATTCCCTCAGCCGTTTTTCATGGCCCCAGTCTTGTTTTCCATTTCTGAACTCTTCCTTCGCCTCTGAACGCACAGCCAGGAATTTGCACTGTTGATTTTAGCCTTACTGCTCTAGAAGCAACTCCTCAGTCTGCAATTGCATTTCAATATCTCTGAGCATTTTCTCTTTCTGTTGAGCTCTTGTTATTAAGTCTGATTTTAAACCTGTCCAAGAAATAAGTGAAAAGAACCATCCCTTGGAGGGCCAGCCTGTCTACCTTGTAGCTGTGGACAGCATTTGACTAGGCTACAGTAATCTCCTTTTCCCTCGTTTGCATCACTGGCTTAGTTTTCCAGGAATTTCCCCTGAATTTAATTGACAGCACAAAGCAGACATGGTCCCTTTCCATTTATAATACATTTAGTCTGAGATACACATTTCCCTTTGTTTCTGTGGTGCGATATTACCCGTGGCAGTGACTGGACTTTTATTTCATTAGGAAGGTTCTCAATTTACAATCATTCAACCTTGAAAATAGGTGAGTGGACGAAGCCAGCTTCTCACTGACCCTCGATCACAGGTGAGTAGCTGACCCTGCTGTCCCCTCCTTGTTCACCTGCTTTCTCATGCTGTAGGCTCCAGGAGGTTTTGTCACAGTTGTTCATTTCCATTTTCAATGGACTGATTAAGCAGCCTGAGGGGAGAAGAACAGGAGGGGAAGCCATGGGCTAAGTCATCATTGCTTACTCTCCATGTTTGCTTAAACCCTTGTCCCAAGGCTCCTGCTTTTGTATTTGAATTCCCGTTTGTCCTGTTCCTTGTTCGGATATAAAGGGGAGCTCTAAACAAACACTGGAGCCTTGTGATGAAAATTTCACCCGTAGAACCATTTCCCTATAAAAATATCATGTGTTTTCTCTCATTTGTGCTTCTGAGATTTAATATAGGCATACAGCCATGCATGTATGTGTGACACATAATTAGAAGCAAAACTATCTAGGAGAACAAAGGAGACTAAACCAAGGGAAAGAAAACCGAGGTTGGGAGAAAGAAAGAGAGCATAGAAGGAAATTCAGGGATATGTATAGTGTACGATATACCCTCATATGGGAACATCTTTATGAAATATAGTGCCATGTACAATGAATATATACCATGGATTTAAAAACAACATACACATACACATACACATAAAGAGAGAATGGTTGATAGTTTGCAGCATATGGGCCTAGCAGGATGAAAGAGTGATCAAATAGAACACTTTTTATATAATTTATGATAACTTGCCCTTGTGATTGAAAAAATTCATGTCTGCTCCTGAACACAGCCTACTAGAAAGGTAGCTGGGCTATAAGGGACCAACAGCTTCTTGTGATGTCATGGTGGACATCTTGACCAATGAAGACATTTCATATTTAGTGGTCGCTAGCTACAGTCATTGGATCCCCTTTATTGGACTACAGTTGTAAGTACTTGACACTCCCTTAACTCTGGCTACCACTACAAGAAAGCCAAGCCCCTCGTTATCTACCCCAGCTCTGGAAGTTCTGAGCCCCAAGAGTTTTTTTGGCTGTGGCTCAGAACCCAAATGTGTAAGTCTCCCAGCAGCAAGATAGAATGGAGCATAACTACCAAGCAGGCCAAGAGTTTTAGAGGTTCCCAGAGAACTTTGCATGCCGTGCAGACAAGACTGCTGGTTGTACACATACTTTACTTCTGCCGAATACGCCTCCGATAGGGATTCTGCTTTGCCTACTCCAGTCTGTTACCATACTACAAGCACATATAGGGATCTAGCTGAGTAAAACCCAGGCGAGTGTGCTGTTGGTCTTGTTTTACAGTGTTACCCGCCTCGGATAAGGAAAGCTGCCCCTTGTTCAGATGAAGATAGTTTAGAAAGTTGGACGTGGTTCCTGTTGACAGTGTTAGCTTGGCGCTGGATGCCTTATTACACATCCAAGCTTTGGAAGATTGTTTTATGACTAACATTTGGGTTAAATCTATAAAGATTGTTTATCTCTGATATTACTTCCCTTCAAAAAAAAGAGCAATATCAGCTGTATTTGCCCCCTGCCACGTTGCCTGCACTGCAGTGAGGAGGATGGTAGGAGGAAGGAATGATGAGGAGATACAGAGATACTGTCATTCTCTGAGTCTTCCAGTTCTGTTGCTAGAGGGGAAAAATATTGACATGACACAGAAGGTCTTTCCTCGGGGAGTCCGGCGAGTGAAAACTGATGGATATTCACCACCAAATCCCTTTCCTTTGGGTATGTTATCATGTCACATTTCTGAAAATATAGAATGCACTCTGGATAATATTTTCACATATGCCGATGAATGCAGCTGCCAAGAAAAGCATACTTTAAAGCAAGAATCCAGGGGATGCCGAGGCTGCCTCTCAACAGAATTTATGTGCTTTTGGTCTTTCTCCATTCCTTCAGTGATGCTCTACGTTTTACCTGCTTCCCTTTGCTGCGCCCTTCCATCTGATGACTGCCAATAGCTAAAACATTAATTCTTAGCTTGTGATGATCAGAGATGACAGAGACAATAAACTTGCTCCATTTTGGATGAACCTTTGTTAAAGACCCACACCACACCAACCCCCATACACACACACTCAGAGGGATGGAAAGGGAGAAGGAGGGAGGGAGAGAGAGAGAAAATAGAGACAAGCTAAATCAAAAGACAATTTAAAATGTAGGAATCAAAGTCATTATACTTAATCCAAAATAAAAAAAAATATTTCTGATCTTTAACTTATTTTATATGTCAGAGAAATCCTTTTGAATTCTACCTTCTCCGTTTCATCAGTGGAAATGAACCATTATGGTAACGTGTTGTGCTAGTTTGGTTTTCGGATAAACACCATGATCCATAGCAACTTTGGGGACGAAGTGTGCCTTAATCTGGCTTAGACTTCCAGGTCAAAACTTATCACTGATGGAAGTCAGGAAATGAACTCTAGGAGAAACTGATGCATGAACAATGGATGTATGCTGTACATCTCACCCCACCCGACCTGACTCCTGCTCAGACAGCTTTTTAATATACCCCTGCCTAGAGATGGTACCACCCACAGTAGGCTGGGCCCTCCAGAATTAATCATCAGTTAGGCTAATCCGTCAAAGACATGGTCACAGTCCTTCCTGATAGAGACAATTCTTCAGTTGGAGTTCTCTCTTCCCATGTGACTTTGGATTATGTCAAGTTGACAATAAAATCTAACTGGGGCAGTTGTGATGATCATTTATCAGGGCTTCAAAGCAAATAACAGAATATTTATCTTTCCCTTAATTATTCCCTTATTCTTGCATACTCAGTTACATATAAATAAACTCGAAATACAATAGGTATAATTGCAAACACTCTTTGTTATTCCTTAACCTTTGTTTTTTTTTTTTTTCAATCATTCTGTGAGGAACACAGTTAAGAGTGGTGGCCATTAGTTGTTTACAGTTTTATAACTTTTTCAAACTTACCATCCCAAAGAGATTTAACAAGATACATTACAGAGACCAGCACTTGTCCCTTAACATGGCAGGGCATCCTTTCTTGGGAGCTCCTAAAACACTTTACAGATACAATGAATTGATATGGAGATTCCCTGACATTCATGTTCAGTATTAACGGAGAACATTTGAAAAGCCTTCCATAGCTAATTGCTCTTCTCTGCATTTCCATCCCCTTCTACAAACTTCCTCCTCCTCCTTCTGCTACCCTCCTTCTTTTCCTCCTCCTCTTTCTCTTGTGACAGAGTGTCACTACATACTCCAATTTGGTTTGAATCTTGATGGTTAGTCGAGGCAAGCTTCCAACTCTGGAAGCCCATGTTGTGTCTCCTAAGAGCTGGGACTCCAGGTGTACTCCACCACACACAGACGCAGTTATTTACTAGTTAACTCGATGTCAATTGTACCGGACTTTGAAGTTGAATCATTTTATTTATAAGTTATCTTACCCCTGGCTTCATTTAATTTTCTCTTTGCTTTTATTTCTCATTTTCTTTCTATCCTTTTCTTTCTTTCTTCCCCTCGCTCCTTTTCTTCCCTCCCTCTTCTTTTTCTTTTCTTTTTCTTTTTCCTCTACTTTCCTCTTTTCTTTTCTTTTTTATTCTTCTCTTTTCTTTTCTTTCCTTGTGAGAAGGGCTTTATCTGTGTCAATCTGCAGAAAAATTTGCTTTTTTTTCCTGCTCTTACTAATTTATCCTTGGGAGCAAGGAGAGGACCCAGGTCACTTGAGTCCCAAGGCTCATGCTGTAATTTTAATGCTACCATCCCACGGGTCACTCACTCCAGTCACCACTAAGCTGTGACTGCTTCTGTTTTACAGATAAGAAAACTGAGGCCCAGAAAGAATTGTAAATTGCCTTATGCTTATTTAGCTCATAAAAGGAGATTTCAGTCTTTGTCAAAGATGCCTGTGCTCTGCTCACTACCTCAGCAGGAATATAGAATAGAAGTGTTAGGAATCACATTTGAGGTTGTCTAGCAATGCAATAACAAACCAATGTATTGAATACACACGTGCCAAGCATCTGCCAAGAACTATATTTGTACACATGAGACACACTCTGAGGTCTCAAAAATCCGCAATGAGAAAGGGGATTCCTTGCTTATCTTATAAATGCATAAAACTAAGTCGCAGGGAGAAGTTAAGTGAATTGCTTATAACCAGGAAGTCAATAAGGACAGAGCCAAAAATAAGTGCTGGGTACTTGGCCTACACTGTTCATCGAATGTTTATGAGCCTCTTTCTCAGACACAGAGGTTCTCCAATTAAAGGGAGTATTATTGGGAAATCCACATGATCCTGCCTCCCTAGCAGAATGTCTCACCAACACTATAGGTTTGTTAACCAGATACATATACTGTTTTCAAAGTATTTCTCAGTGGCTCTATTGGCTTTCTCCTGCTGAGGCTTTTCTGAGACTGAGATGCTGGGTCCTTCTACTCCAAGTCATCCCTTTTCCACAATGCATGACCTCATCTCAGGTTTCCACATGTATTTTTTTTTTTTTTTACCTGTCATAGCTTTTAATGTTTTCATTCTTCTCAAATCTTCTGTATAGAAGGAGCTCCAGGAGGCCAGTACTGAATTCTATACATTATAGAAAAACATTCTAGGTATAGAAAAGAAATATTCTCTATTAAGTGGCCAACATGGGGACCACCTCTATCCTGTGCTCTCTTCCCATCCCAAAGCCCTGGGGGCATGACCAGCTAATGACACTGGAACCCAATGGCTTCCTCATGAAGTGGAAACAGTGATGTGATGACACTTCCTGTGATAAAGAAAGGGTCCAAATAAAATTTAGATAATTTTTCCATTAACACTTGCTGCATTTATGATATATTTAAGCTAAAATGCCTTTACTACTATTTGTACTGTGGCATTCCATGCTGTATTAAAGTGTTTGTTATATATACATCAACATTTGTTGAAAGTATGCATGATTATTTTCCAGCACTCTTAGTTCCAAGTATGTACCTCAAAGAAGTATGTGCACATATATTCTAAGAAATTATGACACAGATGCATTTCACTGTACTTGCACAAACAGTTCCAAATTGGAAACAGTGCATGATGATCAAAGGTAGATATGGGATATTTACCCAGTAGAACATTACATAAAGAAAAAAACTACATCAACTACAGATACATAGAACACCATAAAGGAATCTTCACATACATACATTCATACATACATACATATATACATACACATGCATAAAATATTCATATTTTCATTGATTTTTTTCACTTTAATAATTTCATAACAGCCTAACTTACACTGTTATATGGACAGGGATGGCCTCAAACTCAGAAATCTACCTGCCTCTGCCTCCCAATTCCTGGAACTAAATGTGCATGACTGTTGCAATATTTTTTTTAATGTCAGAATCTGTCAATTTTTTTCTCTTCATATTACTGAAAATGTGGACGTTTGGTGAATTTTTAACTCTTCACATGCTCAGCCCAGGAAGTGACTATTCAAAATGATATTCAAAATGAAACAAATCCAACATACTAAATCCAAGGTTGGTGATTGTCTACAACACTTGTGATTAAACCTCCAGCCATGAATTTTTCAGAGTTATAGAGTCTCGTTCCCATAAGGACAACCAAGCTCCCAGATGTAGCTAAGAAAAGTCACACCTTTCTGAGCTCCTGAGACAGCTGGGGAGTACATGGGCCTGCTAAGCTCTAGCAGAAGAATCCAGAACCCAGGGATGCCACTTTATTTGCTTTGGCATAACCACTGAGTTCACAAACAGCACCTGGGGCTGCATAGCCAAAGCCAACACAATATAAAGGCATGAGTAGACCAATGCCCTTCTATTGTTCTGGCACTGTCCAGACAGGAGACCCCACCAGGCCTGCACCTTAAATATCTAGGAGGCTGTCTCCCAAAAGCCTACCCTGAATGATGGAGGTGATCAGCTGAGGACCATAGCGAATCTTGAATGCACAACATTATAACATTGGACAGAAGCCAGACTCAGAGACAACACAGACAACTTGAGTCCATTTATACAAAATGTGTGTGTGCATGTGCATGCATACCTGCCTTTGTGCATACATGTGTTTATGTGAGAGTGTGCGTGGTCTGTTTGTGTGTGTGAGTATGGTTATATTGTATGTTTATGTGTTTAACCCAAAGGACGACATCAAGTGTCTTTCCTTGGGCACTATGAACCTTGTTTTTCTGAGACAAAATCTGTTACTAAAATTTATAGATAACCAAACAGGCTAAGTTTGATGACCAGTGACTCCTAGCTCTCTGCCTGTCTCTGCCACCCCAGCACTGTTATTACAAGCACTCAGTACCATGTCATTCCCAGCTTTGTTACATGAATTGTGGGGTTGAATTCAAGACCTCATTCTTTCAAAGCAAGAAACCTTGAAAGACAGAGCAGCTCCCCAGCTCAATGTATACAAAAGTGTAAAACCAGACCAAGGGTAGCTTGCTTCTGAAGATATAGAAGACAATATATATAAATGAAATTATGATTAAATGACCAGAAGGTGAGCTTTTGGAGTGGGGAATGTCATTATGTTGACGGTACCTTTACAGGGTAGATGAGTGTCACATCATGTAAGCCATCATATTAGATATCCTGTAGCACTTTAAGACCTATGTGTACACGTTTAAACTGCTTTATTTAGATATCTGTGTCATTTCACAATAAAAAATGTCTATAAAAGCAGAATAGTGGTTAGCAGAAAAAAATAGATGGCCATGTGCCCACTGCCCAGAGCCACTGTTGAGAACACCTCACTGCATCTCTCTGCAATCAAGAACGTATCCTTCCCCCCATCATCTGTTTCATTCACGGCCTATGTATGGGGCAGCCGAGGGAGAGCTTTTGTTTGGTTACTGTTTGGGATTCCCCCCCCCCCCGTATTTGAATGAACCACATTGAATAAATAATGACTTGATGGAGCAATGTGTGTCTAATTAAGCTCCTGCTTCCCTGATGCCTTTCAAGGCTTTAACATTTACCAAGTTAAAGCTTCCGTCCTGTTGGTGAGGCCACGCACCTCTCTTCTCCAGGGATCACCTTTGTTTCTGAGGTAGGAAGCAAACCAAAAGGCTACAGGTTTTATTAGAAGCAGGAAGTAGTGTCGAGAATATTAAGCAGGCTCCGTGTTGATCCTTCTACATGCCTGTCAGCTTAGTTCTCCTCTGGCTGGAAGGTCTGGGCCTTGCTTCTTCTGTTATATAAGCTAGGAGACTGAATTGGTATGCATGGATGGGGTGCTCAGGCCCTCAGCTGTTCTCTTGCCAAGGGTTCCAAAGCATGTAGCTGCTCGTTTAAATGAGCCCCCAGAGAAGAACTGGATATGCACTCCATGTTTCCTCACTGACCCCTGCGCATATCACAAAACATTTTTGGTACATTTGGATTAAAATGTCACCCTCACATTTGTCCTTATTTTCCTAAAATGAGTGGAAACTGGATTAGACCGAATATGAAGCAAACCAGGCCTGTCTGAATCATCTGGGGTACTCATTACCATCCTCCCCTGTTGCTCTATCTGTGACCCATTTTGAGTCACTCTTCTGGTGACTAACAGGGACTACATACAGCAATAGGCAGTGGATCCCAAATTGCTAGTCGGTCCTTTTACCAAAGCAGGGGATCTTCCCACACTCTGAGTGACTGTAAGTTGCCTTTCCACGGCTGTCTTCCAGACTGTTTAGCTGTTTTCTTGAATTAGACAATGCTTCAATAGCACAAACACATTTGTGCCTGATTATATTCACTCAGAACCACACTGAGACACCACCCACCATGCGCCAGGCCCTGCAGTAGGTGCTGGAGCTAAGAGGGGGGTTCAATTTCACAGTTGTCATGGAAGTGAATTCATCTCACTCAAGTGACACAAATGCAATGTTGGGAATACTTACAGGACAGGAGGAGAGAAGTTTTTAATGATTGACACTAAGAAGAACACAGGCTAGGGCTGGGGTCCAGATTAGTTTTCCATGTCAGAAAGAGATTTACTACACCATTGACAAGACAACTCGAAGGCCAAAACTAAACTTTTTTTTTTTTTTTTGCCAAAATAAGTAACTCGCTTCAAGATGGTAAAATGCCACAAATATTCTTAATTAAGAATGCAGACTGGGATCTGGAGAGATGGCTCAGTAGTTAAGAGCACTTGCTGCTCTTGCAGAGGACCCTTGCTCAGTTCCTAGCACCTACATCAGGTACTTTACAACCACCTGAAACTCCAGTTCCAGGGCAGCCGATGCCCTCTTCTGGCTGCTCAGACACCTGAACACATGGGCTCACACACTCACTCTCAGACATACTCAAACATGCAAATAAAATAAAATCAATAGTTCAAATGAAGCCCAGAGGTGGCTGAGAGTCATGATCTCATCACAATGAATGGAAAAAAAGGCAAACCCTACAACAAATAAACAAGAATGAAAAATACCAGCAAGTTTCCTCAGAGTAGAAAAGCTGCACTCTAAATCCTCTGCCACATTGTGTTCATCTGAATTCTAAGCACACTGTATCTCACTGAATGCTCATCAATGGACCAGATGAGTTAATGACATATTATATAAACCATGTGTGCACTTACATAGAAAGTGTGAGAGCTAGTGTTTCATACAGAATGTGTAGAAATTAACGCACATGGAAAACTGGCTTTAACTGGCCCCCAGTGAGACACCATGGTGCTAATGATGGCTTAGTCTCCTCACTAGCTTTGTATAGTTTGTAGAGAGCATTCAACCCACCCTGGTTACTCTTTCATCATTGCTTGAGATGGAGAATGTGGGAAAGAAGAGACACGCTGGTGTCTTTCATTCTCTCTGCTCCACATTGGGTTGTAGCAAAAGGTCCCAGGACCTACAGAAGGAAAACTGAATTACACAGGAGGCTGAAAGATGCAGAGTATAGAAATAGCCACCCACCACAGAGCTGGGGCAAGTTTGAAGTGTCTGCCTCTTTCTGACTGGCGTATGGCATCTTCCCTAGCACAGAGTGGACTCTGCCACTGTGCAAATGACCAGCTTCCAGTTGCTCTTCCTACATTGACTACAGATGGGGTGAAGGCAGGTTCGTTTCTGTCTCTGAATGTCAGTTTCCACTTACAAACTGACTGGTTTTATATGTTATGGTGCTTCTGTTTGTTATCATCTATTAAATTTCAGAATGCTCTCAAAGATGTTGGAGAAGGGGAGGAAGAGTACAGAGATCAGGGAATATCTCAGTCAATAGGACTATTCACCCTTACCACCCTTTCAGGGGGGCTCAATAATAAGTCAAGGGAGTCAATAATAATATGGTGACCAATAAGTAAGCCAATTTTAAACACTGGGAAACTCATGCTCTGAAGAAAATAAAATGGAGCTTTGTCATTGAATGTAGAATACAGATAATGATTGCTCAGAAGTGGTGCTGGCCAAAGCCTGGATGATGAGCCAGCTCTGCAAAGATCCAGAGATATGAGAAAGAGAAAGAGAAGACAGACAGACAAAGAGACAGAGAGACAGAAACAGAAAGAGTTAGAAAGAGACAGATAAAGAGAAAGAGAAAGAGAAAGAAAAGAAAGAGAAACATCTAGAGACAGACAGACAGACAGAGACTAACAGACAGACAAAAAGAGTGATTGCAGGATTGCAGGACTATTGGGATGAAAACTCCAGTGTTTGGAGACAGAAAGGGGTGCTCAGTGCGGCTGGGTATAACAAGCCTCATGGAAAGGAGACAGGACGGTGACAACTGAGTCAGGGATTTTTGTGTCCAGGGTAAGGAGTTCAGATCTTGTTCTCAAAGTCATTGAAAAGTACTATGAAGTAAATATCAACAATACAGTTTAATTTTATAGCACTCTGTTGAGTGTTGTGCAGGAAATGGATTGAAAAAACATGACCCCAGAAAGGACTTAGAAATGGTTGATTGTGAAAAATCTATATAAAGGACTAAACTCATAAAATGGAAGAGCTGAGATATCCACAGATTTTTTAAAAAAGTTGTTTATGGAGTGGTGTGTGTGTATGTGTGTGTGTGTGTGTGTGTGTGTGTGTGTGTATGTGTCTGAATTCATATGTGAATGTGTAAACTATGATAAATGCCAGAAATCAAGGCCATCGTCTTCATCTCAGGTCTTGGCAAGCCTGCAGCTCTAAATGTATTTGATGCATTGAAGGCATGTGCTTCTCCTTATTTAAAAATGATCACTCTGAATAATGGACTCATAACTATGCAACCCATGCATCATGCAGGCTTAATGAAAGTGCTTTGGGAGGTTTTTTTCAACAAAATCACATTTAGAAGTAAATATTTACTTCGGTACAACTCATTTGTAAAATTGAGTCATCTCTCTGAGCCATACTCGATTATTTTTTTAACTAGCCAGCAGCATAATACCTATAAAATTATACCATGTGAGTTTCTGACTAATTATCTTACTTAGAAAACATAAAAATGGGCTTTTTAAAAAGAGTAGCTTTAAGCAAAGCAGGTTTCTTGGTACTTCCACAGTATCTAGCATGAGTGTGTGCTGTGGGTGATGGGGTGACAGTAGCCAACTTTGAAAAGTAGAAAGCTATGACATCTTTGCTGTCTTTTTCTGGTTACAAAACAAAATTATGGGGTTTCTTGGAACAAAAACATGCACTAGCATGAACAGCAATAATTGATATTAATATGCCCCAATGTTGATTTGTTGAATGAATAAATCATTTCTAATAAATCATTTAACCAAAGCCAGTGCATTCATAACTAAAGCACTGGATCAAGACGTACATTGTGAAAGCTAGAGTGCGGATGGGGTAGACTTGACCATCATTTGTACCAGTCCTGAGTGAGATGTATTAACTCCCACAATGCCAATCACTGTCAACTTGCTCAGTGTAGAGTCCTCTGCTCAGTCTGAGGACTGTTTGGTGAGCCAAATCTCTGTTTTCCTATCTCTCCATCTTCTCTGGTACCACCCTCATTCCAGCCTCCACATTTCACACCCTGGCTTGTTTATGTTGTCTCTAACACATCAGTTAGGTGTTTTCGTCACCCAATCACATCCAACCTGATGCTTGAGGATGCAAAGCTGATGTTGGCTCACTTCTTCCTTAAAAATGCTCTCTCACTCCTCTTGAAAACAAAACAGAAACTCATTCTGCTTCTCTGCAAAGCACAGCTCTATGATTCTCAATTCTGTTCCCACAGTAGAGCCATCCAGGGATGTTTACCATCTTTTTGCCCAAATCCTACTTCAGCCCAATTCTTCTGGTTCCTACTAGGACCTAGGCCTATGTGTTTTTCCTCACACATCTTCTCAGTAATTCTTGGGTGAAGTCAGGATGAGGAACAGCAAGAGGATTTCAATATAACTATTTCCCTCATTTCTAACTACTTTCCCTCTTAAAACACAGCAAACCCAAAACCTCTACTCAGACTAGAGTCTATGGTCTTGGGTTTAAGTGTTTGACAGATAAAGAGCCTAGAATGTCTCACTTTGGGTATAAGTGTATTTGGCTGACACATTAAGTTTCTACCCATGTGCTTCTTTGTAAAAAGTACCTTGGGATCCACTCTCCTCACTCTCTTTAGTTTTAGTTTCTCAGAACTTGCTTATTAATCCCATTGTGCCTTTATTTATTAAATTCTAATTGAATAATTTATTACAGGGCTATTTTACTTGATGGTTCTATTTCTCTATAGTCTGTGGCCTCCTTGAAGACAGACACCAGATCTGGATGACTGGCCTCAATTTCTTAGCACATACCTAGAGGCAGGTGATCTGAGGACACTGGAGTCAATAAGGGTTGTGATTGGGTTAAAAATTACCTATGTCTTGCTTGCCAAATATAAATTACTTTTCATCTCTAGGAAAGTGTTGGTGGAATTGATGGATGCACAAGACCCTTATACAAATGTCTTAGTATTTGGATACAACCTACATGAGCCCTCCTTTCCATGTGTGTCATGTGAGCAGTGGTATCTGGGTAGTCCCATGGTATACAGCACACTCCCTCCTTTGTCCTCTAAGTTTGGGTCCTTGAACCATTTCTCTAGACTTTGAATGCATAGGAGAAAATGAACCAAAGAGTTGCAGCTCTTTTACACTCAACCCAGGCCCATTTAGCTTAAAAAATTGTCGCCTAAAGCCATTCTTGCTGAACAGATCCATCCAGACAGAACTTTCAAATAAAATATATATTCAGTTAAATTTGTATTTCATGTACACAGTGAATGACCTTTTCTAGAAATGGGCCCCAAATATTGCTTAGGAAAGAAATATATAAATCTATATCATTTACTTGTAATTCTATATTATATATAATAATATAATATATAAATGTATACATATAATGTTTAGTTGAAATTATATATGTTATAGTATAATATTATAGTATATAAATATATTGTTTACCTGGAATGCATGTTGACTTCACCATCCTCTTTCGGTTGTTACTAAATCTGGTAACCTGTATCCTGACTCAGTGGAAAGAGGCTGTGGGAAGAGCTTGTGTGGTTTGGGGAGCAGAGGAATGTAGTGTTCCCACTCCTCAGTATAATCACTGTGAGAGCGTGTCTTTCTAAGTGACTCACTTTCCCCATCTGTCCCACAAGAAGCAGGTATTCTTCAAGGATGTCACCGGCCTTCCTACTGGCACTGGAGACTTCCCTTCTGTGTCTCACCTTCCTATCAGCCTGTGCTGACTGAAGGGTGCTTACTCATCCCTATTCAGCACACTCTCACTGCATTGACCCTTTTGAGAATCAGTATTGTTTCCATTCACAGGCAATAGAAGAACAAGGGGAAAGAAGACTTTCACAACTAGAGCTGAAGAATTGGCAATGTTTTTTAAGTGATTACTTGATATATATAACCTTCACTTTCTGCATTGATACCAACTGAAAGACTGGTGTGAACTCTCTTCCTAGAACATAAAGACCCTTAATAAATATGATCTATTACTGCTGACTTTGCATTCCTAGAGATGCCAAGATTTGTGGTCCAGCATTGGCTCTGTGAAGTATGAGATGCAAAAATAATTGTTAGGTGGTGGTAAAAGGGATAACGATCTGATCTCAGATGAACTGGCCACAACACTGAGGAGAGTCTGGACCTATTATTTTCTTTGTATGATCCACAAGACTGAATCTACTTGACTATCTAAGAAGGCTGTTGCTTTAAGCTGTGCAAGATCCCAGGCAGCTCGTGTGAATGTGGACACTAACGTGGATGTTGACATGAATGGATGTGGATGTAGATACAGATGTGGAGGGTGTCACCAAGGCTCAGCCAGTCAACTCAGAGAAATTGATTCTCTGTCATGTAACTCCTTGCAGCTCCCCGAACCTGGTTCTGGTGGTTACACTCAGGATGCTTGCAGCCTATCACAGACAATTGGGAAGCATCCATAACATTATTTTTCTTTAACTTTTGTAAATTAATCCTTTCTTCACACAATCTTTTGATGATATTCTTTTCCCTCTCCTAACTTCTCTTTTCAGATGCTACCTATCCAACTTACCAACTCATGGTCTCCCTCATATTTCCCTCTCTCTTTTTCAGGGAGATAAAAACTTAAAATTAAAATAGACAAAATTCAGAGAAAAAATATAAAATAAAAAGCACATCTAAAATGCATCGTGTACATTTTGTGTTGGCCAACTACTTCTGAAAATGGGGCTTGCCTACTGTCCAGGACATTATTGACCACAGACTATCATGTACATCATGAGGCAGGAGGCTCAATCTATGCTTTGAGAAAACTTGCTGGCTGATGGTATATTAGCCTAGCTTTCTGATTCCAGTGTCTGCTGGAGAAAAGAGCTGTGATACTAAATCCAGGAAAGGTATAAATGAGACCACATCCAGGACAAAGGGTGAAGGAAATGGAAAGAATGAAGCAGATTGGGACTCAAGAGGAAAGTGACAGAATTATGCTAGTGCGATATTGTCTGGAGGAAGAACAGAGAAGCAACCTGAAGAGATGGAAACCCTCATCTTTGGTGGAACCAGTTTATAGAGAACCAGTTACATTTAGGCCCTTGCAGAGCACCGTTTCGTAATTGGTAACTGTTAATAGGCACCATCTGAGCTCTTACTTTATGCCAGGCACTGCACTTAGAATTCTTGAATCCAGTTTTGAGCATTATTCCCTTGGGTATTTACTAATAGCAGGGTTCATATTTAGCTAGCACATGCTGGACACTAAAATATAGGAAGTTCAGATCAGGTAAATAGCTGCTAATGAGTCTCACAGAGTGACCTCCGGCCTCTCACAGTCAGGAAAGGAGAAGACCCTTTTGAAGGATTTGCCCACATCATATTGCTCAGTGTGTATTTGCTGTTGTTGTGTGCAGTAAAACCAACACTTCCCCAACTCAGCTGATGTCTAATCACTGAGATCACTAGCTATTTCTTTGTATGGCAAAAGAGAGCTCACAGTTGTGACAACAAAGGGACTGGGGAATCTTAGTGACTCCCAAGATCAATCATATATGTCTTTTTCCCACATCTATTTGTATGTGTAGTATGTCGTGTAGTGAACAGGTGTATGTACTAGTATTACTACACATGCATGTGGAGACCAGAGGTCAAGCTCTTTCTCAATCATTCTCTGCATTTATTTATTTGTTTGATTGCTAGATTTGAGGCAGGATCTTTCTCTGAACCAGGGTCTCTTTCAGCTGGCCAGTTGAGATCCAGATATCCTCTTCTAGTGGTAGGATTCTAGAGGCACACTGCCAATCCCAGCAGGCAATCCTCACTCAGGTTCTTAAGATTGCGCTGCAAAGATTTGCCAACTTAGCCCTCTCCAGAACCCAAATCACAAGTCTTTATCAGAAGGGCAAAGGCATATGTGAAAGAAAAGGCTAAAGTTCATATGACAAGGAAGCAGAGAAAGATTTGAAGATGGGGTGCTATGCTCTTGCTTTGAAGATAGACCAAGAGGACAGAATATTGGAAATGCAACTCTGAAAAATACTTTCCCCCTGGAAATGGATTTCCTCTTGAGCTGCCAGAAGGAATACAAGACCCATGAAACCTCCATTTTAGCATAATGTAACTTAATTCCCCTGGAAACCAAACTGAGCAAATCAATTTGTGTGTTCAAGTCACTGAGTTTGTGGTGATCTATGAGACTAGCACAAGAAAATGAAATGGTTAACATTACCAAGAACAGTCCAATGCGGAAGATGAGACTAGAGATGTTAAGCGATTTTTCTTTTTATACTTCTAAGGTGATGGTCTGAGTTTGATTTAGGCTGCCTGACTCCAGGATGCCCATTATTAACCACAGCTGCTTTCCAGTATTGCTGCAAGCAATTCACCACAAAACCTACTGCCAGTATTTATCCCAGAGATTGAAGGAGTCCTATGACTTTGAGGACAGAGCCTAAAGGACAGAGCCATGTTTTCCAACACATCATTCTGATGTGTTCTAAATATCATCTTCCTGCCGTATGGCCTGGAATGGACCTTGGAGGCTATCTTGGCATGCAGAACTCACCCCAAGTCACCTAGTATTGAATGCCAAAGTGACAGCAAAACTCTCTCAACCTCCTATCTCAATGGCATGTTGCAGGTGTCATCACCAGTGGCCTGGTAGTATGGGTTGTAAATGTAGGTGAAGAACCTTCCAGTTAAGTTGCTGTAAGGATCCATGAATACCAGAATATGCACAAAAAGGGTATTGGACAGAAGCGAATTTTGTCTCTGCATTATAGGAGGTTTGTTGTTGCTGCTGTTGTATGAATTCAACAGCAACCACAGAAGTTAGTGGTCCACCAAGCACTTGAGACATCCACCATTAAGGCCTCACAGGACTTTCTTGGCCAGAGTGTTGAGCTTCTGTCTCATCCAGCCCTGGATTCTGACAGAGATGTCCTAAGGCCAGATCATTGTGAAGAGCAAGGCCGAAGAGTACATTTAGAAATGAGTTGGTGAAAGGCTGTGCCAAGCTCAGAGTAGAATCAAGGAGCGCAAATGAATCTTCTTGAGTCCCCCGTTTCTCTTGCTCATTTTCTCCTGACCACAACATCCATGAGGAAGAATAAGACACAAATAGACATAGAGATCAATTTTGGAGCATGTAGAAGAAGGAATGGCCCTACCTAGTTGGGCCAATACAGATCATTCTCTAAAGATGTTATTGAAAGTGAATGTAATCACTTATTGACTGAATTGGGCCTTCCACAAAGATACAAGCTTAAGTCTCAATGCTTTATATCTGTGAATGTGACTTTATTTGGAAGTAAAATTTTTCCTTATGTAATAAACTGGGATGAAATCAGCAGAGTAGGGGATTTCAAATTGTTTTAACTTATTTTTACTATTATTATCATTAATAATTATTATCATTTGCAGTTTGGAGATGAAACCTAAGGCCTCTCTCATGTTAAGCAAGTACTCCATCACTAAGCTACATTCCCATTTAGTACTTTTATTTTGAGATAGGGTTTCATTAAACTGTATAAATTGGCCTTGAACTCACTAGGTAGCCAATACAGGCCTAGAACATTCAGTCATTTTGCTTCAGGCTCCAAGTAACTGGGATTATATGCTTACATCACTGGGGCCAGAGGTCTCTTTAATCTTTTTCTGTATATATGTTTCCATTTTTGAGATAGAGTCTTATATAGTCTGGGATGGCTTTGAACTTGCTATGCAGCCAGGGATGGCTCTGAACTCCTGATCCTCCTCTCTTAGCTTCCTTGAGATCAGAGTTGATAAGTGTGTTCCATTATGCCAGCTCTGCCTCGTATTGTTATCAGAAGACCTTCTTGCATCTTCAGAAGCTCTGAAGAAGACAGGTATGACTAAAAGTATCAATATTTAGGTTTTAGACTTTTGAGTGCCAGAACCTCAAGAGCACATTTCCATTGTTTTTAACCTCCAAGCTGTAGCTCTTTGTTCCGGTAGCCCTAGACTATTAACATGGGCCTCGGGAGTTTGTGAAATAAAGTACCCTGTTCTTCTTCAAGTCTCCTTCAAACCTGGATCAAGTTTTTCACGCCCTTGCTCAGGTTAAGATGAAGAAGGCAGCCTTGAGAAGATCTGTTTGAGCAAAGTCTTGATGGCTAGAATGTTTGGATCATGTCCATGGGAAACATGAATTTGGCTGTGGAGCAGCTGCTGTGGAGCACAGTGAGGAAACCTGGAGAGGCAGGGAGAGGCCAGACTGACAGCCCCATTCCTCCAGCTAAACACAATCCTCTTAGCTTTGGACTTGACTTTCCCTTTCCCAGAAGGCAAAGACACGTGAGTCTCACATAAATTACCCACGCAGTCTGCACCGTAGCCAACCTCCCTCCTCTTCAAGTCTTACACAGAGATACTGCCAATTTCTGTTTTGGAAATTGCTTTGTCCCTGTTTGTTCTGAAGAGTGGATAACCTCTCTGATCCCCACCTACACTTGGAACACATCGAAAGGCAGGTATCAGCAAGATGCTATCGAGAGATGACTTTCAATGTGATAAAATCTTGCTGGAGTACATGGGTTTGCGTGAGATCCACATGCACTCAGCACTGGCACTGTTCAGCTAGGAGAAGGCTGCACTTCACAGAGCAGGTATACCAAGGTGGATTCACTGCGCTGCTCCACTTTGGGATCAGGGGGAGACATACACATCCTCAGACTTGAGGTTTTGGATGGGGATGTCCACATTGGTCCACAGAACCACATCTATCCCCATCATCTGGAATTCAAGGCACTTCAGAAGACAGGAGTGAGAGAAGGCAGGAGGCCAAAGTGCTTAAGGCAAGTGCTCTCTGCTACTTGGAAATGTAACATCACTCTCGTATGTATGCCTTCGTGAAACCTGGGCCAGGCGGGGCTTTAGCACATGATGTGGAAAAAGGAAAATGACAACCTTCAAAAGCCCTATCAAGACAGCAGATGTTTATGGTTTCATCATCCAAACCCTCATTTGAAGAATTAGAGGTTGCACACCTTTAATCCCAGCCCTTGGGAGGCAGAGGCAGGCAGATTTCAGAGTTCGAGGCCAGCCTGGTCTACAGAGTGAGTTCCAGGACAGCCAGGGCTACACAGAGAAACCCTGTCTCGAAAAAAACCAAAAAAAAAAAAAAAAAAAAAAAAAAAAAAAAAAAAAAAAAAAAAAAAAAAAAAAAAAAAAAAAAAGAATTAGAGCTTGAAAGAGCTTGAGAGTTAGTATAGAGAGAGAAAAGATACTGTTAACTTCATCATAAACTCTTCCTGCTTCTTAACAGCTCCTTCTCCTTTGGAACATGAATTCCTAAGTTAGAACAAACCACAAAATACATTTGTTACATATGCTGCGTATTGTATGATAAATATTATAAATATTTACATGTGTTACATGCCTCATACACAGGAACATAGGTGTCATATGTGTGACTTATCTAAGCCCTGTGTATTTCCTTAGCTTGGCATCTGCAGAGAAGAAAAGAAGCCCATGAGTAAAAATTTGCTTGGATGTAGAGAGAGAAAGTCTGGCTGTCACTGTGGTTTCTAACTCATTCTCTAAGCATCCTCTTTCATTCTGTGTGTGGTGTTACTCTGATTTATGTGACTAATACTCTGAGTATTTCTCAGGCTGATGAGACACAGGAAAACCATTCAGGTCTCCAATTTGGGCTATTATATAGTAGAAACAATGTTGTCCTTGGAGCTAGGGTAGAGTAGGTTGCTTCTAGTCGTCAGCAATGGACTATTTTGTGTATAAGATAGAATTCCTGAGGGCCTTGGGCCTTTCTGGCTTCTGTGTCTCTATTGGACACTGAGAGTTCCCAGAGCCCTATTCTCAACACAGAGCTCTTCTCCCCCTATACCAAAACAAGGACTCCAACACTTGAATATCCAGGCTGCTCCAAGGCTTGCCTGTCCTACTGCCTTGGAGATATCGTTATCTACAGATCCCCAAGAAGCCTCACAGCCTTTGAAAATTTAAGTTCCTATTGGTTTTCTCCACACCTGAACTTGCTATGGTAACTGCCATTACAGAAACACATGGATGGGATTTTGTTTCAACAAGACTTTTCCTTTCAAGAACCTATAGAGAGTGATGGGCTCCCATGTGCTTGCCGGCCCCTGCTCCACACTGGCATAGCTCTCTACAAGATGAGTGGGATTTCATCTGGTTTCGTTGTTTCAAGGCCATCAGTGCTTCTCCACATTCTTCCCCAGCTCTCTGGGACCTGGCCCTGTGCCACCTCTCACACTCTGTCCCCTGCATTATCTGTACCTTGATCTTGACGTGGTTCCCAGAACACTTGGTTCTACTTGTCAATTCCATACCTTGACACACCTGTCTGCTTAGCTGGAAAACTGTTCATATTCCCACAATCTAGCTTCTGTTATGGTGTTCCTATCTGTGGACTGAACTGTAACCTCCTGTGCTCCCAACTTCATACAGTTCTTCATTTGTGTCATCACACGAACATTTGTGTATTAGTATTTTGGTGAGCCACTGTGCTGTGTCAGATTTGCAAAGATTATGGTAAGGTATGAGTTGGGACTTGGAGACTGCTCAGCCTGGATATCAGGTGGGTAAAATGGGGCTGGAGACATTTGTTTTTTTCTAAATGAAATTACCTAAAAGAAGACAAGCCATTTATTGTGCAATTTTAAATTGATGCCCTGTTGCTAGAACATACTGTACACAAGCACACTATAACAGTTGTCTTAAAATACTGGAATTATCTTGTGACTAACAGGATAACTCCAGCAATCTGTCTTGGAGATATTGATTTGTTGTAGAAAGACACTTAAAATAAGGTATGGTTTTTGTAATCTCATTATAATATTACATCATTTTTAAATCATATCAGAAGTTTAGAAAGTAAATATAATCTCATCTTGACACTCAAGAAACCACAGGGCAGGGGTGTCATTGGTGGGATAGACATTTTCAGTTGATGTTTTACAATGTATGACAGTCTCCCCACCAAACCTAGACCAACAAACTGTGTGCTCATGGACACAAAGATATTGAACTCGCTACGGACCTAGAGATTCAGTCATTTTTCCCATTCTATTGCAGATGGCTGTCCACAGGCAGCTCGGAGATAAAAATACTGGATATACCACGATGCTGAGTTTCCCAGAGTGAAGCTTGGCTTTGATTGGTAGACATACAACAGGGATGGAGAGAGTCAAAGTGTCCCCACTCCTACAGCTTCCATTACAGTATACCCAACAAATAAATATGATGTCAGGAGCTTCAACAAGGAAGGATATTGTGTACAATGATGAGATAGAGAAGGACAGATGGTGAGGGGGGAGAGAATGATGGCTACCAGGCATTCCTACTGTGTATAGGGTACCCACAGGAGTTTTCCTTCCACTGTTTCAACTCTGGCTGTGGACTTACAATGTTCCTTTAACTTTGTAGTTAAGAATGTCATATGCCATTTATTTGTTTACTTGTGTCTCCTGGTCAACTGCAAGCTATTCATTAGCAGAAACCCTTACTGAAGGCTCCATGTCTCCTTCTTGCCTGGTACAGAATTACTTCTTCATTGGAAGTTGCTGACTGAGTGCATCTCCTCGCACCCTCCAAATGCTGCCTGTGTCTCAACCACCAACCAACCACAGCAATTGATTTAGGGAGAATGAGTCCAAGTTTGGGGAGAACGTTGACATTCGGCTCACTGGATAGCCCACTTCAAAGGAAAATGACTGAGGAACCAGGGCTACTACATATGCATTCCATTTACCTTAGAAGTCAGGTTTCCCCACTCATCACAATGACCAAAAAGTGCTTTAAGACACTGACCCCCACTTGTGTGTGTGTGTGCATCACACACAGACACACACACACACATACAAGCAGGGAGAGGTTGTGGTGATGCCTTGATGCCTTTAGATCAAAATAGTCATGGTGTGGTCTTATTCTTCAAGGGAAGACAAAGTCCTCTCAGTTTAGATAAGGCAAAAATATTTTTAAATCTATTCTTCAAAAAAAAAACCAGTTTAATTATATTCTTCATCCTGAAAACATGAAAAAAGTACTGGCTCACTAGAGAACATTTGGAAAGTATAGAGAATTGTGAAGACCCTCATTGGGTTCCTCAGCACCCACCTCTGCTCTCCACTCCAGCCCATGCTGACAGCCCTCAGTGGACTTATCAGGATGAAGGAGGACACTTGCTGCTCTGTTTTATCCCCCAACTCCTGAAAGATTAGCCCTGCTTTTTTGGAGTCACTTTTACTTTTATCTGATTAGAGAAGTAATGTATTCTCATTTTGAAACTTATCAGAAGCAAGCGCCTGCCATCAATTTCCCACCAAGAGATAAAGGCTAGCAATGTTCTGCTCTGACACATTTTTTCAATGTGTCATTCTGGGCAAAGCAATACAGGTTAGACCATGACGGGTGAGCAAAGCTGCAGCCTGTGCACCTATTTTCACACAGTCACACTTAAAATGTTTTTTCTGAAAACTGTCTAACCAGATGCTGACAACAATGCAGCAGCCAGATTTGATAGATGATCATGTAGTTTGTAGTTTTAAAAATATGGTAACTTTTCTAAATTTTTACAAATGTGTATGTCTATGTGTATGAGTGTGTGTGTGTGTGTGTGTGTGTGTGTGTGTGTGTGTTCATGTGGGAGTATATTCAGGCGAGTATAAATGTTGTTGTGTTGTGACCAAGGCTTTTAGGTAGGTTGTGTGAATCTCAGGCTATCTCTATTTTTTATCTTCATTGAGAGATTTGATGAGCATCTAACTGGTACTAGGCTCTAGGCATGGGCTGGGTGGACTATCAGAAATGTCCCATCATCATTGCAAAAGCACAGGAGTAAGCAGCTGTTCGGGTGTTCATAATCAAAACCAGAAAACAGCAAGTGTGACTAAGAGTGCCATACAGAGAACTCTTGAACCCCAATCATGATTGTTGGGAGTGTGAAATGGAGCATGTGATCCAGGAAGTGGCATTGAGATTCCTCAAAAACAGAATTGCCAGGTGATCCACCAAGCCCAGTTTTGGAAATGGATGCAAGAGATTTGAAAGCAGACCCATGTAGAGACATCTGGGGACCCAAGAAAATGCTACGGTGTTGTTTGCAGTAGTTCAGAGTCGGGAGCATCCTGCATGCTCACTGAGGGGCAGATGAGTAAGCATGGCCTTTGCGGGTATCCATGGTTTTCACTGCCTCCCTGGGATGCCTCTCTTTAGAACACACTCTGAAACTGGTTTCTGCCAGAAGCCATTCTTTACTTGAAAGGTCATTCGATTATCCAGAGTTTTATTCTAGGCATTTATTTGAAGAACACTTAAAAAAAAAACAAACAAAAAAACAAAACAAAACCAAAAAAACAGAACAGATCTCCCTTCTTTTCAAGCATCTCTCAAATATGGGACTTCTGTTTCTCAGATTTAAATTGAATAACAAACTTTTATTTAATTTAAGAACTGTGACACACTGATGTGTTTGTAAGTCATAATAAAAATTGATTCTGAGAAAAAAGAAAAGAAAAAAATGTGTACTCTAAACTCCAAATTTTTGTTATCAGATGCATGACAGAAGTTGCTCTGACAATAGCTGTCAACATTTATGTACTTTCAACTTCTGTACTTACTTTGCAATATAGTCATTGTGCCATTTGCAAGTCACATGTTGAAGAGCAGGAACCTAAAGGAGAGACATGTCTTGAATTTTAATGAGCCAACGTGACTGGGCATTGTTCATTTGTAATACTAGTCTTCTATTGATCTCTTTTCGTGAGACAGTCGAACCTAGAGCACATGGCACATCCCAAACACACGAAGTGTGACTTCTAGGAACTGTAAAAGAATTATAATAAGCATTGGAGCCAGACATATCTGGAATTAGACTCTAAAACCTGCTGCTCTGAAGCTGAGGGTCTTGAATAATTCAGTTTTCCCTTTTCTACCTCATTACCAGTATCATTCTAAAAATAAAGATCAGGCTAAGGGTTAGGGAGAATCACTCAGTAAAGTGTTTGCTTTGTGAACATGAAGACTCAAGTTTGATGCTTAAACCCCATGTTAAGACACCAGGTATGAATGGCTGAGAAGCACCTAAAGAAATGTTCAACATCCTTAGTCATCAGGGAAATGAAAATCAAAATAACCCTGAGATTCTCCCTCACACCAGTCAGAATGGCTAGGATAAAAAAAACTCAGGTGACAGCAGATGCTGGAGAGGTTGTGGAGAAAGAGGAACACTTCTTTATTGCTGGTGGGACTGCAAGCTGATACAACCACTCTGGAAATCAGTTTGGCGGTTCCTCCAGAAATTGGACATAGCCCCAGCTATACCACTCCTGGGCATATATCCAGAAGATGCTCCAACATGTAATAAGGACATATGCTCCATTATGTTTATAGCAGCCTTATTTATAATAGCCAGAAACTGGAAACAACCCAGATGTCCCTCAACAGAGGAATGGATACAGAAAAAGTGGTACATCTATACAATGGAGTACTACTCAGCTATTAAAAAAATAAATTTATAAAATTCTTAGGGAAATGGATGGATCTGGAAAATATCATCCTGAGTGAGGTAACCCAATCACAAAAGAACACACATGGTATGCACTCTCTGATAAGTGAATATTAGCCTAGAAGATCAGAATACACAAAGTATAATCCACAAACCACAAGAAACTCAAGAAGAAGGAATACCAAAATGTGGATACTTCATTCCTTCTTAAAGGGGGGAACAAAATACACATGGAAGGAGTTGTAGAGACAAAGTATGGAGCAGAGACTGAAGCAAGGACAATCCAGAGACTGCTCCACCTGGGAATCCTTTGCGTATTCAACCATCAAATCCAGTTACTATTGTGGATGCTGGCAAGTGCTGGCTGACAGGAGCCTGATATATCTGTCTCCTGAGAGGCTCTGACAGTACCTGACTAATACAGAAGTAGAGGCTTACAGCCATCCATTGGACTGAGCACAGGGTCCCCAGTGAAGGAGCTAGAGAAAGCACCAATGGAGCTGAGGGGTTTGCAGCCCCTTAGGACGAACAACAATATGACTGACTAGTACCCTCAGAGCTCCCAGGGACTAAACCACTGACTAAAGAGTACACATGGTGGAACTAATTGCTCCAGCAGCATATGTAATAGAGGATGGCCAAGTCGATCATCAATAGGAGGAGAGGCCCTTGGCCCTCTGAAGGTTCTATGCCCCAGTGTAGGGGAATGCCAGAGCCTGGAAGAGGGAGAGGATGGGTTAGTGAGCAGGAGGAGTGGGGAGGGAACATGGTTTTCTTTGTTTGTTTGTTTTCATTTTTTTCTTTTTCTTTTCTTTTCCTTTTTGGAGAGGAAACTGGGAAAGAAGATACCATATGACATATAAATAAAGAAAATATCTAAAATAAAAATAAAAGGAAAAAAAAGACACCAGGTATAATAATGCATGCTGTAATCACAGTGTGGAAAAATCAGAGACAGGAAGATGCTCTGGGCCTTGCTGGACAGCCAGTGTAGCCTGATAGCAGGCTCTGGACCAATGAAACACCCTTCATCAAAGAAGTTAGACTATACTCCTAATGATGACACCCAAAGTTGTTCCCTGACCACAATGCATGCAAATACACATACCATATACTATGTATCTGCACATATCCTAACACACACACACACTCACACACACAATGTGAAGGATCTCACCTCACAGGCATTCTATTGAAATGTGTTATCATTAACTGTGTGCCTTTGTTGCTCAGTACCTACTTGTTAAGAGGCATTCAGCAAGACATAGTTACACCTTCGCTTTATTTTTGACAGTGTTCAGACGCTGCAGACCAAATACCTGACAACAGCAGTCTAAAACTGTCCCCTTCCCAATCATCATTTTGTAGACCGGCTCCTTTAAAGCCTCAGCAGCACTAGGTCCTGGTCCAGACAAAGGCAACTCTGGGTCACTGAGCATTCTGTGGAACTCTGATTCTTCCCAGAATGCTTTTCACTGTTGCTGCTGCAAGAGGGTCATTCAGAATCAGCAAAGTCAAAGTCTTGCAAAAACCTGACCATTTCATTTGAAAAAACTGAACTTTAGGAGTGCCAAATAACAGCAACAAGTAATTTATAAAATCAAGTCAGCGCTTCCTATTAGCTCAGCTTCACTTGAAAAGAATCAAATGCTCTTCCAAAGACCATCACTGCAAACCTGCTGAGGTCCCAATAATCCTGATGTTAACTACGCCTAGAGGAATAATCCCCACTCCTCACTTTCCCTTTGCTGCTGCTGGCAGGCAGGTTTGGACACAGTACATGGTAGGTATATGTCTGCTGGACCTGAATTTAAGTTCATCTGAGAAGCATCTGAATGACCTTGAAAGAATACTTTGTAAAGGGGGAGTTAGTTCCCCCATTTCGTCCTATCATTCCAGTTGCCCACAAACAGTGCAAAAGATCCCAAATCCATGTGATGTGATGAATCACATGCTCACCTTTCCACTCTATTTCATTTCCAAGAGGCAAGTGAATCAGATATCCAAAGGAATGTTCTGGGCCATGTGGCTCTGCATAGCACCAAGGCTGTTCTACTCCCATGCAAGATCCCAGGAGTACCTCTGGGCAGGTGTATTATAAGCCACTGCTGTTTAGAAGGCAAGCATCAAAGCCTAGAGTGACTACATGCACATCATGTAGCTTTCCATCCTGAAATACGAGCATAGCCAGGGAGTTTTGTATAGCAGAACAAGGAAAAGATTTGTTTGTCATTCTGTGAAGGGACTCTGAACTCTCACCAAACACCAGGGTGTGTTTATCTGGAATCCTTTTCTAAAACATTTACAGCCTAACACAAGCCTGGAGAAGAAGCATGGTGAGTGATAGGGACCACATGGTTTTAGGAATGCAAATGACTTTTGGTCAAGTTACTGCATGTAAAATGTTTTATCCTTGTTTCTTCAGTGAAGAGTTGGTTTGGTAAATAAATACGCCCTGGAGTAAAACTCCTGAAGGTTGCTT
Source organism: Mastomys coucha (assembly GCF_008632895.1). NCBI lineage: Eukaryota > Metazoa > Chordata > Mammalia > Rodentia > Muridae > Mastomys > Mastomys coucha. Next base: position 16,937,592 of record NW_022196900.1, on the reverse strand, counting down.
ATGCTGCTGTGTTCCACAGGTCCAGCTTTGGACCAGTGCTCCATTGATCTCATGAAAGTGCTCTACCTAGCTGCTACCAACCATACACAATCCACAGTATTTTGTTATCATTTTCTTTTAAAATTCATGAGCCATTTTTTTGAGAATTTGATATGAGTACATTATTTACATTCTTTTGGTCCATCTCTTTATCCTCCAACTTCTCCCATGTTTCCCTACCACATTTTCCTCTCCTCTTTTAATTGTCCTCTACTGTCTATAATTATTTTTCACACTCATGCACAGATTCATGCATCTATACACACACCCATGCACTCACACACACACACACACACACATACACGCACACACACACACACACCTTATTGAGTCAGGTAAGTGTTTAGGGTTGACTATTTAGATTTTGACATCCTATCAGGGTCTTCATCTTGATGAAAATTTAGCAGCCATTGACTACATGATAGGAACTTTTAATCAGGGCTAGGGCTTTGTGAATCATGATGGCATGTTGACATGCTGACCAGGATGGTCTTCTGTAGTAATTTTACTATCTGCTCTCCTATTCTAACCAAATGAACTTTAGTTCCTTAGGAAAATCCCTGACAATGTAGCTTAATCGCCATGGACTGCTTTGTGCAATACTTCTCAGCTTTGACCTTAGCTGCAAGACTCTTCTTGTGTTGCACATAGAGCCCATGTCCATCTTGTATACCTCATTCAGGGGAATGTGGCTGGGTGACAAATAGCAACATTCTTAAAATTCAATTAGTAAGCACATTCAGATGCTCTCAGGGGATGAAAAGTTGTGTATGGGGGGGGAACCACATTCCCTCTTTTAAAATTAACCATAGAATAAAGTTTAAGAGTGGCTTGAGCTCTCTGTAGTTGGCTGATCTATAGCGCGTGCAAAACAGAGAGAGAGAGAGAGAGAGAGAGAGAGAGAGAGAGAGAGAGAGAGAGAGAGAGAGGTATCATTGCTCTCTACAACTTTGTTTTATGCTCATAATACTATAGTGGGTGGAATTGAATCACGGAAAAGATGCAAATTAGTTGTGTAGGTTTCAGGGCCTTATCACCCTCAGTGGGGAACTGCAGACATCCCTGGAATCCCCGTGGCTTTTATCTCCTAGGAACCCAGCTGGAGCAAACAAACAGGCAACCCAAGTAGTGAAGATGATTAAAGGCTTCTACAGAAAACCAACTTTCATAGTTTCAGGATAATGTGGTCCAAGGGCCCAAGTATGGAATTTTGGACTTTTTCCATATAACAGAACTGAAAAGAGAAACAGATTTTTTTGTTTTGTTTTTGTTTTTGTTTTGTTTTCTTTTTAGGAAAGTGAACCTGCTGTAATCCTACTGGACAGTTCACTGTTAGAGGAATCAGTTGCTGCTTGGTGTTTAAAAACATATTCATGGAATTTTGGTTATTCAAATTATACAAGGCCCTGGATCTTGAATAAAGGAGATATGTTAAGACAATGGGAAGATTTTTTCTAAACATTAAAAGCAAAGGGTGTCCCCATTGGGGAAAAGAATAGCTGGTGGACAAATGCACTTGCCACCAAGACTGACATCTTAAGCTTGGTTAGGGGACCCACATAGTGAGAGGAGAGAAAAACCTCTTAAAACTGCCTTCTGCCTTACACATATGCACAGATAAACTTACAGACATACATTTATAACACATACACATAATAAGTAAATAAATAAATAAACTGCATTTTTAAAATGAAGAGAAATTAGCTATTTTCTACGTCTTCTGAAGGTAGAGAATTTGGAAACTGAATTTATGGATCTGGGGAACAGAATGAAAAGGAGACTCAGGAAGAACTCAGGTATAACGGGAGTGGGTTGATATCATGAAAACAGGCGGGTGGTAGGTAGAAGGGGACAAGGCTTGGCTGTTGCTCAGACTTAGTCTCACACCAGTGCTAGGCAACATGCTAGCCCATTTCCACCAGTAATGCTTAATACTGAATTTTATCTTCAGATGATCTAGAACCACACAAGAAACAAACATCTTGGTTATGCCTATGAGATGTTTTCTAGATTGGGTTCAATAGGCGAGAGGAGTCTTCTCAAGTATTTCTAGCAGCGTTCTGTGGGCAGGGGTTCTGGACTGAGCAGAAATGTGGAAATGGAGTTGAGTGGCAGCCTTCACCTCTCTCTGCACCCTGACTGCAGATATAACTTGATGAACTGTCTCAAGCTCCTCGGCTATGACTTTCTTAGCACTATGGGCTGAATCTGCACATCCTGAGCCAAAATAAACCTCTTCTTCCAGAAGTTACTTTTACCAGGCATTTTCCTGTAGCTACACGAACAGTAACAAGCCCAAATGCATCCTGTGCACTGGATCTTAGATTATGCCGCAGAAGAGGGAGACTGAATAGCCGAAGAAAGCAACTGAGTTAGCTGACTTCTTACCTTCAACTGGGTACATTTACATAGTGAAGCAATTGCAGTTGCCCTGATTTTGATTAAATTTCATTAAAGCCAAGTCACAGCTTCGCCCCTCATTAAGTCCATTGATTCTGAGAAGTAATCAAAGTGGTGGCATCTGCTGAGGCTGCATCGAACCTTGGTGTTGGCTCTGGACTTTCACAAGTTAGAATGCCTGTGCGCTGCTAACTGCCTGTTTCCCCACCTCTGCCTCTTCAAGGTGCCTTGCTTTGTTCTTGGGCTCTTCAGGACAGAAACTCTGGAAAGCGCTTTCATTGTTGTGCTCCAAGCTCTTAACATAGTAAGCTATTATAGAATGGGTGCTAAATAATTCCTGCACAGCTGCGATTCTCTCTGTATCATTCCAGACTCCGCTTTAGAATGCTCTGTCTGCACAAGGGCCCTCTATTTAAAACCCTAAAATACACCTTCTGCCTGGTGATTCTAACATCTGTAACAGCATCTTCTTGCTTCTGAGTTGTCTTTTCAGGGGATGGGAGCTCATTGAAGGATTCTCATGCAGTAGCTTGGAGAAGTATTTTGAAGCTCTTCTAAAAGAATAAACTTTCCTTGAGTGGGTCAAGTCTCCCTTCCTTATGGATTCTGATATTAAAGAGACACAGAATAAGAGCACTAGAAGGAAAAAAACTGTAAATGGGTTGAGAAACAGGCAAGCATCATGGGACAGAGTCGTGGGCAGGTGTGAATCCACTAAGATGAGGTTGTGATGAGAGCTAAAGGCACTGCTCCTGGCAGGGTTTTGTCCTCTTTCCCCATACTCTTTTGCTGGATCTTCTGTGCTGCTGCCTATCCACAAGTTAATAACTACAGAAATAATCCCCCAATGGGTGTCAGGATCAGAAGTGGCACTAGAAAAATGGTGGCTGGTGTTGCAGTTGATCTGTTCTATTTTATTCAATCCCTGCCACTTCCATTCCAGTTGTTCTTCCTGCTCCTTGCTCTTCAGGATTTTCTACTTTTGACTAAGTTTTTGTAAATATACACAGGGTTCAGGGTCAGTGTTATAATGGGGCTGTGGTGAGAAGATTCACTACTCTGGAGTCTGAAGCAGATGGGCACAGGGTGACTGATAGAGTGGAGGTCCAACATGGGGCTCCTATGAAAATGACTGCCTTCTGCTGTTGGGCTAGTAAGGTGGCAGGTCATGATCCATTTGCTGATTGAAATGTCTGTTGGTATCTAAACTGGGCATTGAAGTGTAAATAAAGTTATCTATCAGGTTGATCAATGGAATCTAATTAAAGACCCAGAAATAAACCCATACTCCTACAGACACTTGTGACAAAGGAGGCAAAAACCAGACAGTAGAAAAAAGCAAGTGTCTTCACGCATTGGTCCAGGAGACAACTTCTTGAATAGAACGCCAATAGTTTAGGCACTAAAATTAACAACTAATAAATGGGATCTCATGAAACTGAAAGCTTCTGTAAGGCAAAGGACACAGTCAGAGAAAGCAATATCAAAGGTGACATTTTTTTCCTCCAGAGAAGTATCAGAGAAGTAACTCTGTGACCATGCTGTTTTAAAACTGCAAATCAAAGGAAAGAAAATGCCCCAAAGTATGAGTAAGGCATTGGAGGACTTTGCCTTCAAGCTATTTTAAAAAATGCTTTACCCAGGCCGTGGGACTTTTGCACATTCTCATGAAAGTCATATGTGTGCCATACCACCAGGTGGGTGGTCCTCGTGCACGGAGACACTAGGCCCACCCAGAAATACTGGGAGAGGGCTGAGCTTGGCTCCTCAAGATGCTAGTGGATTCTGCTGAATCACCTACATTTGTTCCAAAGCCACATTCTTAGACATAATTTGTGCAGGACACTGCCCAGCTGCACTGTCTGTTCTGCCTAGAACGATGTCCTACGATCCCTCTAGTTTAAGTCTGGTCTTTGCACCCCTCCCCCATACACACATGCTGAATCCTGTGTCACATGGATGCTGGAGACCACCCAAGCGCACAGTTCTCTTGTCTGCATCCATAGCATTCCTTCTGCTTGTATTTCTTTTTCCCATCTTGTAAATGTGCACAACTCCTACCCATTCCTCAAAGCCCTGACCCAAACATCTTTCATTTCAGTACCCTTTTAAAAAGTACTATGCTTCAGCAGTAACAGACAAAAGCACAATTATTTTACCCCATTTGTTTAACTACTGTTAATACAACACTATGGTAGCAGTAAAACAATGTGTACTTATTAATGTTTTACTGTATTTTGAAAGAGCACTGTCTCATTCAACATTTATTAAATAACCTCTATGGGGTGCTCAGGGTAAAAAGTATGTATATTCTTCACCAATATTATTCATTACAACCTCTGTTTTCCTAGAAGTTAGTAAAAACTTGTTCTCTGGGTACATAGGCTAAACAAATGCATGAATGAAGGACGAAATGAATGAATGAAGGAGGAAACAAGTGAATGAATGAATGAATGAATGAACGAGTGAAAGAAAAGGTTCATTTTCCTGGACGTCAATAGTTTCCATCTCCAACTTGGTATGAAATAATATGAAAATGCTCTGAGCACCTAGGTGAGAGATGACTGGCACCTTTTCCAGGGATTGTCCAGCTTCCTGTAATTAGATAATAACCAGAGTTTATCTTGTTCAAAGAGCTCTCTCTTTTCTCTCTGTCTTTCTGTTTCTGTGTGTTTCTCTTTCTGTTTGTCTCTATGTCTCTCTGAGTGTGTATGTGTGTGTGTGTGTGTGTCTGTCTGTCTGTCTGTATGTATGTATGTCTCCTTCTTGCTCTCCCCCCTCTCCCTCACTTCTCCCCCTCCTCTGTGGGTCCCTAGGCCTTTTCTATTCTGAAACCATGTGTTCCTGTGGTTCCCGCAGTTGAAATAATGCAATTACATCATGAGTCACTGTTCCTTGAGCAGACCACGAATGGACTGCTTGGCACAAGCCCTGCCAGTGAGAAGGCTGCCCATGGACCTGTCCTGATGCCTGTCTGTAGCCTGCTGGAAACCTCAGAGGAGGCTGCGGCACTTTGGGGTTTTTCTAAAAGTATTCTGCAAGCCAATTTCAAATACAATTTTCAGAATGGGGTTTGAGGACTAAATAGGCAGCCATATAATCACACTCTCTCCTTCCTTGGAAGAGACATAATAAGATCCCATTTTGATTTGATGATTGGTACTTGGTCCACGTGATTCCCAGGCCGTTGGCTATAATGAGGACATTTCTATACTGGGTAAGTACAAACCAGGATGACAGATTGCTTCTTACTAGCACACCTGAATGCAGACATCAAAATAAGCATCAGATCCCCAGACATGCTGTTTGATTAGACCACTTGGTTGGGAGTAAGGATACTGGTGTCCCTTCTACATTGTCATTTACTGAAGGTGGCCTTATTTGAGTCACCCATTTTATTTGTAAAGGAGAAAGAATGCCTGCTTTGTGGATGTAATTTAAGGATCTCATGAGAAAATAGGTATAAGATACACATTAATACATGTGAGTATTTTATGTTTCTAAGTAAATCACGTGTTCTTTTTATTATTGGTATATTTAGAGTCCTCCATCCCAATAAAGTTATATGAAGATGGTACTATTTGAGATAGCATCCCATGCAACCGGAGCTGGCCTAGAACTCACTACTCAGGTAAGGATGACTTTGAATACATTTATCCTCTTCCTTCTACCTTCCAAATGCTGGGGTTCTAGTCATGTACCATTGCTTCCAGTTTATAGGGGCTCAAAATAAGCAAGCACTCTGTAACCCCACACTGAACAGTATATGAATTGACAATCTGTCCCTTTGGGTAGAAAGACAGGCAATATTCTAGGACAACCCACTCTGGCTGGATGAACCAGCTTGGTGTTTTTTGTGATTTCTTCTTTTCTTACCAGTTTATACTTCCATTTCATTTTTGTTTTTATGACTTCACAAGTTACTTAATTCACTTTGACTTTTTGAGAGGTTTTATATAGTCCAGGATAGCCTCTAAACCATTAGCCAAGGATGGCCTTCAACTCTTAGTGCTCTTGAATCTTCATTCTATGTTCTGGAATCACAAGGCTGACTCAACACCATACCTCACTTAGATTTGGTTCCTTAGCTGAACTCTTGAGTATTTCTTGGCTTCACATTTTTACAGAGGGACCATTTCAACCTACCCTTTTCTCCCAGATGCCAACAGCTCAGAATACTCATGCCCCGGCTAGTGGAATCCTTACCAAGAGTACCAGACTTTAGAGCCATCTGGTCTAAGAAGTTTGCCTGGAGCCCTGTTAAGAAAGAGGAGTCCCTTGCTTTACAATGGACTCTCACCCACAATTCTTTGTTTTGCTTCTTCCTGGACAGTGGCTGTGAAGGCTGTCCCTAGGAGGATTAGCTTGATCCCTGCTTTAAATAAAAAGGAAAAGGTATCAAGTCTTTGGAGTGTCTAATGGTTGAGAGATGCTATTTTCTCTGACATTCACAATTATCACTTTCCAGGAAGAGTAATCTGCATTAGCAAGACCACTGTCACCTCGTCCTGCCATGTCTCAGCTTGGACCCCATGACTTGACTGTTATGGGAGTGATTTTGCCCTTAACATTTTCCTTCATCTCCTAGTTGAGAGAGGTTCTAATTGCTTTCACCTTATCATATCTTTTACTGATAAATAGAGGTTTCCAGTGGATCACAAGCCTTTGGATTGTTGTGTTGACTTTTGCTAAATAATAAAGGTATCCCAGAAGTCCTCAGTGGAGGGAGGAGATGGAAAAAGACGGCCAAAAATGGGCCCAGCACTTCAGAGAATAGGAGGATGGCAAGACCAGTGATGAGCTCAGATTCGGGATCTGAGGGAAAGGACCAAATCTGAGAGAATTTTGCTGCATGTACAGTAAGGAAGGTCCTTTGACAACAAAGAATAGAACTACCATATGATCCAGTATACCATGCTTAGCTATAAACCTAAAAGATTCTTAGCATAACAGAGATACTTATACATCTATACTTAGTGTTTCACTGTTCTCAGCAGCCAAGCCATGGAAGCAGCCTAGATGCCCATCAATAGATGCAATTATAGAGAAAATGTGGTATATATTCACAATGTTCAAATATACAGAAAAAGAAAATTATGATATTTTCGGAAAAAACCTGGTGAAACTAGGGATCATTTGTTAAGCAAAACAAGTCAGAAACAGACAAATACCATGTGTGGATTTAATTTTTAACTGCACTGGTAGACTCTAGATTTAAATAAATGTTTAAATGAAATGAAATGGAAGTAGAAAGGCAACTGTGAGGGAGGGGAGTTTGAGGAGATGAAGGAGGATAGAAAGAGAGAGGGTATTGGAATACATCTCATTAAAGCAGAAGCGGAGGATATTTGAGGAAGGAAGAGAACCAGCAAGGAGAAGAAAGGAAGTAAAGAATGAAGAAAAAAAGACTGTGGGATTCCTGATGCTGAAGTAGAATGTTCTGTGTTCCCATGGATGGCAAGAAAACAGCTGGAATCTGGTTACTTCTGGCTTAGTGACCATGCTTATGCTGACAGTGAGGGATGGGAGATCAGAGGGCACGCCTCCCTGGGAAGCACACAGGAAGGCATCTGGATCTTAATGTGGTCTTGAGGAGAGAGCACACCCCTTCACTACTGAGACTGGGCATCTTGAAAGCTTGGTTGGATGACAGCTCTGAGTCATGTTTAATTCGATTCAAAGAGAATACAGAAATATGTTCTGTCTTGGAATTTGGAGAGGCACATGAAGACTTACACTGTCATATCAGAAGTGACTGTTGAAAGAGAGTAGCTACTTGTAGAAAGGTTTTATTGCTATAGCTATACTGTTATTGGTTGTACTGTTATAGAACATAAGAAGTGTTATCATAAAAAGATGAATCTGGACTTTAGAACCGTCTTCAGAGGGATTTTTATGCAGCCCACCACTGTATGTGGAGTGGAGGCCACTTGGGATTGACAACACCAAGAGAATGATATTTGACTTCTCTCTCACACTGACTGGCTCCTAAGTGACATTTGTGATGGCTCATACTTCTGAGGGTAAGTCTGAGGCTGCGCCACACGATATAGTTAGAAGGCACTTTCTTTAGTGTCCTTCTCTATGTGGCTGTTCCTCTCTTGGCTCAATCTGTCTCTTATTTCTCATGTTTGTCTTCTGTTCTGAAGGATCACTCTCCTGTCAGCCTCAGAAACTGCTATACTGTAGGTCTGGTGCGAAGGTCAGCTGATGCATGCTCATCACATGACAGCAACTCACTCATTGCCCAAAAGTGACAGGAAAAGACAATGAAATTTTTGACAAAAATGGGAGATGGTTTGTGCTTGTTATTGTTTGGTGAGTTTGGGATGTTTCCAACATAATCAAACTTTAACACATTACAACTACTGTATCTCCTTTAAACCTCTGCACTGGACATGAATGCACAAGTATACATGTGCATCCTGTTTGACATCAGCTGAAGCAAAGATGGGCACAGCGAAATAATAATTCTAGGAATGCTGCGTGTGACTTATACTAGCTTCCTCCTTTTTGTTCCTCGATCTAGACTTTGGGATGAGCTGTTTTAGCACAGTGAATTGGTTAGCTGACACAGCAAGCCAAGTTAGTTAATGGCAACTGCACCTCACTTGAAAGGCCCGAGAAAAACTGAAGATTTGGTTTTCCTAACTTTTGGCTCTAACACAGGTATAGTTTCCCTTGCAAGAAGATGATGCAAATGTGCTCTCTCTTTCTCTCTCTCTCTCTTTCTCTCTCTCTC